>NC_081295.1:159079347-159387065 GCF_030435805.1 Mustela lutreola
GGTTGGGGAAGCAGGCGAGTGTTCCAGACCGGACTTCGTGATGGACCTGGCCCCATGGTAGAGCGCAGGGATGGGACCCCTGCAAGTGGAGGACCACGGGCGTTGTCCTCGCTGCATTCCGTCTTGTGGAGTGCCCCTTGGCGGCGATCGGGTGCGGGCACTCACCATGCCCTTTCAGGCCCCGAGTTGGGGGCGGCCCAGCAGACGTGCGGCGCCCGAATGACTTCGCCGGGCTTTTTCGGCCAATTCTCACGAGCGTTCTGCCCAAACCAGGATTGGTTTGGGCAGAACGCTCGTGAGAATTGGCCGGCGTAGGACAGCCCTGCGGACCGCCGTGCTCTCCATGGCCCAGGGCCCTTTCTCGCCCAGGGCATGATGCTGCCGCCAAGAAATGGCTCGGAAAAGACGCGGCCCACCCCGGCACGACGGCGCATTGGAGCGTTCCCGGAGCAGAGTTGAAGAACGGGTGGTGGCCAGGTGTGCGCCTCTGTCTCTCGGGGAGACGGGCCGGCCAAGGATGGGGATGACCTCATCTTGGTCATACCGGTTTATCTCACTCTGAGGGTTGTCCGAAGCACCAGAGGGGCCGATGGAGACTGCGTGGTTGGGAGATGCGTGGCTGCGGGTCTAAGGGTTTCCGATATGGAGGCCATGAGGGACAGGACCCCGGAAGCAGGTTGGGGAAGCAGGCGAGTGTCCCAGACCGGACTTCGTGATGGGCCTGGCCCCATGGTAGAGCGCAGGGATGGGACCCCTGCAAGTCGAGGATCCTCGGGCGTTGTCCTCGCTGCATTCCGTCTTGTGGAGTGCCCCTTGGCGGCGATCGGGTGCGGGCACTCACCATGCCCTTCAAGGCCCCGAGGTGGGGGCGGCCCAGCAGACGTGCGGCGCCCGAATGACTTCGCCGGGCTTTTTCCGGCCAATTCTCACGAGCGTTCTGCCCAAACCAATCCTGGTTTGGGCAGAACGCTCGTGAGATTTGGCCGGCGAAGGACAGCGCTGCGGACCGCCGTGCTCTCCATGGCCCAGGGCTCTTTCTCGCCCAGGGCATGTTGCTGCCGCCAAGAAATGGCTCGGAAAAGACGCGGCCAACCCCGGCACGACGGCGAATTGGAGCGTTCCCGGAGAAGAGTTGAAGAACGGGTGGTGGCCTGGTGTGCGCCTCTGTCTCTCGGGGAGACGGGCCGGCCAAGGATGAGGATGACCTCATCTTGGTCATACCGGTTTATCTCACTCTGAGGGTTGTCCGAAGCACCAGAGGGACGATGGAGACTGCGTGTTTGGGAGATGTGTAGCTACGGGTCTAAGGGTTTCCGATATGGAGGCCATGAGGGACAGGACCCCGGAAGCAGGTTGGGGAAGCAGGCGAGTGTCCCAGACCGGACTTCGTGATGGGCCTGTCCCCATGGTAGCGCGCAGGGATGGGACCCCTGCAAGTCGAGGATCCTCGGGCGTTGTCCTCGCTGCATTCCGTCTTGTGGAGTGCCCCTTGGCGGCGATCGGGTGCGGGCACTCACCATGCCCTTCAAGGCCCCGAGGTGGGGGCGGCCCAGCAGACGTGCGGCGCCCGAATGACTTCGCCGGGCTTTTTCCGGCCAATTCTCACGAGCGTTCTGCCCAAACCAGGATTGGTTTGGGCAGAACGCTCTTGAGAATTGGCCGGCTTAGGACAGCGCTGCGGACCGCCGTGCTCTCCATGGCCCATGGCCCTTTCTCGCCCAGGGCATGTTGCTGCCGCCAAGAAATGGCTCGGAAAAGACGCGGCCAACCCCGGCACGACGGCGCATTGGAGCGTTCCCGGAGCAGAGTTGAAGAACGGGTGGTGGCCTGGTGTGCGCCTCTGTCTCTCGGGGAGACGGGCCGGCCAAGGATGAGGATGACCTCATCTTGGTCATACCGGTTTATCTCACTCTGAGGGTTGTCCAAAGCACCAGAGGGGCCGATGGAGACTGCGTGGTTGGGAGATGCGTGGCTGCGGGTCAATGGGTTTCCGATATGGAGGCCATGAGGGACAGGACCCCGGAAGCAGGTTGGGGAAGCAGGCGAGTGTCCCAGACCGGACTTCGTGATGGGCCTGGCCCCATGGTAGAGCGCAGGGATGGGACCCCTGCATGTCGAGGATCCACGGGCGTTGTCCTCGCTGCATTCCGTCTTGTGGAGTGCCCCTTGGCGGCGATCGGGTGCGGGCACTCACCATGCCCTTCAAGGCCCCGAGGTGGGGGCGGCCCAGCAGACGTGCGGCGCCCGAATGACTTCGCCGGGCTTTTTCCGGCCAATTCTCACGAGCGTTCTGCCCAAACCAGGATTGGTTTGTGCAGAACGCTCATGAGAATTTGCCGGCGTAGGACAGCCCTGCGGACCGCCGTGCTCTCCATGGCAGAGGGCCCTTTCTCGCCCAGGGCATGTTGCTGCCGCCAAGAAATGGCTCGGAAAAGACGCGGCCAACCCCGGCACGACGGCGCATTGGAGCGTTCCCGGAGCAGAGTTGAAGAACGGGTGGTGGCCTGGTGTGCGCCTCTGTCTCTCGGGGAGACGGGCCGGCCAAGGATGGGGATGACCTCATCTTGGTCATACCGGTTTATCTCACTCTGAGGGTTGTCCGAAGCACCAGAGGGGCCGATGGAGACTGCCTGGTTGGGTGTTCCGTGGCTGCGGGACTAAGGGTTTCCCATATGGAGGCCATGAGGGACAGGACCCCGGAAGCAGGTTGGGGAAGCAGGCGAGTGTCCCAGACCGGACTTCGTGATGGGCCTGGCCCCATGGTAGAGCGCAGGGATGGGACCCCTGCAAGTGGAGGACCACGGGCGTTGTCCTCGCTGCATTCCGTCTTGTGGAGTGCCCCTTGGCGGCGATCGGGTGCGGGCACTCACCATGCCCTTTCAGGCCCCGAGGTGAGGGCGGCCCAGCAGACGTGCGGCGCCCGAATGACTTCGCCGGGCTTTTTCCGGCCAATTCTCACGAGCGTTCTGCCCAAACCAGGATTGGTTTGGGCAGAACGCTCGTGAGAATTGGCCGGCGTAGGACAGCCCTGCGGACCGCCGTGCTCTCCATGGCCCAGGGCCCTTTCTCGCCCAGGGCATGTTGCTGCCGCCAAGAAATGGCTCGGAAAAGACGCGGCCAACCCCGGCACGACGGCGCATTGGAGCGTTCCCGGAGCAGAGTTGAAGAACGGGTTGTGGCATGGTGTGCGCCTCTGTCTCTCGGGTAGACGGGCCGGCCAAAGATGGGGATGACCTCATCTTGGTCATACCGGTTTATCTCACTCTGAGGGTTGTCCGAAGCACCAGAGGGGCCGATGGAGACTGCGTGGTTGGGAGATGCGTGGCTGCGGGTCTAAGGGTTTCCGATATGGAGGCCACGAGGGACAGGACCCCGGAAGCAGGTTGGGGAAGTAGGCGAGTGTCCCAGACCGGACTTCGTGATGGGCCTGGCCCCATGGTAGAGCGCAGGGATGGGACCCCTGCAAGTCGAGGATCCACGGGCGTTGTCCTCGCTGCATTCCGTCTTGTGGAGTGCCCCTTGGCGGCGATCGGGTGCGGGCACTCACCATCCCAAACAAGGGCCCGAGGTGGGGGCGGCCCAGCAGACGTGCGGCGCCCGAATGATTTCGCCGGGCTTTTTCCGGCCAATTCTCACGAGCGTTCTGCCCAAACCAGGATTGGTATGGGCAGAACGCTCGTGAGAATTGGCCGGCGTAGGACAGTGCTGCGGACCGCCGTGCTCTCCATGGCCCAGGGCCCTTTCTCGCCCAGGGCATGTGGCTGCCGCCAAGAAATGGCTCGGAAAAGACGCGGCCAACCCCGGCACGACGGCGCATTGGAGCGTTCCCGGAGCAGAGTTGAAGAACGGGTGGTGGCCTGGTGTGCGCCCCTGTCTCTCGGGTAGACGGGCCGGCCAAGGATGGGGATGACCTCATCTTGGTCATACCGGTTTATCTCACTCTGAGGGTTGTCCGAAGCACCAGAGGGGCCGATGGAGACTGCGTGGTTGGGAGATGCGTGGCTGCGGGTCTAAGGGTTTCCGATATGGAGGCCATGAGGGACAGGACCCCGGAAGCAGGTTGGGGAAGCAGGCGAGTGTCCCAGACCGTACTTCCTGATGGGCCTGGCCCCATGGTAGAGCGCAGGGATGGGACCACTGCAAGTCGAGGATCCACGGGCGTTGTCCTCGCTGCATTCCGTCTTGTGGAGTGCCCCTTGGCGGCGATCGGGTGCGGGCACTCACCATGCCCTTCAAGGCCCCGAGGTGGGGGCGGCCCAGCAGACGTGCGGCGCCCGAATGACTTCGCCGGGCTTTTTCCGGCCAATTCTCACGAGCGTTCTGCCCAAACCAGGATTGGTTTGGGCAGAACGCTCGTGAGAATTGGCCGGCGTAGGACAGCCCTGAGGACCGCCGTGCTCTCCATGGCCCAGGGCCCTTTCTCGCCCAGGGCATGTTGCTGCCGCCAAGTAATGGCTCGGAAAAGACGCGGCCAACCCCGGCACGACGGCGCTTTGGAGCGTTCCCGGAGCAGAGTTGAAGAACGGGTGGTGGCCTGGTGTGCGCCTCTGTCTCTCGGGTAGAAGGGCCGGCCAAAGATGGGGATGACCTCATCTTGGTCATACCGGTTTATCTCACTCTGAGGGTTGTCCGAAGCACCAGAGGGGCCGATGGAGACTGCGTGGTTGGGAGATGCGTGGCTGCGGGTCTAAGGGTTTCCGATATGGAGGCCATGAGGGACAGGACCCCGGAAGCAGTTTGGGGAAGCAGGCGAGTGTCCCAGACCGGACTTCGTGATGGGCCTGGCCCCATGGTAGAGCGCAGGGATGGGACCCCTGCAAGTCGAGGATCCTCGGGCGTTGTCCTCGCTGCATTCCGTCTTGTGGAGTGCCCCTTGGCGGCGATCGGGTGCGGGCACTCACCATGCCCTTCAAGGCCCCGAGGTGGGGGCGGCCCAGCAGACGTGCGGCGCCCGAATGACTTCGCCGGGCTTTTTCCGGCCAATTCTCACGAGCGTTCTGCCCAAACCAATCCTGGTTTGGGCAGAACGCTCGTGAGAATTGGCCGGCGTAGGACAGCGCTGCGGACCGCCGTGCTCTCCATGGCCCAGGGCTCTTTCTCGCCCAGGGCATGTTGCTGCCGCCAAGAAATGGCTCGGAAAAGACTCGGCCAACCCCGGCACGACGGCGAATTGGAGCGTTCCCGGAGAAGAGTTGAAGAACGGGTGGTGGCCTGGTGTGCGCCTCTGTCTCTCGGGGAGACGGGCCGGCCAAGGATGGGGATGACATCATCTTGGTCATACCGGTTTATCTCACTCTGAGGGTTGTCCGAAGCACCAGGGGGGCCGATGGAGACTGCGTGGTTGGGAGATGCGTGGCTGCGGGTCTAAGGGTTTCCGATATGGAGGCCATGAGGGACAGGACCCCGGAAGCAGGTTGGGGAAGCAGGCGAGTGTCCCAGACCGGACTTCGTGATGGGCCTGGCCCCATGGTTGAGCGCACGGATGGGACCCCTGCATGTCGAGGATCCACGGGCGTTGTCCTCGCTGCATTCCGTCTTGTGGAGTGCCCCTTGGCGGCGATCGGGTGCGGGCACTCACCATCCCAAACAAGGGCCCGAGGTGGGGGCGGCCCAGCAGACGTGCGGCGCCCGAATGATTTCGCCGGGCTTTTTCCGGCCAATTCTCACGAGCGTTCTGCCCAAACCAGGATTGGTTTGGGCAGAACGCTCGTGAGAATTGGCCGGCTTAGGACAGCGCTGCGGACCGCCGTGCTGTCCATGGTCCAGGGCCCTTTCTCGCCCAGGGCATTTTGCTGCCGCCAAGAAATGGCTCGGAAAAGACGCGGCCAAACCCGGCACGACGGCGCATTGGAGCGTTCCCGGAGCAGAGTTGAAGAACGGGTGGTGGCCTGGTGTGTGCCTCTGTCTCTCGGGGAGACGGGCCGGCCAAGGATGGGGATGACCTCATATTGGTCATACCGGTTTATCTCACTCTGAGGGTTGTCCGAAGCACCAGAGGGGCCGATGGAGACTGCGTGGTTGGGAGATGCGTGGCTGCGGGTCTAAGGGTTACCGATATGGAGGCCATGAGGGACAGGACCCCGGAAGCAGGTTGGGGAAGCAGGCGAGTGTTCCAGACCGTACTTCGTGATGGACCTGGCCCCATGGTAGAGCGCAGGGATGGGACCCCTGCAAGTGGAGGACCACGGGCGTTGTCCTCGCTGTATTCCGTCTTGTGGAGTGCCCCTTGGCGGCGATCGGGTGCGGGCACTCACCATGCCCTTTCAGGCCCCGAGTTGGGGGCGGCCCAGCAGACGTGCGGCGCCCGAATGACTTCGCCGGGCTTTTTCGGCCAATTCTCATGAGCGTTCTGCCCAAACCAGGATTGGTTTGGGCAGAACGCTCGTGAGAATTGGCCGGCGTAGGACAGCCCTGCGGACCGCCGTGCTCTCCATGGCCCAGGGCCCTTTCTCGCCCAGGGCATGATGCTACCGCCAAGAAATGGCTCGGAAAAGACGCGGCCCACCCCGGCACGACGGCGCATTGGAGCGTTCCCGGAGCAGAGTTGAAGAACGGGTGGTGGCCAGGTGTGCGCCTCTGTCTCTCGGGGAGACGGGCCGGCCAAGGATGGGGATGACCTCATCTTGGTCATACCGGTTTATCTCACTCTGAGGGTTGTCCGAAGCACCAGAGGGGCCGATGGAGACTGCGTGGTTGGGAGATGCGTGGCTGCGGGTCTAAGGGTTTCCGATATGGAGGCCATGAGGGACAGGACCCCGGAAGCAGGTTGGGGAAGCAGGCGAGTGTCCCAGACCGGACTTCGTGATGGGCCTGGCCCCATGGTAGAGCGCAGGGATGGGACCCCTGCAAGTCGAGGATCCTCGGGCGTTGTCCTCGCTGCATTCCGTCTTGTGGAGTGCCCCTTGGCGGCGATCGGGTGCGGGCACTCACCATGCCCTTCAAGGCCCCGAGGTGGGGGCGGCCCAGCAGACGTGCGGCGCCCGAATGACTTCGCCGGGCTTTTTCCGGCCAATTCTCACGAGCGTTCTGCCCAAACCAATCCTGGTTTGGGCAGAACGCTCGTGAGAATTGGCCGGCGAAGGACAGCGCTGCGGACCGCCGTGCTCTCCATGGCCCAGGGCTCTTTCTCGCCCAGGGCATGTTGCTGCCGCCAAGAAATGGCTCGGAAAAGACGCGGCCAACCCCGGCACGTCGGCGAATTGTAGCGTTCCCGTAGAAGAGTTGAGGAACGGGTGGTGGCCTGGTGTGCGCCTCTGTCTCTCGGGGAGACGGGCCGGCCAAGGATGAGGATGACCTCATCTTGGTCATACCGGTTTATCTCACTCTGAGGGTTGTCCGAAGCACCAGAGGGACGATGGAGACTGCGTGTTTGGGAGATGTGTACCTACGGGTCTAAGGGTTTCCGATATGGAGGCCATGAGGAACAGGACCCCGGAAGCAGGTTGGGGAAGCAGGCGAGTGTCCCAGACCGGACTTCGTGATGGGCCTGTCCCCATGGTAGCGCGCAGGGATGGGACCCCTGCAAGTCGAGGATCCTCGGGCGTTGTCCTCGCTGCATTCCGTCTTGTGGAGTGCCCCTTGGCGGCGATCGGGTGCGGGCACTCACCATGCCCTTCAAGGCCCCGAGGTGGGGGCGGCCCAGCAGACGTGCGGCGCCCGAATGACTTCGCCGGGCTTTTTCCGGCCAATTCTCACGAGCGTTCTGCCCAAACCAGGATTGGTTTGGGCAGAACGCTCTTGAGAATTGGCCGGCTTAGGACAGCGCTGCGGACCGCCGTGCTCTCCATGGCCCAGGGCCCTTTCTCGCCCAGGGCATGTTGCTGCCGCCAAGAAATGGCTCGGAAAAGACGCGGCCAACCCCGGCACGACGGCGCATTGGAGCGTTCCCGGAGCAGAGTTGAAGAACGGGTGGTGGCATGGTGTGCGCCTCTGTCTCTCGGGTAGACGGGCCGGCCAAGGATGGGGATGACCTCATCTTGGTCATACCGGTTTATCTCACTCTGAGGGTTGTCCGAAGCACCAGAGGGGCCGATGGAGACTGCGTGGTTGGGAGATGCGTGGCTGCGGGTCTAAGGGTTTCCGATATGGAGGCCATGAGGGACAGGACCCCGGAAGCAGGTTGGGGAAGCAGGCGAGTGTCCCAGACTGGACATTGTGATGGGCCTGGCCCCATGGTAGAGCGCAGGGATGGGACCCCTGCAAGTCGAGGATCCACGGGCGTTGTCCTCACTGCATTCCGTCTTGTGGAGTGCCGCTTGGCGGCGATTGGGTGCGGGCACTCACCATGCCCTTCAAGGCCCCGAGGTGGGGGCGGCCCAGCAGACGTGCGGCGCCCGAATGACTTCGCCGGGCTTTTTCCGGCCAATTCTCACGAGCGTTCTGCCCAAACCAGGATTGGTTTGGGCAGAACGCTCGTGAGAATTGGCCGGCGTAGGACAGCGCTGCGGAACGCCGTGCTCTCCTTGGCCCAGGGCCCTTTCTCGCCCAGGGCATGTTGCTGCCGCCAAGAAATGGCTCGGAAAAGACGCGGCCAACTCCGGCACGACGGCGCATTGGAGCGTTCCCGGAGCAGAGTTGAAGAACGGGTGGTGGCCTGGTGTGCGCCTCTGTCTCTCGGGGAGACGGGCCGGCCAAGGATGGGGATGACCTCATCTTGGTCATACCGGTTTATCTCACTCTGAGGGTTGTCCGAAGCACCAGAGGGGCCGATGGAGACTGCCTGGTTGGGTGTTCCGTGGCTGCGGGACTAAGGGTTTCCCATATGGAGGCCATGAGGGACAGGACCCCGGAAGCAGGTTGGGGAAGCAGGCGAGTGTCCCAGACCGGACTTCGTGATGGGCCTGGCCCCATGGTAGAGCGCAGGGATGGGACCCCTGCAAGTGGAGGACCACGGGCGTTGTCCTCGCTGCATTCCGTCTTGTGGAGTGCCCCTTGGCGGCGATCGGGTGCGGGCACTCACCATGCCCTTTCAGGCCCCGAGGTGAGGGCGGCCCAGCAGACGTGCGGCGCCCGAATGACTTCGCCGGGCTTTTTCCGGCCAATTCTCACGAGCGTTCTGCCCAAACCAGGATTGGTTTGGGCAGAACGCTCGTGAGAATTGGCCGGCGTAGGACAGCCCTGCGGACCGCCGTGCTCTCCATGGCCCAGGGCCCTTTCTCGCCCAGGGCATGTTGCTGCCGCCAAGAAATGGCTCGGAAAAGACGCGGCCAACCCCGGCACGACGGCGCATTGGAGCGTTCCCGGAGCAGAGTTGAAGAACGGGTTGTGGCATGGTGTGCGCCTCTGTCTCTCGGGTAGACGGGCCGGCCAAAGATGGGGATGACCTCATCTTGGTCATACCGGTTTATCTCACTCTGAGGGTTGTCCGAAGCACCAGAGGGGCCGATGGAGACTGCGTGGTTGGGAGATGCGTGGCTGCGGGTCTAAGGGTTTCCGATATGGAGGCCACGAGGGACAGGACCCCGGAAGCAGGTTGGGGAAGTAGGCGAGTGTCCCAGACCGGACTTCGTGATGGGCCTGGCCCCATGGTAGAGCGCAGGGATGGGACCCCTGCAAGTCGAGGATCCACGGGCGTTGTCCTCGCTGCATTCCGTCTTGTGGAGTGCCCCTTGGCGGCGATCGGGTGCGGGCACTCACCATCCCAAACAAGGGCCCGAGGTGGGGGCGGCCCAGCAGACGTGCGGCGCCCGAATGATTTCGCCGGGCTTTTTCCGGCCAATTCTCACGAGCGTTCTGCCCAAACCAGGATTGGTATGGGCAGAACGCTCGTGAGAATTGGCCGGCGTAGGACAGTGCTGCGGACCGCCGTGCTCTCCATGGCCCAGGGCCCTTTCTCGCCCAGGGCATGTGGCTGCCGCCAAGAAATGGCTCGGAAAAGACGCGGCCAACCCCGGCACGACGGCGCATTGGAGCGTTCCCGGAGCAGAGTTGAAGAACGGGTGGTGGCCTGGTGTGCGCCCCTGTCTCTCGGGTAGACGGGCCGGCCAAGGATGGGGATGACCTCATCTTGGTCATACCGGTTTATCTCACTCTGAGGGTTGTCCGAAGCACCAGAGGGGCCGATGGAGACTGCGTGGTTGGGAGATGCGTGGCTGCGGGTCTAAGGGTTTCCGATATGGAGGCCATGAGGGACAGGACCCCGGAAGCAGGTTGGGGAAGCAGGCGAGTGTCCCAGACCGTACTTCCTGATGGGCCTGGCCCCATGGTAGAGCGCAGGGATGGGACCACTGCAAGTCGAGGATCCACGGGCGTTGTCCTCGCTGCATTCCGTCTTGTGGAGTGCCCCTTGGCGGCGATCGGGTGCGGGCACTCACCATGCCCTTCAAGGCCCCGAGGTGGGGGCGGCCCAGCAGACGTGCGGCGCCCGAATGACTTCGCCGGGCTTTTTCCGGCCAATTCTCACGAGCGTTCTGCCCAAACCAGGATTGGTTTGGGCAGAACGCTCGTGAGAATTGGCCGGCGTAGGACAGCCCTGAGGACCGCCGTGCTCTCCATGGCCCAGGGCCCTTTCTCGCCCAGGGCATGTTGCTGCCGCCAAGTAATGGCTCGGAAAAGACGCGGCCAACCCCGGCACGACGGCGCTTTGGAGCGTTCCCGGAGCAGAGTTGAAGAACGGGTGGTGGCCTGGTGTGCGCCTCTGTCTCTCGGGTAGAAGGGCCGGCCAAAGATGGGGATGACCTCATCTTGGTCATACCGGTTTATCTCACTCTGAGGGTTGTCCGAAGCACCAGAGGGGCCGATGGAGACTGCGTGGTTGGGAGATGCGTGGCTGCGGGTCTAAGGGTTTCCGATATGGAGGCCATGAGGGACAGGACCCCGGAAGCAGTTTGGGGAAGCAGGCGAGTGTCCCAGACCGGACTTCGTGATGGGCCTGGCCCCATGGTAGAGCGCAGGGATGGGACCCCTGCAAGTCGAGGATCCTCGGGCGTTGTCCTCGCTGCATTCCGTCTTGTGGAGTGCCCCTTGGCGGCGATCGGGTGCGGGCACTCACCATGCCCTTCAAGGCCCCGAGGTGGGGGCGGCCCAGCAGACGTGCGGCGCCCGAATGACTTCGCCGGGCTTTTTCCGGCCAATTCTCACGAGCGTTCTGCCCAAACCAATCCTGGTTTGGGCAGAACGCTCGTGAGAATTGGCCGGCGTAGGACAGCGCTGCGGACCGCCGTGCTCTCCATGGCCCAGGGCTCTTTCTCGCCCAGGGCATGTTGCTGCCGCCAAGAAATGGCTCGGAAAAGACTCGGCCAACCCCGGCACGACGGCGAATTGGAGCGTTCCCGGAGAAGAGTTGAAGAACGGGTGGTGGCCTGGTGTGCGCCTCTGTCTCTCGGGGAGACGGGCCGGCCAAGGATGGGGATGACATCATCTTGGTCATACCGGTTTATCTCACTCTGAGGGTTGTCCGAAGCACCAGGGGGGCCGATGGAGACTGCGTGGTTGGGAGATGCGTGGCTGCGGGTCTAAGGGTTTCCGATATGGAGGCCATGAGGGACAGGACCCCGGAAGCAGGTTGGGGAAGCAGGCGAGTGTCCCAGACCGGACTTCGTGATGGGCCTGGCCCCATGGTTGAGCGCACGGATGGGACCCCTGCATGTCGAGGATCCACGGGCGTTGTCCTCGCTGCATTCCGTCTTGTGGAGTGCCCCTTGGCGGCGATCGGGTGCGGGCACTCACCATCCCAAACAAGGGCCCGAGGTGGGGGCGGCCCAGCAGACGTGCGGCGCCCGAATGATTTCGCCGGGCTTTTTCCGGCCAATTCTCACGAGCGTTCTGCCCAAACCAGGATTGGTTTGGGCAGAACGCTCGTGAGAATTGGCCGGCTTAGGACAGCGCTGCGGACCGCCGTGCTGTCCATGGTCCAGGGCCCTTTCTCGCCCAGGGCATTTTGCTGCCGCCAAGAAATGGCTCGGAAAAGACGCGGCCAAACCCGGCACGACGGCGCATTGGAGCGTTCCCGGAGCAGAGTTGAAGAACGGGTGGTGGCCTGGTGTGTGCCTCTGTCTCTCGGGGAGACGGGCCGGCCAAGGATGGGGATGACCTCATATTGGTCATACCGGTTTATCTCACTCTGAGGGTTGTCCGAAGCACCAGAGGGGCCGATGGAGACTGCGTGGTTGGGAGATGCGTGGCTGCGGGTCTAAGGGTTACCGATATGGAGGCCATGAGGGACAGGACCCCGGAAGCAGGTTGGGGAAGCAGGCGAGTGTTCCAGACCGTACTTCGTGATGGACCTGGCCCCATGGTAGAGCGCAGGGATGGGACCCCTGCAAGTGGAGGACCACGGGCGTTGTCCTCGCTGTATTCCGTCTTGTGGAGTGCCCCTTGGCGGCGATCGGGTGCGGGCACTCACCATGCCCTTTCAGGCCCCGAGTTGGGGGCGGCCCAGCAGACGTGCGGCGCCCGAATGACTTCGCCGGGCTTTTTCGGCCAATTCTCATGAGCGTTCTGCCCAAACCAGGATTGGTTTGGGCAGAACGCTCGTGAGAATTGGCCGGCGTAGGACAGCCCTGCGGACCGCCGTGCTCTCCATGGCCCAGGGCCCTTTCTCGCCCAGGGCATGATGCTACCGCCAAGAAATGGCTCGGAAAAGACGCGGCCCACCCCGGCACGACGGCGCATTGGAGCGTTCCCGGAGCAGAGTTGAAGAACGGGTGGTGGCCAGGTGTGCGCCTCTGTCTCTCGGGGAGACGGGCCGGCCAAGGATGGGGATGACCTCATCTTGGTCATACCGGTTTATCTCACTCTGAGGGTTGTCCGAAGCACCAGAGGGGCCGATGGAGACTGCGTGGTTGGGAGATGCGTGGCTGCGGGTCTAAGGGTTTCCGATATGGAGGCCATGAGGGACAGGACCCCGGAAGCAGGTTGGGGAAGCAGGCGAGTGTCCCAGACCGGACTTCGTGATGGGCCTGGCCCCATGGTAGAGCGCAGGGATGGGACCCCTGCAAGTCGAGGATCCTCGGGCGTTGTCCTCGCTGCATTCCGTCTTGTGGAGTGCCCCTTGGCGGCGATCGGGTGCGGGCACTCACCATGCCCTTCAAGGCCCCGAGGTGGGGGCGGCCCAGCAGACGTGCGGCGCCCGAATGACTTCGCCGGGCTTTTTCCGGCCAATTCTCACGAGCGTTCTGCCCAAACCAATCCTGGTTTGGGCAGAACGCTCGTGAGAATTGGCCGGCGAAGGACAGCGCTGCGGACCGCCGTGCTCTCCATGGCCCAGGGCTCTTTCTCGCCCAGGGCATGTTGCTGCCGCCAAGAAATGGCTCGGAAAAGACGCGGCCAACCCCGGCACGTCGGCGAATTGTAGCGTTCCCGTAGAAGAGTTGAGGAACGGGTGGTGGCCTGGTGTGCGCCTCTGTCTCTCGGGGAGACGGGCCGGCCAAGGATGAGGATGACCTCATCTTGGTCATACCGGTTTATCTCACTCTGAGGGTTGTCCGAAGCACCAGAGGGACGATGGAGACTGCGTGTTTGGGAGATGTGTACCTACGGGTCTAAGGGTTTCCGATATGGAGGCCATGAGGAACAGGACCCCGGAAGCAGGTTGGGGAAGCAGGCGAGTGTCCCAGACCGGACTTCGTGATGGGCCTGTCCCCATGGTAGCGCGCAGGGATGGGACCCCTGCAAGTCGAGGATCCTCGGGCGTTGTCCTCGCTGCATTCCGTCTTGTGGAGTGCCCCTTGGCGGCGATCGGGTGCGGGCACTCACCATGCCCTTCAAGGCCCCGAGGTGGGGGCGGCCCAGCAGACGTGCGGCGCCCGAATGACTTCGCCGGGCTTTTTCCGGCCAATTCTCACGAGCGTTCTGCCCAAACCAGGATTGGTTTGGGCAGAACGCTCTTGAGAATTGGCCGGCTTAGGACAGCGCTGCGGACCGCCGTGCTCTCCATGGCCCAGGGCCCTTTCTCGCCCAGGGCATGTTGCTGCCGCCAAGAAATGGCTCGGAAAAGACGCGGCCAACCCCGGCACGACGGCGCATTGGAGCGTTCCCGGAGCAGAGTTGAAGAACGGGTGGTGGCATGGTGTGCGCCTCTGTCTCTCGGGTAGACGGGCCGGCCAAGGATGGGGATGACCTCATCTTGGTCATACCGGTTTATCTCACTCTGAGGGTTGTCCGAAGCACCAGAGGGGCCGATGGAGACTGCGTGGTTGGGAGATGCGTGGCTGCGGGTCTAAGGGTTTCCGATATGGAGGCCATGAGGGACAGGACCCCGGAAGCAGGTTGGGGAAGCAGGCGAGTGTCCCAGACTGGACATTGTGATGGGCCTGGCCCCATGGTAGAGCGCAGGGATGGGACCCCTGCAAGTCGAGGATCCACGGGCGTTGTCCTCACTGCATTCCGTCTTGTGGAGTGCCGCTTGGCGGCGATTGGGTGCGGGCACTCACCATGCCCTTCAAGGCCCCGAGGTGGGGGCGGCCCAGCAGACGTGCGGCGCCCGAATGACTTCGCCGGGCTTTTTCCGGCCAATTCTCACGAGCGTTCTGCCCAAACCAGGATTGGTTTGGGCAGAACGCTCGTGAGAATTGGCCGGCGTAGGACAGCGCTGCGGAACGCCGTGCTCTCCTTGGCCCAGGGCCCTTTCTCGCCCAGGGCATGTTGCTGCCGCCAAGAAATGGCTCGGAAAAGACGCGGCCAACTCCGGCACGACGGCGCATTGGAGCGTTCCCGGAGCAGAGTTGAAGAACGGGTGGTGGCCTGGTGTGCGCCTCTGTCTCTCGGGTAGACGGGCCGGCCAAAGATGGGGATGACCTCATCTTGGTCATACCGGTTTATCTCACTCTGAGGGTTGTCCGAAGCACCAGAGGGGCCGATGGAGACTGCGTGGTTGGGAGATGCGTGGCTGCGGGTCTAAGGGTTTCCGATATGGAGGCCACGAGGGACAGGACCCCGGAAGCAGGTTGGGGAAGTAGGCGAGTGTCCCAGACCGGACTTCGTGATGGGCCTGGCCCCATGGTAGAGCGCAGGGATGGGACCCCTGCAAGTCGAGGATCCACGGGCGTTGTCCTCGCTGCATTCCGTCTTGTGGAGTGCCCCTTGGCGGCGATCGGGTGCGGGCACTCACCATCCCAAACAAGGGCCCGAGGTGGGGGCGGCCCAGCAGACGTGCGGCGCCCGAATGATTTCGCCGGGCTTTTTCCGGCCAATTCTCACGAGCGTTCTGCCCAAACCAGGATTGGTATGGGCAGAACGCTCGTGAGAATTGGCCGGCGTAGGACAGTGCTGCGGACCGCCGTGCTCTCCATGGCCCAGGGCCCTTTCTCGCCCAGGGCATGTGGCTGCCGCCAAGAAATGGCTCGGAAAAGACGCGGCCAACCCCGGCACGACGGCGCATTGGAGCGTTCCCGGAGCAGAGTTGAAGAACGGGTGGTGGCCTGGTGTGCGCCCCTGTCTCTCGGGTAGACGGGCCGGCCAAGGATGGGGATGACCTCATCTTGGTCATACCGGTTTATCTCACTCTGAGGGTTGTCCGAAGCACCAGAGGGGCCGATGGAGACTGCGTGGTTGGGAGATGCGTGGCTGCGGGTCTAAGGGTTTCCGATATGGAGGCCATGAGGGACAGGACCCCGGAAGCAGGTTGGGGAAGCAGGCGAGTGTCCCAGACCGTACTTCCTGATGGGCCTGGCCCCATGGTAGAGCGCAGGGATGGGACCACTGCAAGTCGAGGATCCACGGGCGTTGTCCTCGCTGCATTCCGTCTTGTGGAGTGCCCCTTGGCGGCGATCGGGTGCGGGCACTCACCATGCGCTTCAAGGCCCCGAGGTGGGTGTGGCCCAGCAGACGTGCGGCGCCCGAATGACTTCGCCGGGCTTTTTCCGGCCAATTCTCACGAGCGTTCTGCCCAAACCAGGATTGGTTTGGGCAGAACGCTCGTGAGAATTGGCCGGCGTAGGACAGCCCTGCGGACCGCCGTGCTCTCCATGGCCCAGGGCCCTTTCTCGCCCAGGGCATGTTGCTGCCGCCAAGAAATGGCTCGGAAAAGACGCGGCCAACCCCGGCACGACGGCGCATTGGAGCGTTCCCGGAGCAGAGTTGAAGAACGGGTGGTGGCATGGTGTGCGCCTCTGTCTCTCGCGTAGACGGGCCGGCCAAGGATGGGGATGACCTCATCTTGGTCATACCGGTTTATCTCACTCTGAGGGTTGTCCGAAGCACCAGAGGGGCCGATGGAGACTGCGTGGTTGGGAGATGCGTGGCTGCGGGTCTAAGGGTTTCCGATATGGAGGCCATGAGGGACAGGACCCCGGAAGCAGGTTGGGGAAGCAGGCGAGTGTCCCAGACTGGACATTGTGATGGGCCTGGCCCCATGGTAGAGCGCAGGGATGGGACCCCTGCAAGTCGAGGATCCACGGGCGTTGTCCTCACTGCATTCCGTCTTGTGGAGTGCCCCTTGGCGGCGATTGGATGCGGGCACTCACCATGCCCTTCAAGGCCCCGAGGTGGGGGCGGCCCAGCAGACGTGCGGCGCCCGAATGACTTCGCCGGGCTTTTTCCGGCCAATTCTCACGAGCGTTCTGCCCAAACCAGGATTGGTTTGGGCAGAACGCTCGTGAGAATTGGCCGGCGTAGGACAGCGCTGCGGAACGCCGTGCTCTCCTTGGCCCAGGGCCCTTTCTCGCCCAGGGCATGTTGCTGCCGCCAAGAAATGGCTCGGAAAAGACGCGGCCAACTCCGGCACGACGGCGCATTGGAGCGTTCCCGGAGCAGAGTTGAAGAACGGGTGGTGGCCTGGTGTGCGCCTCTGTCTCTCGGGTAGACGGGCCGGCCAAAGATGGGGATGACCTCATCTTGGTCATACCGGTTTATCTCACTCTGAGGGTTGTCCGAAGGACCAGAGGGGCCGATGGAGACTGCGTGGTTGGGAGATGCGTGGCTGCGGGTCTAAGGGTTTCCGATATGGAGGCCACGAGGGACAGGACCCCGGAAGCAGGTTGGGGAAGTAGGCGAGTGTCCCAGACCGGACTTCGTGATGGGCCTGGCCCCATGGTAGAGCGCAGGGATGGGACCCCTGCAAGTCGAGGATCCACGGGCGTTGTCCTCGCTGCATTCCGTCTTGTGGAGTGCCCCTTGGCGGCGATCGGGTGCGGGCACTCACCATCCCAAACAAGGGCCCGAGGTGGGGGCGGCCCAGCAGACGTGCGGCGCCCGAATGATTTCGCCGGGCTTTTTCCGGCCAATTCTCACGAGCGTTCTGCCCAAACCAGGATTGGTATGGGCAGAACGCTCGTGAGAATTGGCCGGCGTAGGACAGTGCTGCGGACCGCCGTGCTCTCCATGGCCCAGGGCCCTTTCTCGCCCAGGGCATGTGGCTGCCGCCAAGAAATGGCTCGGAAAAGACGCGGCCAACCCCGGCACGACGGCGCATTGGAGCGTTCCCGGAGCAGAGTTGAAGAACGGGTGGTGGCCTGGTGTGCGCCCCTGTCTCTCGGGTAGACGGGCCGGCCAAGGATGGGGATGACCTCATCTTGGTCATACCGGTTTATCTCACTCTGAGGGTTGTCCGAAGCACCAGAGGGGCCGATGGAGACTGCGTGGTTGGGAGATGCGTGGCTGCGGGTCTAAGGGTTTCCGATATGGAGGCCATGAGGGACAGGACCCCGGAAGCAGGTTGGGGAAGCAGGCGAGTGTCCCAGACCGTACTTCCTGATGGGCCTGGCCCCATGGTAGAGCGCAGGGATGGGACCACTGCAAGTCGAGGATCCACGGGCGTTGTCCTCGCTGCATTCCGTCTTGTGGAGTGCCCCTTGGCGGCGATCGGGTGCGGGCACTCACCATGCCCTTCAAGGCCCCGAGGTGGGGGCGGCCCAGCAGACGTGCGGCGCCCGAATGACTTCGCCGGGCTTTTTCCGGCCCATTCTCACGAGCGTTCTGCCCAAACCAGGATTGGTTTGGGCAGAACGCTCGTGAGAATTGGCCGGCGTAGGACAGCCCTGAGGACCGCCGTGCTCTCCATGGCCCAGGGCCCTTTCTCGCCCAGGGCATGTTGCTGCCGCCAAGTAATGGCTCGGAAAAGACGCGGCCAACCCCGGCACGACGGCGCTTTGGAGCGTTCCCGGAGCAGAGTTGAAGAACGGGTGGTGGCCTGGTGTGCGCCTCTGTCTCTCGGGTAGAAGGGCCGGCCAAAGATGGGGATGACCTCATCTTGGTCATACCGGTTTATCTCACTCTGAGGGTTGTCCGAAGCACCAGAGGGGCCGATGGAGACTGCGTGGTTGGGAGATGCGTGGCTGCGGGTCTAAGGGTTTCCGATATGGAGGCCATGAGGGACAGGACCCCGGAAGCAGTTTGGGGAAGCAGGCGATTGTCCCAGACCGGACTTCGTGATGGGCCTGGCCCCATGGTAGAGCGCAGGGATGGGACCCCTGCAAGTCGAGGATCCTCGGGCGTTGTCCTCGCTGCATTCCGTCTTGTGGAGTGCCCCTTGGCGGCGATCGGGTGCGGGCACTCACCATGCCCTTCAAGGCCCCGAGGTGGGGGCGGCCCAGCAGACGTGCGGCGCCCGAATGACTTCGCCGGGCTTTTTCCGGCCAATTCTCACGAGCGTTCTGCCCAAACCAATCCTGGTTTGGGCAGAACGCTCGTGAGAATTGGCCGGCGTAGGACAGCGCTGCGGACCGCCGTGCTCTCCATGGCCCAGGGCTCTTTCTCGCCCAGGGCATGTTGCTGCCGCCAAGAAATGGCTCGGAAAAGACGCGGCCAACCCCGGCACGACGGCGAATTGGAGCGTTCCCGGAGAAGAGTTGAAGAACGGGTGGTGGCCTGGTGTGCGCCTCTGTCTCTCGGGGAGACGGGCCGGCCAAGGATGGGGATGACCTCATCTTGGTCATACCGGTTTATCTCACTCTGAGGGTTGTCCGAAGCACCAGGGGGGCCGATGGAGACTGCGTGGTTGGGAGATGCGTGGCTGCGGGTCTAAGGGTTTCCGATATGGAGGCCATGAGGGACAGGACCCCGGAAGCAGGTTGGGGAAGCAGGCGAGTGTCCCTGACCGGACTTCGTGATGGGCCTGGCCCCATGGTTGAGCGCACGGATGGGACCCCTGCATGTCGAGGATCCACGGGCGTTGTCCTCGCTGCATTCCGTCTTGTGGAGTGCCCCTTGGCGGCGATCGGGTGCGGGCACTCACCATGCCCTTCAAGGCCCCGAGGTGGGGGCGGCCCAGCAGACGTGCGGCGCCCGAATGACTTCGCCGTGCTTTTTCCGGCCAATTCTCACGAGCGTTCTGCCCAAACCAGGATTGGTTTGGGCAGAACGCTCGTGAGAATTGGCCGGCGTAGGACAGCCCTGCGGACCGCCGTGCTCTCCATGGCCCAGGGCCCTTTCTCGCCCAGGGCATGATGCTGCCGCCAAGAAATGGCTCGGAAAAGACGCGGCCCACCCCGGCACGACGGCGCATTGGAGCGTTCCCGGAGCAGAGTTGAAGAACGGGTGGTGGCCAGGTGTGCGCCTCTGTCTCTCGGGGAGACGGGCCGGCCAAAGATGGGGATGACCTCATCTTGGTCATACCAGTTTATCTCACTCTGACGGTTGTCCGAAGCACCAGAGGGGCCAATGGAGACTGCGTGGTTGGGAGATGCGTGGCTGCGGTCTAAGTGTTTCCGATATGGAGGCCATGAGGGACAGGACCCCGGAAGCAGGTTGGGGAAGCAGGCGAGTGTCCCAGACCGGACTTCGTGATGGGCCTGGCCCCATGGTAGAGCGCAGGGATGGGACCCCTGCAAGTCGAGGATCCGCGGGCGTTGTCCTCGCTGCATTCCGTCTTGTGGAGTGCCCCTTGGCGGCGATCGGGTGCGGGCACTCACCATGCCCTTCAAGGCCCCGAGGTGGGGGCGGCCCAGCAGACGTGCGGCGCCCGAATGACTTCGCCGGGCTTTTTCCGGCCAATTCTCACGAGCGTTCTGCCCAAACCAGGATTGGTTTGGGCAGAACGCTCGTGAGAATTGGCCGGCGTAGGACAGCGCTGCGGACCGCTGTGCTCTCCATGGCCCAGGGCTCTTCTCGCCCAGGGCATGTTGCTGCCGCCAAGAAATGGCTCGGAAAAGACGCGGCCAACCCCGGCACGACGGCGCATTGGAGCGTTCCCGGAGAAGAGTTGAAGAACGGGTGGTGGCCTGGTGTGCGCCTCTGTCTCTCGGGGAGACGGGCCGGCCAAGGATGAGGATGACCTCATCTTGGTCATACCGGTTTATCTCACTCTGAGGGTTGTCCGAAGCACCAGAGGGGCCGATGGAGACTGCGTGGTTGGGAGATGCGTAGCTGCGGGTCTAAGGGTTTCCGATATGGAGGCCATGAGGGACAGGACCCCGGAAGCAGGTTGGGGAAGCAGGCGAGTGTCCCAGACCGGACTTCGTGATGGGCCTGGCCCCATGGTAGAGCGCAGGGATGGGACCCCTGCAAGACGAGGATCCACGGGCGTTGTCCTCGCTGCATTCCGTCTTGTGGAGTGCCCCTTGGCGGCGATCGGGTGCGGGCACTCACCATGCCCTTCAAGGCCCCGAGGTGGGGGCGGCCCAGCAGACGTGCGGCGCCCGAATGACTTCGCCGGGCTTTTTCCGGCCAATTCTCACGAGCGTTCTGCCCAAACCAATCCTGGTTTGGGCAGAACGCTCGTGAGAATTGGCCGGCGTAGGACAGCCCTGCGGACCGCCGAGCTCTCCATGGCCCAGGGCCCTTTCTCGCCCAGGGCATGTTGCTGCCGCCAAGAAATGGCTCGGAAAAGACGCGGCCAAACCCGGCACGACGGCGCATTGGAGCGTTCCCGGAGAAGAGTTGAAGAACGGGTGGTGGCCTGGTGTGTGCCTCTGTCTCTCGGGGAGACGGGCCGGCCAAGGATGGGGATGACCTCATCTTGGTCATACCGGTTTATCTCACTCTGAGGGTTGTCCGAAGCACCAGAGGGGCCGATGGAGACTGCGTGGTTGGGAGATGCGTGGCTGCGGGTCTAAGGGTTTCCGATATGGAGGCCATGAGGGACAGGACCCCGGAAGCAGGTTGGGGAAGCAGGCGAGTGTCCCAGACCGGACTTCGTGATGGGCCTGGCCCCATGGTAGAGCGCAGGGATGGGACCCCTGCAAGTCGAGGATCCTCGGGCGTTGTCCTCGTTGCATTCCGTCTTGTGGAGTGCCCCTTGGCGGCGATCGGGTGCGGGCACTCACCATGCCCTTCAAGGCCCCGAGGTGGGGGCGGCCCAGCAGACGTGCGGCGCCCGAATGACTTCGCCGGGCTTTTTCCGGCCAATTCTCACGAGCGTTCTGCCCAAACCAGGATTGGTTTGGGCAGAACGCTCGTGAGAATTGGCCGGCTTAGGACAGCGCTGCGGACCGCCGTGCTGTCCATGGCCCAGGGCCCTTTCTCGCCCAGGGCATTTTGCTGCCGCCAAGAAATGGCTCGGAAAAGACGCGGCCAAACCCGGCACGACGGCGCATTGGAGCGTTCCCGGAGCAGAGTTGAAGAACGGGTGGTGGCCTGGTGTGTGCCTCTGTCTCTCGGGGAGACGGGCCGGCCAAGGATGGGGATGACCTCATATTGGTCATACCGGTTTATCTCACTCTGAGGGTTGTCCGAAGCACCAGAGGGGCCGATGGAGACTGCGTGGTTGGGAGATGCGTGGCTGCGGGTCTAAGGGTTACCGATATGGAGGCCATGAGGGACAGGACCCCGGAAGCAGGTTGGGGAAGCAGGCGAGTGTTCCAGACCGGACTTCGTGATGGACCTGGCCCCATGGTAGAGCGCAGGGATGGGACCCCTGCAAGTGGAGGACCACGGGCGTTGTCCTCGCTGCATTCCGTCTTGTGGAGTGCCCCTTGGCGGCGATCGGGTGCGGGCACTCACCATGCCCTTTCAGGCCCCGAGTTGGGGGCGGCCCAGCAGACGTGCGGCGCCCGAATGACTTCGCCGGGCTTTTTCGGCCAATTCTCACGAGCGTTCTGCCCAAACCAGGATTGGTTTGGGCAGAACGCTCGTGAGAATTGGCCGGCGTAGGACAGCCCTGCGGACCGCCGTGCTCTCCATGGCCCAGGGCCCTTTCTCGCCCAGGGCATGATGCTGCCGCCAAGAAATGGCTCGGAAAAGACGCGGCCCACCCCGGCACGACGGCGCATTGGAGCGTTCCCGGAGCAGAGTTGAAGAACGGGTGGTGGCCAGGTGTGCGCCTCTGTCTCTCGGGGAGACGGGCCGGCCAAGGATGGGGATGACCTCATCTTGGTCATACCGGTTTATCTCACTCTGAGGGTTGTCCGAAGCACCAGAGGGGCCGATGGAGACTGCGTGGTTGGGAGATGCGTGGCTGCGGGTCTAAGGGTTTCCGATATGGAGGCCATGAGGGACAGGACCCCGGAAGCAGGTTGGGGAAGCAGGCGAGTGTCCCAGACCGGACTTCGTGATGGGCCTGGCCCCATGGTAGAGCGCAGGGATGGGACCCCTGCAAGTCGAGGATCCTCGGGCGTTGTCCTCGCTGCATTCCGTCTTGTGGAGTGCCCCTTGGCGGCGATCGGGTGCGGGCACTCACCATGCCCTTCAAGGCCCCGAGGTGGGGGCGGCCCAGCAGACGTGCGGCGCCCGAATGACTTCGCCGGGCTTTTTCCGGCCAATTCTCACGAGCGTTCTGCCCAAACCAATCCTGGTTTGGGCAGAACGCTCGTGAGATTTGGCCGGCGAAGGACAGCGCTGCGGACCGCCGTGCTCTCCATGGCCCAGGGCTCTTTCTCGCCCAGGGCATGTTGCTGCCGCCAAGAAATGGCTCGGAAAAGACGCGGCCAACCCCGGCACGACGGCGAATTGGAGCGTTCCCGGAGAAGAGTTGAAGAACGGGTGGTGGCCTGGTGTGCGCCTCTGTCTCTCGGGGAGACGGGCCGGCCAAGGATGAGGATGACCTCATATTGGTCATACCGGTTTATCTCACTCTGAGGGTTGTCCGAAGCACCAGAGGGACGATGGAGACTGCGTGTTTGGGAGATGTGTAGCTACGGGTCTAAGGGTTTCCGATATGGAGGCCATGAGGGACAGGACCCCGGAAGCAGGTTGGGGAAGCAGGCGAGTGTCCCAGACCGGACTTCGTGATGGGCCTGTCCCCATGGTAGCGCGCAGGGATGGGACCCCTGCAAGTCGAGGATCCTCGGGCGTTGTCCTCGCTGCATTCCGTCTTGTGGAGTGCCCCTTGGCGGCGATCGGGTGCGGGCACTCACCATGCCCTTCAAGGCCCCGAGGTGGGGGCGGCCCAGCAGACGTGCGGCGCCCGAATGACTTCGCCGGGCTTTTTCCGGCCAATTCTCACGAGCGTTCTGCCCAAACCAGGATTGGTTTGGGCAGAACGCTCTTGAGAATTGGCCGGCTTAGGACAGCGCTGCGGACCGCCGTGCTCTCCATGGCCCATGGCCCTTTCTCGCCCAGGGCATGTTGCTGCCGCCAAGAAATGGCTCGGAAAAGACGCGGCCAACCCCGGCACGACGGCGCATTGGAGCGTTCCCGGAGCAGAGTTGAAGAACGGGTGGTGGCCTGGTGTGCGCCTCTGTCTCTCGGGGAGACGGGCCGGCCAAGGATGAGGATGACCTCATCTTGGTCATACCGGTTTATCTCACTCTGAGGGTTGTCCAAAGCACCAGAGGGGCCGATGGAGACTGCGTGGTTGGGAGATGCGTGGCTGCGGGTCAATGGGTTTCCGATATGGAGGCCATGAGGGACAGGACCCCGGAAGCAGGTTGGGGAAGCAGGCGAGTGTCCCAGACCGGACTTCGTGATGGGCCTGGCCCCATGGTAGAGCGCAGGGATGGGACCCCTGCATGTCGAGGATCCACGGGCGTTGTCCTCGCTGCATTCCGTCTTGTGGAGTGCCCCTTGGCGGCGATCGGGTGCGGGCACTCACCATGCCCTTCAATGCCCCGAGGTGGGGGCGGCCCAGCAGACGTGCGGCGCCCGAATGACTTCGCCGGGCTTTTTCCGGCCAATTCTCACGAGCGTTCTGCCCAAACCAGGATTGGTTTGTGCAGAACGCTCGTGAGAATTTGCCGGCGTAGGACAGCCCTGCGGACCGCCGTGCTCTCCATGGCAGAGGGCCCTTTCTCGCCCAGGGCATGTTGCTGCCGCCAAGAAATGGCTCGGAAAAGACGCGGCCAACCCCGGCACGACGGCGCATTGGAGCGTTCCCGGAGCAGAGTTGAAGAACGGGTGGTGGCCTGGTGTGCGCCTCTGTCTCTCGGGGAGACGGGCCGGCCAAGGATGGGGATGACCTCATCTTGGTCATACCGGTTTATCTCACTCTGAGGGTTGTCCGAAGCACCAGAGGGGCCGATGGAGACTGCCTGGTTGGGTGTTCCGTGGCTGCGGGACTAAGGGTTTCCCATATGGAGGCCATGAGGGACAGGACCCCGGAAGCAGGTTGGGGAAGCAGGCGAGTGTCCCAGACCGGACTTCGTGATGGGCCTGGCCCCATGGTAGAGCGCAGGGATGGGACCCCTGCAAGTGGAGGACCACGGGCGTTGTCCTCGCTGCATTCCGTCTTGTGGAGTGCCCCTTGGCGGCGATCGGGTGCGGGCACTCACCATGCCCTTTCAGGCCCCGAGGTGAGGGCGGCCCAGCAGACGTGCGGCGCCCGAATGACTTCGCCGGGCTTTTTCCGGCCAATTCTCACGAGCGTTCTGCCCAAACCAGGATTGGTTTGGGCAGAACGCTCGTGAGAATTGGCCGGCGTAGGACAGCCCTGCGGACCGCCGTGCTCTCCATGGCCCAGGGCCCTTTCTCGCCCAGGGCATGTTGCTGCCGCCAAGAAATGGCTCGGAAAAGACGCGGCCAACCCCGGCACGACGGCGCATTGGAGCGTTCCCGGAGCAGAGTTGAAGAACGGGTTGTGGCATGGTGTGCGCCTCTGTCTCTCGGGTAGACGGGCCGGCCAAAGATGGGGATGACCTCATCTTGGTCATACCGGTTTATCTCACTCTGAGGGTTGTCCGAAGCACCAGAGGGGCCGATGGAGACTGCGTGGTTGGGAGATGCGTGGCTGCGGGTCTAAGGGTTTCCGATATGGAGGCCTTGAGGGACAGGACCCCGGAAGCAGGTTGGGGAAGCAGGCGAGTGTCCCAGACCGGACTTCGTGATGGGCCTGGCCCCATGGTAGAGCGCAGGGATGGGACCCCTGCAAGTCGAGGATCCACGGGCGTTGTCCTCGCTGCATTCCGTCTTGTGGAGTGCCCCTTGGCGGCGATCGGGTGCGGGCACTCACCATGACCTTCAAGGCCCCGAGATGGGGGCGGCCCAGCAGACGTGCGGCGCCCGTATGACTTCGCCGGGCTTTTTCCGGCCAATTCTCACGAGCGTTCTGCCCAAATCAGGATTGGTTTGGGCAGAACGCTCGTGAGAATTGGCCGGCGTAGGACAGCCCTGCGGACCGCCGTGCTCTCCATGGCCCAGGGCCCTTTCTCGCCCAGGGCATGATGCTGCCGCCAAGAAATGGCTCGGAAAAGACGCGGCCCACCCCGGCACGACGGCGCATTGGAGCGTTCCCGGAGCAGAGTTTAAGAACGGGTGGTGGCCTGGTGTGCGCCTCTGTCTCTCGGGTAGACGGGCCGGCCAAGGATGGGGATGACCTCATCTTGGTCATACCGGTTTATCTCCCTCTGAGGGTTGTCCGAAGCACCAGAGGGGCCGATGGAGACTGCGTGGTTTGGAGATGCGTGGCTGCGGGTCTAAGGGTTTCCGATATGGAGGCCATGAGGGATAGGACACCGGAAGCAGGTTGGGGAAGCAGGCGAGTGTCCAAGACCGGACTTTGTGATGGGCCTGGCCCCATGGTAGAGCGCAGGGATGGGACCCCTGCAAGTCGAGGATCCACGGGCGTTGTCCTCGCTGCATTCCGTCTTGTGGAGTGCCCCTTGGCGGCGATCGGGTGCGGGCACTCACCATGCCCTTCAAGGCCCCGAGGTGGGGGCGGCCCAGCAGACGTGCGGCGCCCGAATGACTTCGCCGGGCTTTTTCCGGCCAATTCTCACGAGCGTTCTGCCCAAACCAGGATTGGTTTGGGCAGTGTGCTCGTGAAAATTGGCCGGCGTAGGACAGCGCTGCGGACCGCCGTGCTCTCCATGGCCCAGGGCCCTTTCTCGCCCAGGGCATGTTGTTGCCGCCAAGAAATGGCTCGGAAAAGACGCGGCCAACCCCGGCACGACGGCGCATTGGAGCGTTCCCGGAGCAGAGTTGAAGAACGTGTGGTGGCCTGGTGTGCGCCTCTGTCTCTCGGGGAGACGGGCCGCCCAAGGATGAGGATGACCTCATCTTGGTCATACCGGTTTATCTCACTCTGAGGGTTGTCCGAAGCACCAGAGGGGCCGATGGAGACTGCGTGGTTGGGAGATGCGTGGCTGCGGGTCTAAGGGTTTCCGATATGGAGGCCACGAGGGACAGGACCCCGGAAGCAGGTTGGGGAAGTAGGCGAGTGTCCCAGACCGGACTTCGTGATGGGCCTGGCCCCATGGTAGAGCGCAGGGATGGGACCCCTGCAAGTCGAGGATCCACGGGCGTTGTCCTCGCTGCATTCCGTCTTGTGGAGTGCCCCTTGGCGGCGATCGGGTGCGGGCACTCACCATCCCAAACAAGGGCCCGAGGTGGGGGCGGCCCAGCAGACGTGCGGCGCCCGAATGATTTCGCCGGGCTTTTTCCGGCCAATTCTCACGAGCGTTCTGCCCAAACCAGGATTGGTATGGGCAGAACGCTCGTGAGAATTGGCCGGCGTAGGACAGTGCTGCGGACCGCCGTGCTCTCCATGGCCCAGGGCCCTTTCTCGCCCAGGGCATGTGGCTGCCGCCAAGAAATGGCTCGGAAAAGACGCGGCCAACCCCGGCACGACGGCGCATTGGAGCGTTCCCGGAGCAGAGTTGAAGAACGGGTGGTGGCCTGGTGTGCGCCCCTGTCTCTCGGGTAGACGGGCCGGCCAAGGATGGGGATGACCTCATCTTGGTCATACCGGTTTATCTCACTCTGAGGGTTGTCCGAAGCACCAGAGGGGCCGATGGAGACTGCGTGGTTGGGAGATGCGTGGCTGCGGGTCTAAGGGTTTCCGATATGGAGGCCATGAGGGACAGGACCCCGGAAGCAGGTTGGGGAAGCAGGCGAGTGTCCCAGACCGTACTTCCTGATGGGCCTGGCCCCATGGTAGAGCGCAGGGATGGGACCACTGCAAGTCGAGGATCCACGGGCGTTGTCCTCGCTGCATTCCGTCTTGTGGAGTGCCCCTTGGCGGCGATCGGGTGCGGGCACTCACCATGCCCTTCAAGGCCCCGAGGTGGGGGCGGCCCAGCAGACGTGCGGCGCCCGAATGACTTCGCCGGGCTTTTTCCGGCCAATTCTCACGAGCGTTCTGCCCAAACCAGGATTGGTTTGGGCAGAACGCTCGTGAGAATTGGCCGGCGTAGGACAGCCCTGAGGACCGCCGTGCTCTCCATGGCCCAGGGCCCTTTCTCGCCCAGGGCATGTTGCTGCCGCCAAGTAATGGCTCGGAAAAGACGCGGCCAACCCCGGCACGACGGCGCTTTGGAGCGTTCCCGGAGCAGAGTTGAAGAACGGGTGGTGGCCTGGTGTGCGCCTCTGTCTCTCGGGTAGAAGGGCCGGCCAAAGATGGGGATGACCTCATCTTGGTCATACCGGTTTATCTCACTCTGAGGGTTGTCCGAAGCACCAGAGGGGCCGATGGAGACTGCGTGGTTGGGAGATGCGTGGCTGCGGGTCTAAGGGTTTCCGATATGGAGGCCATGAGGGACAGGACCCCGGAAGCAGTTTGGGGAAGCAGGCGAGTGTCCCAGACCGGACTTCGTGATGGGCCTGGCCCCATGGTAGAGCGCAGGGATGGGACCCCTGCAAGTCGAGGATCCTCGGGCGTTGTCCTCGCTGCATTCCGTCTTGTGGAGTGCCCCTTGGCGGCGATCGGGTGCGGGCACTCACCATGCCCTTCAAGGCCCCGAGGTGGGGGCGGCCCAGCAGACGTGCGGCGCCCGAATGACTTCGCCGGGCTTTTTCCGGCCAATTCTCACGAGCGTTCTGCCCAAACCAATCCTGGTTTGGGCAGAACGCTCGTGAGAATTGGCCGGCGTAGGACAGCGCTGCGGACCGCCGTGCTCTCCATGGCCCAGGGCTCTTTCTCGCCCAGGGCATGTTGCTGCCGCCAAGAAATGGCTCGGAAAAGACGCGGCCAACCCCGGCACGACGGCGAATTGGAGCGTTCCCGGAGAAGAGTTGAAGAACGGGTGGTGGCCTGGTGTGCGCCTCTGTCTCTCGGGGAGACGGGCCGGCCAAGGATGGGGATGACCTCATCTTGGTCATACCGGTTTATCTCACTCTGAGGGTTGTCCGAAGCACCAGGGGGGCCGATGGAGACTGCGTGGTTGGGAGATGCGTGGCTGCGGGTCTAAGGGTTTCCGATATGGAGGCCATGAGGGACAGGACCCCGGAAGCAGGTTGGGGAAGCAGGCGAGTGTCCCAGACCGGACTTCGTGATGGGCCTGGCCCCATGGTTGAGCGCACGGATGGGACCCCTGCATGTCGAGGATCCACGGGCGTTGTCCTCGCTGCATTCCGTCTTGTGGAGTGCCCCTTGGCGGCGATCGGGTGCGGGCACTCACCATGCCCTTCAAGGCCCCGAGGTGGGGGCGGCCCAGCAGACGTGCGGCGCCCGAATGACTTCGCCGTGCTTTTTCCGGCCAATTCTCACGAGCGTTCTGCCCAAACCAGGATTGGTTTGGGCAGAACGCTCGTGAGAATTGGCCGGCGTAGGACAGCCCTGCGGACCGCCGTGCTCTCCATGGCCCAGGGCCCTTTCTCGCCCAGGGCATGATGCTGCCGCCAAGAAATGGCTCGGAAAAGACGCGGCCCACCCCGGCACGACGGCGCATTGGAGCGTTCCCGGAGCAGAGTTGAAGAACGGGTGGTGGCCAGGTGTGCGCCTCTGTCTCTCGGGGAGACGGGCCGGCCAAAGATGGGGATGACCTCATCTTGGTCATACCAGTTTATCTCACTCTGACGGTTGTCCGAAGCACCAGAGGGGCCAATGGAGACTGCGTGGTTGGGAGATGCGTGGCTGCGGTCTAAGTGTTTCCGATATGGAGGCCATGAGGGACAGGACCCCGGAAGCAGGTTGGGGAAGCAGGCGAGTGTCCCAGACCGGACTTCGTGATGGGCATGGCCCCATGGTAGAGCGCAGGGATGGGACCCCTGCAAGTCGAGGATCCGCGGGCGTTGTCCTCGCTGCATTCCGTCTTGTGGAGTGCCCCTTGGCGGCGATCGGGTGCGGGCACTCACCATGCCCTTCAAGGCCCCGAGGTGGGGGCGGCCCAGCAGACGTGCGGCGCCCGAATGACTTCGCCGGGCTTTTTCCGGCCAATTCTCACGAGCGTTCTGCCCAAACCAGGATTGGTTTGGGCAGAACGCTCGTGAGAATTGGCCGGCGTAGGACAGCGCTGCGGACCGCCGTGCTCTCCATGGCCCAGGGCTCTTCTCGCCCAGGGCATGTTGCTGCCGCCAAGAAATGGCTCGGAAAAGACGCGGCCAACCCCGGCACGACGGCGCATTGGAGCGTTCCCGGAGAAGAGTTGAAGAACGGGTGGTGGCCTGGTGTGCGCCTCTGTCTCTCGGGGAGACGGGCCGGCCAAGGATGAGGATGACCTCATCTTGGTCATACCGGTTTATCTCACTCTGAGGGTTGTCCGAAGCACCAGAGGGGCCGATGGAGACTGCGTGGTTGGGAGATGCGTAGCTGCGGGTCTAAGGGTTTCCGATATGGAGGCCATGAGGGACAGGACCCCGGAAGCAGGTTGGGGAAGCAGGCGAGTGTCCCAGACCGGACTTCGTGATGGGCCTGGCCCCATGGTAGAGCGCAGGGATGGGACCCCTGCAAGACGAGTATCCACGGGCGTTGTCCTCGCTGCATTCCGTCTTGTGGAGTGCCCCTTGGCGGCGATCGGGTGCGGGCACTCACCATGCCCTTCAAGGCCCCGAGGTGGGGGCGGCCCAGCAGACGTGCGGCGCCCGAATGACTTCGCCGGGCTTTTTCCGGCCAATTCTCACGAGCGTTCTGCCCAAACCAATCCTGGTTTGGGCAGAACGCTCGTGAGAATTGGCCGGCGTAGGACAGCCCTGCGGACCGCCGAGCTCTCCATGGCCCAGGGCCCTTTCTCGCCCAGGGCATGTTGCTGCCGCCAAGAAATGGCTCGGAAAAGACGCGGCCAAACCCGGCACGACGGCGCATTGGAGCGTTCCCGGAGAAGAGTTGAAGAACGGGTGGTGGCCTGGTGTGTGCCTCTGTCTCTCGGGGAGACGGGCCGGCCAAGGATGGGGATGACCTCATCTTGGTCATACCGGTTTATCTCACTCTGAGGGTTGTCCGAAGCACCAGAGGGGCCGATGGAGACTGCGTGGTTGGGAGATGCGTGGCTGCGGGTCTAAGGGTTTCCGATATGGAGGCCATGAGGGACAGGACCCCGGAAGCAGGTTGGGGAAGCAGGCGAGTGTCCCAGACCGGACTTCGTGATGGGCCTGGCCCCATGGTAGAGCGCTGGGATGGGACCCCTGCAAGTCGAGGATCCTCGGGCGTTGTCCTCGTTGCATTCCGTCTTGTGGAGTGCCCCTTGGCGGCGATCGGGTGCGGGCACTCACCATGCCCTTCAAGGCCCCGAGGTGGGGGCGGCCCAGCAGACGTGCGGCGCCCGAATGACTTCGCCGGGCTTTTTCCGGCCAATTCTCACGAGCGTTCTGCCCAAACCAGGATTGGTTTGGGCAGAACGCTCGTGAGAATTGGCCGGCTTAGGACAGCGCTGCGGACCGCCGTGCTGTCCATGGCCCAGGGCCCTTTCTCGCCCAGGGCATTTTGCTGCCGCCAAGAAATGGCTCGGAAAAGACGCGGCCAAACCCGGCACGACGGCGCATTGGAGCGTTCCCGGAGCAGAGTTGAAGAACGGGTGGTGGCCTGGTGTGTGCCTCTGTCTCTCGGGGAGACGGGCCGGCCAAGGATGGGGATGACCTCATATTGGTCATACCGGTTTATCTCACTCTGAGGGTTGTCCGAAGCACCAGAGGGGCCGATGGAGACTGCGTGGTTGGGAGATGCGTGGCTGCGGGTCTAAGGGTTACCGATATGGAGGCCATGAGGGACAGGACCCCGGAAGCAGGTTGGGGAAGCAGGCGAGTGTTCCAGACCGGACTTCGTGATGGACCTGGCCCCATGGTAGAGCGCAGGGATGGGACCCCTGCAAGTGGAGGACCACGGGCGTTGTCCTCGCTGCATTCCGTCTTGTGGAGTGCCCCTTGGCGGCGATCGGGTGCGGGCACTCACCATGCCCTTTCAGGCCCCGAGTTGGGGGCGGCCCAGCAGACGTGCGGCGCCCGAATGACTTCGCCGGGCTTTTTCGGCCAATTCTCACGAGCGTTCTGCCCAAACCAGGATTGGTTTGGGCAGAACGCTCGTGAGAATTGGCCGGCGTAGGACAGCCCTGCGGACCGCCGTGCTCTCCATGGCCCAGGGCCCTTTCTCGCCCAGGGCATGATGCTGCCGCCAAGAAATGGCTCGGAAAAGACGCGGCCCACCCCGGCACGACGGCGCATTGGAGCGTTCCCGGAGCAGAGTTGAAGAACGGGTGGTGGCCAGGTGTGCGCCTCTGTCTCTCGGGGAGACGGGCCGGCCAAGGATGGGGATGACCTCATCTTGGTCATACCGGTTTATCTCACTCTGAGGGTTGTCCGAAGCACCAGAGGGGCCGATGGAGACTGCGTGGTTGGGAGATGCGTGGCTGCGGGTCTAAGGGTTTCCGATATGGAGGCCATGAGGGACAGGACCCCGGAAGCAGGTTGGGGAAGCAGGCGAGTGTCCCAGACCGGACTTCGTGATGGGCCTGGCCCCATGGTAGAGCGCAGGGATGGGACCCCTGCAAGTCGAGGATCCTCGGGCGTTGTCCTCGCTGCATTCCGTCTTGTGGAGTGCCCCTTGGCGGCGATCGGGTGCGGGCACTCACCATGCCCTTCAAGGCCCCGAGGTGGGGGCGGCCCAGCAGACGTGCGGCGCCCGAATGACTTCGCCGGGCTTTTTCCGGCCAATTCTCACGAGCGTTCTGCCCAAACCAATCCTGGTTTGGGCAGAACGCTCGTGAGAATTGGCCGGCGAAGGACAGCGCTGCGGACCGCCGTGCTCTCCATGGCCCAGGGCTCTTTCTCGCCCAGGGCATGTTGCTGCCGCCAAGAAATGGCTCGGAAAAGACGCGGCCAACCCCGGCACGACGGCGAATTGGAGCGTTCCCGGAGAAGAGTTGAAGAACGGGTGGTGGCCTGGTGTGCGCCTCTGTCTCTCGGGGAGACGGGCCGGCCAAGGATGAGGATGACCTCATCTTGGTCATACCGGTTTATCTCACTCTGAGGGTTGTCCGAAGCACCAGAGGGACGATGGAGACTGCGTGTTTGGGAGATGTGTAGCTACGGGTCTAAGGGTTTCCGATATGGAGGCCATGAGGGACAGGACCCCGGAAGCAGGTTGGGGAAGCAGGCGAGTGTCCCAGACCGGACTTCGTGATGGGCCTGTCCCCATGGTAGCGCGCAGGGATGGGACCCCTGCAAGTCGAGGATCCTCGGGCGTTGTCCTCGCTGCATTCCGTCTTGTGGAGTGCCCCTTGGCGGAGATCGGGTGCGGGCACTCACCATGCCCTTCAAGGCCCCGAGGTGGGGGCGGCCCAGCAGACGTGCGGCGCCCGAATGACTTCGCCGGGCTTTTTCCGGCCAATTCTCACGAGCGTTCTGCCCAAACCAGGATTGGTTTGGGCAGAACGCTCTTGAGAATTTGCCGGCTTAGGACAGCGCTGCGGACCGCCGTGCTCTCCATGGCCCATGGCCCTTTCTCGCCCAGGGCATGTTGCTGCCGCCAAGAAATGGCTCGGAAAAGACGCGGCCAACCCCGGCACGACGGCGCATTGGAGCGTTCCCGGAGCAGAGTTGAAGAACGGGTGGTGGCCTGGTGTGCGCCTCTGTCTCTCGGGGAGACGGGCCGGCCAAGGATGAGGATGACCTCATCTTGGTCATACCGGTTTATCTCACTCTGAGGGTTGTCCAAAGCACCAGAGGGGCCGATGGAGACTGCGTGGTTGGGAGATGCGTGGCTGCGGGTCAATGGGTTTCCGATATGGAGGCCATGAGGGACAGGACCCCGGAAGCAGGTTGGGGAAGCAGGCGAGTGTCCCAGACCGGACTTCGTGATGGGCCTGGCCCCATGGTAGAGCGCAGGGATGGGACCCCTGCATGTCGAGGATCCACGGGCGTTGTCCTCGCTGCATTCCGTCTTGTGGAGTGCCCCTTGGCGGCGATCGGGTGCGGGCACTCACCATGCCCTTCAAGGCCCCGAGGTGGGGGCGGCCCAGCAGACGTGCGGCGCCCGAATGACTTCGCCGGGCTTTTTCCGGCCAATTCTCACGAGCGTTCTGCCCAAACCAGGATTGGTTTGTGCAGAACGCTCGTGAGAATTTGCCGGCGTAGGACAGCCCTGCGGACCGCCGTGCTCTCCATGGCAGAGGGCCCTTTCTCGCCCAGGGCATGTTGCTGCCGCCAAGAAATGGCTCGGAAAAGACGCGGCCAACCCCGGCACGACGGCGCATTGGAGCGTTCCCGGAGCAGAGTTGAAGAACGGGTGGTGGCCTGGTGTGCGCCTCTGTCTCTCGGGGAGACGGGCCGGCCAAGGATGGGGATGACCTCATCTTGGTCATACCGGTTTATCTCACTCTGAGGGTTGTCCGAAGCACCAGAGGGGCCGATGGAGACTGCCTGGTTGGGTGTTCCGTGGCTGCGGGACTAAGGGTTTCCCATATGGAGGCCATGAGGGACAGGACCCCGGAAGCAGGTTGGGGAAGCAGGCGAGTGTCCCAGACCGGACTTCGTGATGGGCCTGGCCCCATGGTAGAGCGCAGGGATGGGACCCCTGCAAGTGGAGGACCACGGGCGTTGTCCTCGCTGCATTCCGTCTTGTGGAGTGCCCCTTGGCGGCGATCGGGTGCGGGCACTCACCATGCCCTTTCAGGCCCCGAGGTGAGGGCGGCCCAGCAGACGTGCGGCGCCCGAATGACTTCGCCGGGCTTTTTCCGGCCAATTCTCACGAGCGTTCTGCCCAAACCAGGATTGGTTTGGGCAGAACGCTCGTGAGAATTGGCCGGCGTAGGACAGCCCTGCGGACCGCCGTGCTCTCCATGGCCCAGGGCCCTTTCTCGCCCAGGGCATGTTGCTGCCGCCAAGAAATGGCTCGGAAAAGACGCGGCCAACCCCGGCACGACGGCGCATTGGAGCGTTCCCGGAGCAGAGTTGAAGAACGGGTTGTGGCATGGTGTGCGCCTCTGTCTCTCGGGTAGACGGGCCGGCCAAAGATGGGGATGACCTCATCTTGGTCATACCGGTTTATCTCACTCTGAGGGTTGTCCGAAGCACCAGAGGGGCCGATGGAGACTGCGTGGTTGGGAGATGCGTGGCTGCGGGTCTAAGGGTTTCCGATATGGAGGCCTTGAGGGACAGGACCCCGGAAGCAGGTTGGGGAAGCAGGCGAGTGTCCCAGACCGGACTTCGTGATGGGCCTGGCCCCATGGTAGAGCGCAGGGATGGGACCCCTGCAAGTCGAGGATCCACGGGCGTTGTCCTCGCTGCATTCCGTCTTGTGGAGTGCCCCTTGGCGGCGATCGGGTGCGGGCACTCACCATGACCTTCAAGGCCCCGAGATGGGGGCGGCCCAGCAGACGTGCGGCGCCCGTATGACTTCGCCGGGCTTTTTCCGGCCAATTCTCACGAGCGTTCTGCCCAAATCAGGATTGGTTTGGGCAGAACGCTCGTGAGAATTGGCCGGCGTAGGACAGCCCTGCGGACCGCCGTGCTCTCCATGGCCCAGGGCCCTTTCTCGCCCAGGGCATGATGCTGCCGCCAAGAAATGGCTCGGAAAAGACGCGGCCCACCCCGGCACGACGGCGCATTGGAGCGTTCCCGGAGCAGAGTTTAAGAACGGGTGGTGGCCTGGTGTGCGCCTCTGTCTCTCGGGTAGACGGGCCGGCCAAGGATGGGGATGACCTCATCTTGGTCATACCGGTTTATCTCCCTCTGAGGGTTGTCCGAAGCACCAGAGGGGCCGATGGAGACTGCGTGGTTTGGAGATGCGTGGCTGCGGGTCTAAGGGTTTCCGATATGGAGGCCATGAGGGATAGGACACCGGAAGCAGGTTGGGGAAGCAGGCGAGTGTCCAAGACCGGACTTTGTGATGGGCCTGGCCCCATGGTAGAGCGCAGGGATGGGACCCCTGCAAGTCGAGGATCCACGGGCGTTGTCCTCGCTGCATTCCGTCTTGTGGAGTGCCCCTTGGCGGCGATCGGGTGCGGGCACTCACCATGCCCTTCAAGGCCCCGAGGTGGGGGCGGCCCAGCAGACGTGCGGCGCCCGAATGACTTCGCCGGGCTTTTTCCGGCCAATTCTCACGAGCGTTCTGCCCAAACCAGGATTGGTTTGGGCAGTGTGCTCGTGAAAATTGGCCGGCGTAGGACAGCGCTGCGGACCGCCGTGCTCTCCATGGCCCAGGGCCCTTTCTCGCCCAGGGCATGTTGTTGCCGCCAAGAAATGGCTCGGAAAAGACGCGGCCAACCCCGGCACGACGGCGCATTGGAGCGTTCCCGGAGCAGAGTTGAAGAACGTGTGGTGGCCTGGTGTGCGCCTCTGTCTCTCGGGGAGACGGGCCGCCCAAGGATGAGGATGACCTCATCTTGGTCATACCGGTTTATCTCACTCTGAGGGTTGTCCGAAGCACCAGAGGGGCCGATGGAGACTGCGTGGTTGGGAGATGCGTGGCTGCGGGTCTAAGGGTTTCCGCTATGGAGGCCATGAGGGACAGGACCCCGGAAGCAGGTTGCGGAAGCAGGCGAGTGTCCCAGACCGGACTTCGTGATGGGCCTGGCCCCATGGTAGAGCGCAGGGATGGGACCCCTGCATGTCGAGGATCCACGGGCGTTGTCCTCGCTGCATTCCGTCTTGTGGAGTGCCCCTTGGCGGCGATCGGGTGCGGGCACTCACCATGCCCTTCAAGGCCCCGAGGTGGGGGCGGCCCAGCAGACGTGCGGCGCCCGAATAACTTCGCCGTGCTTTTTCCGGCCAATTCTCACGAGCGTTCTGCCCAAACCAGGATTGGTTTGGGCAGAACGCTCGTGAGAATTGGCCGGCGTAGGACAGCCCTGCGGACGGCCGTGCTCTCCATGGCCCAGGGCCCTTTTTCGCCCAAGGCATGTTGCTGCCGCCAAGAAATGGCTCGGAAAAGACGCGGCCAACCCCGGCACGACGGCGCATTGGAGCGTTCCCGGAGCAGAGTTGAAGAACGGGTGGTGGCCTTGTGTGCGCATCTGTCTCTCGGGGAGACGGGCCGCCCAAGGATGAGGATGACCTCATCTTGGTCATACCGGTTTATCTCACTCTGAGGGTTGTCCGAAGCACCAGAGGGGCCGATGGAGACTGCGTGGTTGGGAGATGCGTGGCTGCGGGTCTAAGGGTTTCCGATATGGAGGCCATGAGGGACAGGACCCCGGAAGCAGGTTGGGGAAGCAGGCGAGTGTCCCAGACCGGACTTCGTGATGGGCCTGGCCCCATGGTAGAGCGCAGGGATGGGACCCGTGCATGTCGAGGATCCACGGGCGTTGTCCTCGCTGCATTCCGTCTTGTGGAGTGCCCCTTGGCGGCGATCGGGTACGGGCACTCACCATGCCCTTCAAGGCCCCGAGGTGGGGGCGGCCCAGCAGACGTGCGGCGCCCGAATGACTTCGCCGTGCTTTTTCCGGCCTATTCTCATGAGCGTTCTGCCCAAACCAGGATTGGTTTGGGCAGAACGCTCGTGAGAATTGGCCGGTGTAGGACAGCCCTGCGGACCGCCGTGCTCTCCATGGCCCAGGGCCCTTTCTCGCCCAGGGATGATGCTGCCGCCAAGAAATGGCTCGGAAAAGACGCGGCCCACCCCGGCACGACGGCGCATTGGAGCGTTCCCGGAGCAGAGTTGAAGAACGGGTGGTGGCCAGGTGTGCGCCTCTGTCTCTCGGGGAGACGCGCCGGCCAAGGATGGGGATGACCTCATCTTGGTCATACCGGTTTATCTCACTCTGAGGGTTGTCCGAAGCACAAGAGAGGGGCCGATGGAGACTGCGTGGTTGGGAGATGCGTGGCTGCGGGTCTAAGTGTTTCCGATATGGAGGCCATGAGGGACAGGACCCCGGAAGCAGGTTGGGGAAGCAGGCGAGTTTCCCAGACCGGACTTCGTGATGGGCCTGGCCCCATGGAAGAGCGCAGGGATGGGACCCCTGCAAGTCGAGGATCCACGGGCGTTGTCCTCGCTGCATTCCGTCTTGTGGAGTGCCCCTTGGCGGCGATCGGGTGCGGGCACTCACCATGCCCTTCAAGGCTCCGAGGTGGGGGCGGCCCAGCAGACGTGCGGCGCCCGAATGTCTTCGCCGGGCTTTTTCCGGCCAATTCTCACGAGCGTTCTGCCCAAACCAGGATTGGTTTGGGCAGAACGCTCGTGAGAATTGGCCGGCTTAGGACAGCTCTGCGGACCGCCGTGCTCTCCATGGCCCAGGGCCCTTTCTCGCCCAGGGCATGTTGCTGCCGCCAAGAAATGGCTCGGAAAAGACGCGGCCAACCCCGGCATGACGGCACATTGGAGCGTTCCCGGAGCAGAGTTGAAGAACGGGTGGTGGCCTGGTGTGCGCCTCTGTCTCTCGGGGAGACGGGCCGGCCAAGGATGGGGATGACCTCATCTTGGTCATACCGGTTTATCTCACTCTGAGGGTTGTCCGAAGCACCAGAGGGGCCGATGGAGACTGCGTTGTTGGGAGATGCGTGGCTGCGAGTCTAAGGGTTTCCGATATGGAGGCCATGAGGGACAGGACCCCGGAAGCAGGTTTGGGAAGCAGGCGAGTGTCCCAGACCGGACTTCGTGATGGGCCTGGCCCCATGGTTGAGCGCAGGGATGGGACCCCTGCATGTCGAGGATCCACGGCCATGTCCTCGCTGCATTCCGTCTTGTGGAGTGCCCCTTGGCGGCGATCGGGTGCGGGCACTCACCATGCCCTTCAAGGCCCCGAGGTGGGGGCGGCCCAGCAGACGTGCGGCGCCCGAATGACATCGCCGTGTTTTTCCGGCCAATTCTCACGAGCGTTCTGCCCAAACCAGGATTGGTTTGGGCAGAACGCTCGTGAGAATTGGCCGGCATAGGACAGCCCTGCGGACCGCCTTGCTGTCCATGGCCCAGGGCCCTTTCTCGTCCAGGGCATGATGCTGCCGCCAAGAAATGGCTCGGAAAAGACGCGGCCCACCCCGGCACGACGGCGCATTGGAGCGTTCCCGGAGCAGAGTTGAAGAACGGGTGGTGGCCAGGTGTGCGCCTCTGTCTCTCGGGTAGACGGGCCGGCCAAGGATGGGGATGACCTCATCTTGGTCATACCAGTTTATCTCACTCTGAGGGTTGTCCGAAGCACCAGAGGGGCCAATGGAGACTGCGTGGTTGGGAGATGCGTGGCTGCGGTCTAAGTGTTTCCGATATGGAGGCCATGAGGGACAGGACCCCGGAAGCAGGTTGGGGAAGCAGGCGAGTGTCCCAGACCGGACTTCGTGATGGGCCTGGCCCCATGGTAGAGCGCAGGGATGGGACCCCTGCAAGTCGAGGATCCGCGGGCGTTGTCCTCGCTGCATTCCGACTTGTGGAGTGCCCCTTGGCGGCGATCGGGTGCGGGCACTCACCATGCCCTTCAAGGCCCCGAGGTGGGGGCGGCCCAGCAGACGTGCGGCGCCCGAATGACTTCGCCGGGCTTTTTCCGGCCAATTCTCACGAGCGTTCTGCCCAAACCAGGATTGGTTTGGGCAGAACGCTCGTGAGAATTGGCCGGCGTAGGACAGCGCTGCGGACCGCCGTGCTCTCCATGGCCCAGGGCTCTTTCTCGCCCAGGGCATGTTGCTGCCGCCAAGAAATGGCTCGGAAAAGACGCGGCCAACCCCGGCACGACGGCGAATTGGAGCGTTCCCGGAGAAGAGTTGAAGAACGGGTGGTGGCCTGGTGTGCGCCTCTGTCTCTCGGGGAGACGGGCCGGCCAAGGATGAGGATGACCTCATCTTGGTCATAACGGTTTATCTCACTCTGAGGGTTGTCCGAAGCACCAGAGGGGCCGATGGAGACTGCGTGGTTGGGAGATGCGTGGCTGCGGGTCTAAGGGTTACCGATATGGAGGCCATGAGGGACAGGACCCCGGAAGCAGGTTGGGGAAGCAGGCGAGTGTTCCAGACCGGACTTCGTGATGGACCTGGCCCCATGGTAGAGCGCAGGGATGGGACCCCTGCAAGTGGAGGACCACGGGCGTTGTCCTCGCTGCATTCCGTCTTGTGGAGTGCCCCTTGGCGGCGATCGGGTGCGGGCACTCACCATGCCCTTTCAGGCCCCGAGTTGGGGGCGGCCCAGCAGACGTGCGGCGCCCGAATGACTTCGCCGGGCTTTTTCGGCCAATTCTCACGAGCGTTCTGCCCAAACCAGGATTGGTTTGGGCAGAACGCTCGTGAGAATTGGCCGGCGTAGGACAGCCCTGCGGACCGCCGTGCTCTCCATGGCCCAGGGCCCTTTCTCGCCCAGGGCATGATGCTGCCGCCAAGAAATGGCTCGGAAAAGACGCGGCCCACCCCGGCACGACGGCGCATTGGAGCGTTCCCGGAGCAGAGTTGAAGAACGGGTGGTGGCCAGGTGTGCGCCTCTGTCTCTCGGGGAGACGGGCCGGCCAAGGATGGGGATGACCTCATCTTGGTCATACCGGTTTATCTCACTCTGAGGGTTGTCCGAAGCACCAGAGGGGCCGATGGAGACTGCGTGGTTGGGAGATGCGTGGCTGCGGGTCTAAGGGTTTCCGATATGGAGGCCATGAGGGACAGGACCCCGGAAGCAGGTTGGGGAAGCAGGCGAGTGTCCCAGACCGGACTTCGTGATGGGCCTGGCCCCATGGTAGAGCGCAGGGATGGGACCCCTGCAAGTCGAGGATCCTCGGGCGTTGTCCTCGCTGCATTCCGTCTTGTGGAGTGCCCCTTGGCGGCGATCGGGTGCGGGCACTCACCATGCCCTTCAAGGCCCCGAGGTGGGGGCGGCCCAGCAGACGTGCGGCGCCCGAATGACTTCGCCGGGCTTTTTCCGGCCAATTCTCACGAGCGTTCTGCCCAAACCAATCCTGGTTTGGGCAGAACGCTCGTGAGATTTGGCCGGCGAAGGACAGCGCTGCGGACCGCCGTGCTCTCCATGGCCCAGGGCTCTTTCTCGCCCAGGGCATGTTGCTGCCGCCAAGAAATGGCTCGGAAAAGACGCGGCCAACCCCGGCACGACGGCGAATTGGAGCGTTCCCGGAGAAGAGTTGAAGAACGGGTGGTGGCCTGGTGTGCGCCTCTGTCTCTCGGGGAGACGGGCCGGCCAAGGATGAGGATGACCTCATCTTGGTCATACCGGTTTATCTCACTCTGAGGGTTGTCCGAAGCACCAGAGGGACGATGGAGACTGCGTGTTTGGGAGATGTGTAGCTACGGGTCTAAGGGTTTCCGATATGGAGGCCATGAGGGACAGGACCCCGGAAGCAGGTTGGGGAAGCAGGCGAGTGTCCCAGACCGGACTTCGTGATGGGCCTGTCCCCATGGTAGCGCGCAGGGATGGGACCCCTGCAAGTCGAGGATCCTCGGGCGTTGTCCTCGCTGCATTCCGTCTTGTGGAGTGCCCCTTGGCGGCGATCGGGTGCGGGCACTCACCATGCCCTTCAAGGCCCCGAGGTGGGGGCGGCCCAGCAGACGTGCGGCGCCCGAATGACTTCGCCGGGCTTTTTCCGGCCAATTCTCACGAGCGTTCTGCCCAAACCAGGATTGGTTTGGGCAGAACGCTCTTGAGAATTGGCCGGCTTAGGACAGCGCTGCGGACCGCCGTGCTCTCCATGGCCCATGGCCCTTTCTCGCCCAGGGCATGTTGCTGCCGCCAAGAAATGGCTCGGAAAAGACGCGGCCAACCCCGGCACGACGGCGCATTGGAGCGTTCCCGGAGCAGAGTTGAAGAACGGGTGGTGGCCTGGTGTGCGCCTCTGTCTCTCGGGGAGACGGGCCGGCCAAGGATGAGGATGACCTCATCTTGGTCATACCGGTTTATCTCACTCTGAGGGTTGTCCAAAGCACCAGAGGGGCCGATGGAGACTGCGTGGTTGGGAGATGCGTGGCTGCGGGTCAATGGGTTTCCGATATGGAGGCCATGAGGGACAGGACCCCGGAAGCAGGTTGGGGAAGCAGGCGAGTGTCCCAGACCGGACTTCGTGATGGGCCTGGCCCCATGGTAGAGCGCAGGGATGGGACCCCTGCATGTCGAGGATCCACGGGCGTTGTCCTCGCTGCATTCCGTCTTGTGGAGTGCCCCTTGGCGGCGATCGGGTGCGGGCACTCACCATGCCCTTCAAGGCCCCGAGGTGGGGGCGGCCCAGCAGACGTGCGGCGCCCGAATGACTTCGCCGGGCTTTTTCCGGCCAATTCTCACGAGCGTTCTGCCCAAACCAGGATTGGTTTGTGCAGAACGCTCATGAGAATTTGCCGGCGTAGGACAGCCCTGCGGACCGCCGTGCTCTCCATGGCAGAGGGCCCTTTCTCGCCCAGGGCATGTTGCTGCCGCCAAGAAATGGCTCGGAAAAGACGCGGCCAACCCCGGCACGACGGCGCATTGGAGCGTTCCCGGAGCAGAGTTGAAGAACGGGTGGTGGCCTGGTGTGCGCCTCTGTCTCTCGGGGAGACGGGCCGGCCAAGGATGGGGATGACCTCATCTTGGTCATACCGGTTTATCTCACTCTGAGGGTTGTCCGAAGCACCAGAGGGGCCGATGGAGACTGCCTGGTTGGGTGTTCCGTGGCTGCGGGACTAAGGGTTTCCCATATGGAGGCCATGAGGGACAGGACCCCGGAAGCAGGTTGGGGAAGCAGGCGAGTGTCCCAGACCGGACTTCGTGATGGGCCTGGCCCCATGGTAGAGCGCAGGGATGGGACCCCTGCAAGTGGAGGACCACGGGCGTTGTCCTCGCTGCATTCCGTCTTGTGGAGTGCCCCTTGGCGGCGATCGGGTGCGGGCACTCACCATGCCCTTTCAGGCCCCGAGGTGAGGGCGGCCCAGCAGACGTGCGGCGCCCGAATGACTTCGCCGGGCTTTTTCCGGCCAATTCTCACGAGCGTTCTGCCCAAACCAGGATTGGTTTGGGCAGAACGCTCGTGAGAATTGGCCGGCGTAGGACAGCCCTGCGGACCGCCGTGCTCTCCATGGCCCAGGGCCCTTTCTCGCCCAGGGCATGTTGCTGCCGCCAAGAAATGGCTCGGAAAAGACGCGGCCAACCCCGGCACGACGGCGCATTGGAGCGTTCCCGGAGCAGAGTTGAAGAACGGGTTGTGGCATGGTGTGCGCCTCTGTCTCTCGGGTAGACGGGCCGGCCAAAGATGGGGATGACCTCATCTTGGTCATACCGGTTTATCTCACTCTGAGGGTTGTCCGAAGCACCAGAGGGGCCGATGGAGACTGCGTGGTTGGGAGATGCGTGGCTGCGGGTCTAAGGGTTTCCGATATGGAGGCCACGAGGGACAGGACCCCGGAAGCAGGTTGGGGAAGTAGGCGAGTGTCCCAGACCGGACTTCGTGATGGGCCTGGCCCCATGGTAGAGCGCAGGGATGGGACCCCTGCAAGTCGAGGATCCACGGGCGTTGTCCTCGCTGCATTCCGTCTTGTGGAGTGCCCCTTGGCGGCGATCGGGTGCGGGCACTCACCATCCCAAACAAGGGCCCGAGGTGGGGGCGGCCCAGCAGACGTGCGGCGCCCGAATGATTTCGCCGGGCTTTTTCCGGCCAATTCTCACGAGCGTTCTGCCCAAACCAGGATTGGTATGGGCAGAACGCTCGTGAGAATTGGCCGGCGTAGGACAGTGCTGCGGACCGCCGTGCTCTCCATGGCCCAGGGCCCTTTCTCGCCCAGGGCATGTGGCTGCCGCCAAGAAATGGCTCGGAAAAGACGCGGCCAACCCCGGCACGACGGCGCATTGGAGCGTTCCCGGAGCAGAGTTGAAGAACGGGTGGTGGCCTGGTGTGCGCCCCTGTCTCTCGGGTAGACGGGCCGGCCAAGGATGGGGATGACCTCATCTTGGTCATACCGGTTTATCTCACTCTGAGGGTTGTCCGAAGCACCAGAGGGGCCGATGGAGACTGCGTGGTTGGGAGATGCGTGGCTGCGGGTCTAAGGGTTTCCGATATGGAGGCCATGAGGGACAGGACCCCGGAAGCAGGTTGGGGAAGCAGGCGAGTGTCCCAGACCGTACTTCCTGATGGGCCTGGCCCCATGGTAGAGCGCAGGGATGGGACCACTGCAAGTCGAGGATCCACGGGCGTTGTCCTCGCTGCATTCCGTCTTGTGGAGTGCCCCTTGGCGGCGATCGGGTGCGGGCACTCACCATGCCCTTCAAGGCCCCGAGGTGGGGGCGGCCCAGCAGACGTGCGGCGCCCGAATGACTTCGCCGGGCTTTTTCCGGCCAATTCTCACGAGCGTTCTGCCCAAACCAGGATTGGTTTGGGCAGAACGCTCGTGAGAATTGGCCGGCGTAGGACAGCCCTGAGGACCGCCGTGCTCTCCATGGCCCAGGGCCCTTTCTCGCCCAGGGCATGTTGCTGCCGCCAAGTAATGGCTCGGAAAAGACGCGGCCAACCCCGGCACGACGGCGCTTTGGAGCGTTCCCGGAGCAGAGTTGAAGAACGGGTGGTGGCCTGGTGTGCGCCTCTGTCTCTCGGGTAGAAGGGCCGGCCAAAGATGGGGATGACCTCATCTTGGTCATACCGGTTTATCTCACTCTGAGGGTTGTCCGAAGCACCAGAGGGGCCGATGGAGACTGCGTGGTTGGGAGATGCGTGGCTGCGGGTCTAAGGGTTTCCGATATGGAGGCCATGAGGGACAGGACCCCGGAAGCAGTTTGGGGAAGCAGGCGAGTGTCCCAGACCGGACTTCGTGATGGGCCTGGCCCCATGGTAGAGCGCAGGGATGGGACCCCTGCAAGTCGAGGATCCTCGGGCGTTGTCCTCGCTGCATTCCGTCTTGTGGAGTGCCCCTTGGCGGCGATCGGGTGCGGGCACTCACCATGCCCTTCAAGGCCCCGAGGTGGGGGCGGCCCAGCAGACGTGCGGCGCCCGAATGACTTCGCCGGGCTTTTTCCGGCCAATTCTCACGAGCGTTCTGCCCAAACCAATCCTGGTTTGGGCAGAACGCTCGTGAGAATTGGCCGGCGTAGGACAGCGCTGCGGACCGCCGTGCTCTCCATGGCCCAGGGCTCTTTCTCGCCCAGGGCATGTTGCTGCCGCCAAGAAATGGCTCGGAAAAGACTCGGCCAACCCCGGCACGACGGCGAATTGGAGCGTTCCCGGAGAAGAGTTGAAGAACGGGTGGTGGCCTGGTGTGCGCCTCTGTCTCTCGGGGAGACGGGCCGGCCAAGGATGGGGATGACATCATCTTGGTCATACCGGTTTATCTCACTCTGAGGGTTGTCCGAAGCACCAGGGGGGCCGATGGAGACTGCGTGGTTGGGAGATGCGTGGCTGCGGGTCTAAGGGTTTCCGATATGGAGGCCATGAGGGACAGGACCCCGGAAGCAGGTTGGGGAAGCAGGCGAGTGTCCCAGACCGGACTTCGTGATGGGCCTGGCCCCATGGTTGAGCGCACGGATGGGACCCCTGCATGTCGAGGATCCACGGGCGTTGTCCTCGCTGCATTCCGTCTTGTGGAGTGCCCCTTGGCGGCGATCGGGTGCGGGCACTCACCATGCCCTTCAAGGCCCCGAGGTGGGGGCGGCCCAGCAGACGTGCGGCGCCCGAATGACTTCGCCGTGCTTTTTCCGGCCAATTCTCACGAGCGTTCTGCCCAAACCAGGATTGGTTTGGGCAGAACGCTCGTGAGAATTGGCCGGCGTAGGACAGCCCTGCGGACCGCCGTGCTCTCCATGGCCCAGGGCCCTTTCTCGCCCAGGGCATGATGCTGCCGCCAAGAAATGGCTCGGAAAAGACGCGGCCCACCCCGGCACGACGGCGCATTGGAGCGTTCCCGGAGCAGAGTTGAAGAACGGGTGGTGGCCAGGTGTGCGCCTCTGTCTCTCGGGGAGACGGGCCGGCCAAAGATGGGGATGACCTCATCTTGGTCATACCAGTTTATCTCACTCTGACGGTTGTCCGAAGCACCAGAGGGGCCAATGGAGACTGCGTGGTTGGGAGATGCGTGGCTGCGGTCTAAGTGTTTCCGATATGGAGGCCATGAGGGACAGGACCCCGGAAGCAGGTTGGGGAAGCAGGCGAGTGTCCCAGACCGGACTTCGTGATGGGCCTGGCCCCATGGTAGAGCGCAGGGATGGGACCCCTGCAAGTCGAGGATCCGCGGGCGTTGTCCTCGCTGCATTCCGTCTTGTGGAGTGCCCCTTGGCGGCGATCGGGTGCGGGCACTCACCATGCCCTTCAAGGCCCCGAGGTGGGGGCGGCCCAGCAGACGTGCGGCGCCCGAATGACTTCGCCGGGCTTTTTCCGGCCAATTCTCACGAGCGTTCTGCCCAAACCAGGATTGGTTTGGGCAGAACGCTCGTGAGAATTGGCCGGCGTAGGACAGCGCTGCGGACCGCCGTGCTCTCCATGGCCCAGGGCTCTTCTCGCCCAGGGCATGTTGCTGCCGCCAAGAAATGGCTCGGAAAAGACGCGGCCAACCCCGGCACGACGGCGCATTGGAGCGTTCCCGGAGAAGAGTTGAAGAACGGGTGGTGGCCTGGTGTGCGCCTCTGTCTCTCGGGGAGACGGGCCGGCCAAGGATGAGGATGACCTCATCTTGGTCATACCGGTTTATCTCACTCTGAGGGTTGTCCGAAGCACCAGAGGGGCCGATGGAGACTGCGTGGTTGGGAGATGCGTAGCTGCGGGTCTAAGGGTTTCCGATATGGAGGCCATGAGGGACAGGACCCCGGAAGCAGGTTGGGGAAGCAGGCGAGTGTCCCAGACCGGACTTCGTGATGGGCCTGGCCCCATGGTAGAGCGCAGGGATGGGACCCCTGCAAGACGAGGATCCACGGGCGTTGTCCTCGCTGCATTCCGTCTTGTGGAGTGCCCCTTGGCGGCGATCGGGTGCGGGCACTCACCATGCCCTTCAAGGCCCCGAGGTGGGGGCGGCCCAGCAGACGTGCGGCGCCCGAATGACTTCGCCGGGCTTTTTCCGGCCAATTCTCACGAGCGTTCTGCCCAAACCAATCCTGGTTTGGGCAGAACGCTCGTGAGAATTGGCCGGCGTAGGACAGCCCTGCGGACCGCCGAGCTCTCCATGGCCCAGGGCCCTTTCTCGCCCAGGGCATGTTGCTGCCGCCAAGAAATGGCTCGGAAAAGACGCGGCCAAACCCGGCACGACGGCGCATTGGAGCGTTCCCGGAGAAGAGTTGAAGAACGGGTGGTGGCCTGGTGTGTGCCTCTGTCTCTCGGGGAGACGGGCCGGCCAAGGATGGGGATGACCTCATCTTGGTCATACCGGTTTATCTCACTCTGAGGGTTGTCCGAAGCACCAGAGGGGCCGATGGAGACTGCGTGGTTGGGAGATGCGTGGCTGCGGGTCTAAGGGTTTCCGATATGGAGGCCATGAGGGACAGGACCCCGGAAGCAGGTTGGGGAAGCAGGCGAGTGTCCCAGACCGGACTTCGTGATGGGCCTGGCCCCATGGTAGAGCGCAGGGATGGGACCCCTGCAAGTCGAGGATCCTCGGGCGTTGTCCTCGTTGCATTCCGTCTTGTGGAGTGCCCCTTGGCGGCGATCGGGTGCGGGCACTCACCATGCCCTTCAAGGCCCCGAGGTGGGGGCGGCCCAGCAGACGTGCGGCGCCCGAATGACTTCGCCGGGCTTTTTCCGGCCAATTCTCACGAGCGTTCTGCCCAAACCAGGATTGGTTTGGGCAGAACGCTCGTGAGAATTGGCCGGCTTAGGACAGCGCTGCGGACCGCCGTGCTGTCCATGGCCCAGGGCCCTTTCTCGCCCAGGGCATTTTGCTGCCGCCAAGAAATGGCTCGGAAAAGACGCGGCCAAACCCGGCACGACGGCGCATTGGAGCGTTCCCGGAGCAGAGTTGAAGAACGGGTGGTGGCCTGGTGTGTGCCTCTGTCTCTCGGGGAGACGGGCCGGCCAAGGATGGGGATGACCTCATATTGGTCATACCGGTTTATCTCACTCTGAGGGTTGTCCGAAGCACCAGAGGGGCCGATGGAGACTGCGTGGTTGGGAGATGCGTGGCTGCGGGTCTAAGGGTTACCGATATGGAGGCCATGAGGGACAGGACCCCGGAAGCAGGTTGGGGAAGCAGGCGAGTGTTCCAGACCGGACTTCGTGATGGACCTGGCCCCATGGTAGAGCGCAGGGATGGGACCCCTGCAAGTGGAGGACCACGGGCGTTGTCCTCGCTGCATTCCGTCTTGTGGAGTGCCCCTTGGCGGCGATCGGGTGCGGGCACTCACTATGCCCTTTCAGGCCCCGAGTTGGGGGCGGCCCAGCAGACGTGCGGCGCCCGAATGACTTCGCCGGGCTTTTTCGGCCAATTCTCACGAGCGTTCTGCCCAAACCAGGATTGGTTTGGGCAGAACGCTCGTGAGAATTGGCCGGCGTAGGACAGCCCTGCGGACCGCCGTGCTCTCCATGGCCCAGGGCCCTTTCTCGCCCAGGGCATGATGCTGCCGCCAAGAAATGGCTCGGAAAAGACGCGGCCCACCCCGGCACGACGGCGCATTGGAGCGTTCCCGGAGCAGAGTTGAAGAACGGGTGGTGGCCAGGTGTGCGCCTCTGTCTCTCGGGGAGACGGGCCGGCCAAGGATGGGGATGACCTCATCTTGGTCATACCGGTTTATCTCACTCTGAGGGTTGTCCGAAGCACCAGAGGGGCCGATGGAGACTGCGTGGTTGGGAGATGCGTGGCTGCGGGTCTAAGGGTTTCCGATATGGAGGCCATGAGGGACAGGACCCCGGAAGCAGGTTGGGGAAGCAGGCGAGTGTCCCAGACCGGACTTCGTGATGGGCCTGGCCCCATGGTAGAGCGCAGGGATGGGACCCCTGCAAGTCGAGGATCCTCGGGCGTTGTCCTCGCTGCATTCCGTCTTGTGGAGTGCCCCTTGGCGGCGATCGGGTGCGGGCACTCACCATGCCCTTCAAGGCCCCGAGGTGGGGGCGGCCCAGCAGACGTGCGGCGCCCGAATGACTTCGCCGGGCTTTTTCCGGCCAATTCTCACGAGCGTTCTGCCCAAACCAATCCTGGTTTGGGCAGAACGCTCGTGAGAATTGGCCGGCGAAGGACAGCGCTTCGGACCGCCGTGCTCTCCATGGCCCAGGGCTCTTTCTCGCCCAGGGCATGTTGCTGCCGCCAAGAAATGGCTCGGAAAAGACGCGGCCAACCCCGGCACGACGGCGAATTGGAGCGTTCCCGGAGAAGAGTTGAAGAACGGGTGGTGGCCTGGTGTGCGCCTCTGTCTCTCGGGGAGACGGGCCGGCCAAGGATGAGGATGACCTCATCTTGGTCATACCGGTTTATCTCACTCTGAGGGTTGTCCGAAGCACCAGAGGGACGATGGAGACTGCGTGTTTGGGAGATGTGTAGCTACGGGTCTAAGGGTTTCCGATATGGAGGCCATGAGGGACAGGACCCCGGAAGCAGGTTGGGGAAGCAGGCGAGTGTCCCAGACCGGACTTCGTGATGGGCCTGTCCCCATGGTAGCGCGCAGGGATGGGACCCCTGCAAGTCGAGGATCCTCGGGCGTTGTCCTCGCTGCATTCCGTCTTGTGGAGTGCCCCTTGGCGGCGATCGGGTGCGGGCACTCACCATGCCCTTCAAGGCCCCGAGGTGGGGGCGGCCCAGCAGACGTGCGGCGCCCGAATGACTTCGCCGGGCTTTTTCCGGCCAATTCTCACGAGCGTTCTGCCCAAACCAGGATTGGTTTGGGCAGAACGCTCTTGAGAATTGGCCGGCTTAGGACAGCGCTGCGGACCGCCGTGCTCTCCATGGCCCATGGCCCTTTCTCGCCCAGGGCATGTTGCTGCCGCCAAGAAATGGCTCGGAAAAGACGCGGCCAACCCCGGCACGACGGCGCATTGGAGCGTTCCCGGAGCAGAGTTGAAGAACGGGTGGTGGCCTGGTGTGCGCCTCTGTCTCTCGGGGAGACGGGCCGGCCAAGGATGAGGATGACCTCATCTTGGTCATACCGGTTTATCTCACTCTGAGGGTTGTCCAAAGCACCAGAGGGGCCGATGGAGACTGCGTGGTTGGGAGATGCGTGGCTGCGGGTCAATGGGTTTCCGATATGGAGGCCATGAGGGACAGGACCCCGGAAGCAGGTTGGGGAAGCAGGCGAGTGTCCCAGACCGGACTTCGTGATGGGCCTGGCCCCATGGTAGAGCGCAGGGATGGGACCCCTGCATGTCGAGCATCCACGGGCGTTGTCCTCGCTGCATTCCGTCTTGTGGAGTGCCCCTTGGCGGCGATCGGGTGCGGGCACTCACCATGCCCTTCAAGGCCCCGAGGTGGGGGCGGCCCAGCAGACGTGCGGCGCCCGAATGACTTCGCCGGGCTTTTTCCGGCCAATTCTCACGAGCGTTCTGCCCAAACCAGGATTGGTTTGTGCAGAACGCTCGTGAGAATTTGCCGGCGTAGGACAGCCCTGCGGACCGCCGTGCTCTCCATGGCAGAGGGCCCTTTCTCGCCCAGGGCATGTTGCTGCCGCCAAGAAATGGCTCGGAAAAGACGCGGCCAACCCCGGCACGACGGCGCATTGGAGCGTTCCCGGAGCAGAGTTGAAGAACGGGTGGTGGCCTGGTGTGCGCCTCTGTCTCTCGGGGAGACGGGCCGGCCAAGGATGGGGATGACCTCATCTTGGTCATACCGGTTTATCTCACTCTGAGGGTTGTCCGAAGCACCAGAGGGGCCGATGGAGACTGCCTGGTTGGGTGTTCCGTGGCTGCGGGACTAAGGGTTTCCCATATGGAGGACATGAGGGACAGGACCCCGGAAGCAGGTTGGGGAAGCAGGCGAGTGTCCCAGACCGGACTTCGTGATGGGCCTGGCCCCATGGTAGAGCGCAGGGATGGGACCCCTGCAAGTGGAGGACCACGGGCGTTGTCCTCGCTGCATTCCGTCTTGTGGAGTGCCCCTTGGCGGCGATCGGGTGCGGGCACTCACCATGCCCTTTCAGGCCCCGAGGTGAGGGCGGCCCAGCAGACGTGCGGCGCCCGAATGACTTCGCCGGGCTTTTTCCGGCCAATTCTCACGAGCGTTCTGCCCAAACCAGGATTGGTTTGGGCAGAACGCTCGTGAGAATTGGCCGGCGTAGGACAGCCCTGCGGACCGCCGTGCTCTCCATGGCCCAGGGCCCTTTCTCGCCCAGGGCATGTTGCTGCCGCCAAGAAATGGCTCGGAAAAGACGCGGCCAACCCCGGCACGACGGCGCATTGGAGCGTTCCCGGAGCAGAGTTGAAGAACGGGTTGTGGCATGGTGTGCGCCTCTGTCTCTCGGGTAGACGGGCCGGCCAAAGATGGGGATGACCTCATCTTGGTCATACCGGTTTATCTCACTCTGAGGGTTGTCCGAAGCACCAGAGGGGCCGATGGAGACTGCGTGGTTGGGAGATGCGTGGCTGCGGGTCTAAGGGTTTCCGATATGGAGGCCTTGAGGGACAGGACCCCGGAAGCAGGTTGGGGAAGCAGGCGAGTGTCCCAGACCGGACTTCGTGATGGGCCTGGCCCCATGGTAGAGCGCAGGGATGGGACCCCTGCAAGTCGAGGATCCACGGGCGTTGTCCTCGCTGCATTCCGTCTTGTGGAGTGCCCCTTGGCGGCGATCGGGTGCGGGCACTCACCATGACCTTCAAGGCCCCGAGATGGGGGCGGCCCAGCAGACGTGCGGCGCCCGTATGACTTCGCCGGGCTTTTTCCGGCCAATTCTCACGAGCGTTCTGCCCAAATCAGGATTGGTTTGGACAGAACGCTCGTGAGAATTGGCCGGCGTAGGACAGCCCTGCGGACCGCCGTGCTCTCCATGGCCCAGGGCCCTTTCTCGCCCAGGGCATGATGCTGCCGCCAAGAAATGGCTCGGAAAAGACGCGGCCCACCCCGGCACGACGGCGCATTGGAGCGTTCCCGGAGCAGAGTTTAAGAACGGGTGGTGGCCTGGTGTGCGCCTCTGTCTCTCGGGTAGACGGGCCGGCCAAGGATGGGGATGACCTCATCTTGGTCATACCGGTTTATCTCCCTCTGAGGGTTGTCCGAAGCACCAGAGGGGCCGATGGAGACTGCGTGGTTTGGAGATGCGTGGCTGCGGGTCTAAGGGTTTCCGATATGGAGGCCATGAGGGATAGGACACCGGAAGCAGGTTGGGGAAGCAGGCGAGTGTCCAAGACCGGACTTTGTGATGGGCCTGGCCCCATGGTAGAGCGCAGGGATGGGACCCCTGCAAGTCGAGGATCCACGGGCGTTGTCCTCGCTGCATTCCGTCTTGTGGAGTGCCCCTTGGCGGCGATCGGGTGCGGGCACTCACCATGCCCTTCAAGGCCCCGAGGTGGGGGCGGCCCAGCAGACGTGCGGCGCCCGAATGACTTCGCCGGGCTTTTTCCGGCCAATTCTCACGAGCGTTCTGCCCAAACCAGGATTGGTTTGGGCAGTGTGCTCGTGAAAATTGGCCGGCGTAGGACAGCGCTGCGGACCGCCGTGCTCTCCATGGCCCAGGGCCCTTTCTCGCCCAGGGCATGTTGTTGCCGCCAAGAAATGGCTCGGAAAAGACGCGGCCAACCCCGGCACGACGGCGCATTGGAGCGTTCCCGGAGCAGAGTTGAAGAACGTGTGGTGGCCTGGTGTGCGCCTCTGTCTCTCGGGGAGACGGGCCGCCCAAGGATGAGGATGACCTCATCTTGGTCATACCGGTTTATCTCACTCTGAGGGTTGTCCGAAGCACCAGAGGGGCCGATGGAGACTGCGTGGTTGGGAGATGCGTGGCTGCGGGTCTAAGGGTTTCCGCTATGGAGGCCATGAGGGACAGGACCCCGGAAGCAGGTTGCGGAAGCAGGCGAGTGTCCCAGACCGGACTTCGTGATGGGCCTGGCCCCATGGTAGAGCGCAGGGATGGGACCCCTGCATGTCGAGGATCCACGGGCGTTGTCCTCGCTGCATTCCGTCTTGTGGAGTGCCCCTTGGCGGCGATCGGGTGCGGGCACTCACCATGCCCTTCAAGGCCCCGAGGTGGGGGCGGCCCAGCAGACGTGCGGCGCCCGAATAACTTCGCCGTGCTTTTTCCGGCCAATTCTCACGAGCGTTCTGCCCAAACCAGGATTGGTTTGGGCAGAACGCTCGTGAGAATTGGCCGGCGTAGGACAGCCCTGCGGACGGCCGTGCTCTCCATGGCCCAGGGCCCTTTTTCGCCCAAGGCATGTTGCTGCCGCCAAGAAATGGCTCGGAAAAGACGCGGCCAACCCCGGCACGACGGCGCATTGGAGCGTTCCCGGAGCAGAGTTGAAGAACGGGTGGTGGCCTTGTGTGCGCATCTGTCTCTCGGGGAGACGGGCCGCCCAAGGATGAGGATGACCTCATCTTGGTCATACCGGTTTATCTCACTCTGAGGGTTGTCCGAAGCACCAGAGGGGCCGATGGAGACTGCGTGGTTGGGAGATGCGTGGCTGCGGGTCTAAGGGTTTCCGATATGGAGGCCATGAGGGACAGGACCCCGGAAGCAGGTTGGGGAAGCAGGCGAGTGTCCCAGACCGGACTTCGTGATGGGCCTGGCCCCATGGTAGAGCGCAGGGATGGGACCCGTGCATGTCGAGGATCCACGGGCGTTGTCCTCGCTGCATTCCGTCTTGTGGAGTGCCCCTTGGCGGCGATCGGGTACGGGCACTCACCATGCCCTTCAAGGCCCCGAGGTGGGGGCGGCCCAGCAGACGTGCGGCGCCCGAATGACTTCGCCGTGCTTTTTCCGGCCTATTCTCATGAGCGTTCTGCCCAAACCAGGATTGGTTTGGGCAGAACGCTCGTGAGAATTGGCCGGCGTAGGACAGCCCTGCGGACCGCCGTGCTCTCCATGGCCCAGGGCCCTTTCTCGCCCAGGGATGATGCTGCCGCCAAGAAATGGCTCGGAAAAGACGCGGCCCACCCCGGCACGACGGCGCATTGGAGCGTTCCCGGAGCAGAGTTGAAGAACGGGTGGTGGCCAGGTGTGCGCCTCTGTCTCTCGGGGAGACGCGCCGGCCAAGGATGGGGATGACCTCATCTTGGTCATACCGGTTTATCTCACTCTGAGGGTTGTCCGAAGCACAAGAGAGGGGCCGATGGAGACTGCGTGGTTGGGAGATGCGTGGCTGCGGGTCTAAGTGTTTCCGATATGGAGGCCATGAGGGACAGGACCCCGGAAGCAGGTTGGGGAAGCAGGCGAGTTTCCCAGACCGGACTTCGTGATGGGCCTGGCCCCATGGAAGAGCGCAGGGATGGGACCCCTGCAAGTCGAGGATCCACGGGCGTTGTCCTCGCTGCATTCCGTCTTGTGGAGTGCCCCTTGGCGGCGATCGGGTGCGGGCACTCACCATGCCCTTCAAGGCTCCGAGGTGGGGGCGGCCCAGCAGACGTGCGGCGCCCGAATGTCTTCGCCGGGCTTTTTCCGGCCAATTCTCACGAGCGTTCTGCCCAAACCAGGATTGGTTTGGGCAGAACGCTCGTGAGAATTGGCCGGCGTAGGACAGCGCTGCGGACCGCCGTGCTCTCCATGGCCCAGGGCTCTTTCTCGCCCAGGGCATGTTGCTGCCGCCAAGAAATGGCTCGGAAAAGACGCGGCCAACCCCGGCACGACGGCGAATTGGAGCGTTCCCGGAGAAGAGTTGAAGAACGGGTGGTGGCCTGGTGTGCGCCTCTGTCTCTCGGGGAGACGGGCCGGCCAAGGATGAGGATGACCTCATCTTGGTCATACCGGTTTATCTCACTCTGAGGGTTGTCCGAAGCACCAGAGGGGCCGATGGAGACTGCGTGGTTGGGAGATGCGTAGCTACGGGTCTAAGGGTTTCCGATATGGAGGCCATGAGGGACAGGACCCCGGAAGCAGGTTGGGGAAGCAGGCGAGTGTCCCAGACCGTACTTCCTGATGGGCCTGGCCCCATGGTAGAGCGCAGGGATGGAACCCTGCAAGACGAGGATCCACGGGCGTTGTCCTCGCTGCATTCCGTCTTGTGGAGTGCCCCTTGGCGGCGATCGGGTGCGGGCACTCACCATGCCCTTCAAGGCCCCGAGGTGGGGGCAGCCCAGCAGACGTGCGGCGCTCGAATGACTTCGCCGGGCTTTTTCCGGCCAATTCTCACGAGCGTTCTGCCCAAACCAGGATTGGTTTGGGCAGAACGCTCGTGAGAATTGGCCGGCGTAGGACAGCCCTGCGGACCGCCGTGCTCTCCATGGCCCAGGGCCCTTTCTCGCCCAGGGCATGATGCTGCCGCCTAGAAATGGCTCGGAAAAGACGCGGCGCACCCCGGCACGACGGCGCATTGGAGCGTTCCCGGAGCAGAGTTTAGAACGGGTGGTGGCCTGGTGTGCGCCTCTGTCTCTCGGGTAGACGGTCCGGCCAAGGATGGGGATGACCTCATCTTGGTCATACCGGTTTATCTCACTCTGAGGGTTGTCCGAAGCACCAGAGTGGCCGATGGTGACTGCGTGGTTGGGAGATGCGTGGCTGCGGGACTAAGGGTTTCCGATATGGAGGCCATGAGGGACAGGACCCCGGAAGCAGGTTGGGGAAGCAGGCGAGTGTCCCAGACCGGACTTCGTGATGGGCCTGGCCCCATGGTAGAGCGCAGGGATGGGACCCCTGCAAGTCGAGGACCACGGGCGTTGTCCTCGCTGCATTCCGTCTTGTGGAGTGCCCCTTGGCGGCGATCAGGTGCGGGCACTCACCATGACCTTCAAGGCCCCGAGGTGGGGGCGGCCCAGCAGACGTGCGGCGCCCGAATGACTTCGCCGGGCTTTTTACGGCCAATTCTCACGAGCGTTCTGCCCAAACCAGGATTGGTTTGGGCAGAACGCTCGTGAGAATTGGCCGGCGTAGGACAGCCCTGCGGACCGCCGTGCTCTCCATGGCCCAGGGCCCTTTCTCGCCCAGGGCATGTTGCTGCCGCCAAGAAATGGCTCGGAAAAGACGCGGCCAACCCCGGCACGACGGCGCATTGGAGCGTTCCCGAGGCAGAGTTGAAGAACGGGTGGTGGCCTGGTGTGCGCCTCTGTCTCTCGGGTAGACGGGCCGGCCAAGGATGGGGATGACCTCATCTTGGTCATACCGGTTTATCTCACTCTGAGGGTTGTCCGAAGCACCAGAGGGGCCGATGGAGACTGCGTGGTTGGGAGATGCGTGGCTGCGGGTCTAAGGGTTTCCGATATGGAGGCCATGAGGGACAGGACGCCGGAAGCAGGTTGGGGAAGCAGGCGAGTGTCCCAGACCGGACTTCGTGATGGGCCTGGCCCCATGGTAGAGCGCAGGGATGGGACCCCTGCAAGTCGAGGACCACGGGCGTTGTCCTCGCTGCATTCCGTCTCGTGGAGTGCCCCTTGGCGGCGATCAGGTGCGGGCACTCACCATGACCTTCAAGGCCCCGAGGTGGGGGCGGCCCAGCAGACGTGCGGCGCCCGAATGACTTCGCCGGGCTTTTTACGGCCAATTCTCACGAGCGTTCTGCCCAAACCAGGATTGGTTTGGGCAGAACGCTCGTGAGAATTGGCCGGCGTAGGACAGCCCTGCGGACCGCCGTGCTCTCCATGGCCCAGGGCCCTTTCTCGCCCAGGGCATGTTGCTGCCGCCAAGAAATGGCTCGGAAAAGACGCGGCCAACCCCGGCACGACGGCGCATTGGAGCGTTCCCGAGGCAGAGTTGAAGAACGGGTGGTGGCCTGGTGTGCGCCTCTGTCTCTCGGGTAGACGGGCCGGCCAAGGATGGGGATGACCTCATCTTGGTCATACCGGTTTATCTCACTCTGAGGGTTGTCCGAAGCACCAGAGGGGCCGATGGAGACTGCGTGGTTGGGAGATGCGTGGCTGCGGGTCTAAGGGTTTCCGATATGGAGGCCATGAGGGACAGGACGCCGGAAGCAGGTTGGGGAAGCAGGCGAGTGTCCCAGACCGGACTTCGTGATGGGCCTGGCCCCATGGTAGAGCGCAGGGATGGGACCCCTGCAAGTCGAGGATCCACGGGCGTTGTCCTCGCTGCATTCCGTCTTGTGGAGTGCCCCTTGGCGGCGATCGGGTGCGGGCACTCACCATGCCCTTCAAGGCCCCGAGGTGGGGGCGGCCCAGCAGACGTGCGGCGCCCGAATGACTTCGCCGGGCTTTTTCCGGCCAATTCTCACGAGCGTTCTGCCCAAATCAGGATTGGTTTGGGCAGAACGCTCGTGAGAATTGGCCGGCGTAGGACAGCCCTGCGGACCGCCTTGCTCTCCATGGCCCAGGGCCCTTTCTCGCCCAGGGCATGATGCTGCCGCCAAGAAATGGCTCGGAAAAGACGCGGCCCACCCCGGCACGACGGCGCATTGGAGCGTTCCCGGAGCAGAGTTTAAGAACGGGTGGTGGCCTGGTGTGCGCCTCTGTCTCTCGGGTAGACGGGCCGGCCAAGGATGGGGATGACCTCATCTTGGTCATACCGGTTTATCTCCCTCTGAGGGTTGTCCGAAGCACCAGAGGGGCCGATGGAGACTGCGTGGTTTGGAGATGCGTGGCTGCCGGTCTAAGGATTTCCGATATGGAGGCCATGAGGGACAGGACCCCGGAAGCAGGTTGGGGAAGCAGGCGAGTGTCCCAGACCGGACTTCGTGATGGGCCTGTCCCCATGGTAGCGCGCAGGGATGGGACCCCTGCAAGTCGAGGATCCTCGGGCGTTGTCCTCGCTGCATTCCGTCTTGTGGAGTGCCCCTTGGCGGCGATCGGGTGCGGGCACTCACCATGCCCTTCAAGGCCCCGAGGTGGGGGCGGCCCAGCAGACGTGCGGCGCCCGAATGACTTCGCCGGGCTTTTTCCGGCCAATTCTCACGAGCGTTCTGCCCAAACCAGGATTGGTTTGGGCAGAACGCTCTTGAGAATTGGCCGGCTTAGGACAGCGCTGCGGACCGCCGTGCTCTCCATGGCCCAGGGCCCTTTCTCGCCCAGGGCATGTTGCTGCCGCCAAGAAATGGCTCGGAAAAGACGCGGCCAACCCCGGCACGACGGCGCATTGGAGCGTTCCCGGAGCAGAGTTGAAGAACGGGTGGTGGCCTGGTGTGCGCCTCTGTCTCTCGGGGAGACGGGCCGGCCAAGGATGAGGATGACCTCATCTTGGTCATACCGGTTTATCTCACTCTGAGGGTTGTCCGAAGCACCAGAGGGGCCGATGGTGACTGCGTGGTTGGGAGATGCGTGGCTGCGGGTCTAAGGGTTTCCGATATGGAGGCCATGAGGGACAGGACGCCGGAAGCAGGTTGGGGAAGCAGGCGAGTGTCCCAGACCGGACTTCGTGATGGGCCTGGCCCCATGGTAGAGCGCAGGGATGGGACCCCTGCAAGTCGAGGATCCACGGGCGTTGTCCTCACTGCATTCCGTCTTGTGGAGTGCCCCTTGGCGGCGATCGGGTGCGGGCACTCACCATGCCCTTCAAGGCCCCGAGGTGGGGGCGGCCCAGCAGACGTGCGGCGCCGAATGACTTCGCCGGGCTTTTTCCGGCCAATTCTCACGAGCGTTCTGCCCAAACGAGGATTGGTTTGGGCAGAACGCTCGTGAGAATTGGCCGGCTTAGGACAGCTCTGCGTACCGCCGTGCTCTCCATGGCCCAGGGCCCTTTCTCGCCCAGGGCATGTTGCTGCCGCCAAGAAATGGCTCGGAAAAGACGCGGCCAACCCCGGCATGACGGCGCATTGGAGCGTTCCCGGAGCAGAGTTGAAGAACGGGTGGTGGCCTGGTGTGTGCCTCTGTCTCTCGGGGAGACGGGCCGGCCAAGGATGAGGATGACCTCATCTTGGTCATACCGGTTTATCTCACTCTGAGGGTTGTCCGAAGCACCAGAGGGGCCGATGGAGACTGCGTGGTTGGGAGATGCGTGGCTGCGAGTCTAAGGGTTTCCGATATGGAGGCCATGAGGGACAGGACCCCGGAAGCAGGTTGGGGAAGCAGGCGAGTGTCCCAGACCGGACTTCGTGATGGGCCTGGCCCCATGGTTGAGCGCAGGGATGGGACCCCTGCATGTCGAGGATCCACGGCCATGTCCTCGCTGCATTCCGTCTTGTGGAGTGCCCCTTGGCGGCGATCGGGTGCGGGCACTCACCATGCCCTTCAAGGCCCCGAGGTGGGGGCGGCCCAGCAGACGTGCGGCGCCCGAATGACATCGCCGTGTTTTTCCGGCCAATTCTCACGAGCGTTCTGCCCAAACCAGGATTGGTTTGGGCAGAACGCTCGTGAGAATTGGCCGGCATAGGACAGCCCTGCGGACCGCCGTGCTGTCCATGGCCCAGGGCCCTTTCTCGTCCAGGGCATGATGCTGCCGCCAAGAAATGGCTCGGAAAAGACGCGGCCCACCCCGGCACGACGGCGCATTGGAGCGTTCCCGGAGCAGAGTTGAAGAACGGGTGGTGGCCAGGTGTGCGCCTCTGTCTCTCGGGGAGACGGGCCGGCCAAGGATGGGGATGACCTCATCTTGGTCATACCAGTTTATCTCACTCTGAGGGTTGTCCGAAGCACCAGAGGGGCCAATGGAGACTGCGTGGTTGGGAGATGCGTGGCTGCGGTCTAAGTGTTTCCGATATGGAGGCCATGAGGGACAGGACCCCGGAAGCAGGTTGGGGAAGCAGGCGAGTGTCCCAGACCGGACTTCGTGATGGGCCTGGCCCCATGGTAGAGCGCAGGGATGGGACCCCTGCAAGTCGAGGATCCGCGGGCGTTGTCCTCGCTGCATTCCGACTTGTGGAGTGCCCCTTGGCGGCGATCGGGTGCGGGCACTCACCATGCCCTTCAAGGCCCCGAGGTGGGGGCGGCCCAGCAGACGTGCGGCGCCCGAATGACTTCGCCGGGCTTTTTCCGGCCAATTCTCACGAGCGTTCTGCCCAAACCAGGATTGGTTTGGGCAGAACGCTCGTGAGAATTGGCCGGCGTAGGACAGCGCTGCGGACCGCCGTGCTCTCCATGGCCCAGGGCTCTTTCTCGCCCAGGGCATGTTGCTGCCGCCAAGAAATGGCTCGGAAAAGACGCGGCCAACCCCGGCACGACGGCGAATTGGAGCGTTCCCGGAGAAGAGTTGAAGAACGGGTGGTGGCCTGGTGTGCGCCTCTGTCTCTCGGGGAGACGGGCCGGCCAAGGATGAGGATGACCTCATCTTGGTCATACCGGTTTATCTCACTCTGAGGGTTCTCCGAAGCACCAGAGGGGCCGATGGAGACTGCGTGGTTGGGAGATGCGTAGCTACGGGTCTAAGGGTTTCCGATATGGAGGCCATGAGGGACAGGACCCCGGAAGCAGGTTGGGGAAGCAGGCGAGTGTCCCAGACCGTACTTCCTGATGGGCCTGGCCCCATGGTAGAGCGCAGGGATGGGACCACTGCAAGACGAGGATCCACGGGCGTTGTCCTCGCTGCATTCCGTCTTTTTGAGTGCCCCTTGGCGGCGATCGGGTGCGGGCACTCACCATGCCCTTCAAGGCCCCGAGGTGGGGGCAGCCCAGCAGACGTGCGGCGCTCGAATGACTTCGTCGGGCTTTTTCCGGCCAATTCTCACGAGCGTTCTGTCCAAACCAGGATTGGTTTGGGCAGAACGCTCGTGAGAATTGGCCGGCGTAGGACAGCCCTGCGGACCGCCGTGCTCTCCATGGCCCAGGGCCCTTTCTCGCCCAGGGCATGTTGCTGCCGCCAAGAAATGGCTCGGAAAAGACGCGGCCAAACCCGGCACGACGGCGCATTGGAGCATTCCCGGAGCAGAGTTGAAGAACGGGTGGTGGCCTGGTGTGTGCCTCTGTCTCTCGGGGAGACGGGCCGGCCAAGGTTGGGGATGACCTCATCTTGGTCATACCGGTTTATCTCACTCTGAGGGTTGTCCGAAGCACCAGAGGGGCCGATGGAGACTGCGTGGTTGGGAGATGCGTGGCTGCGGGTCTAAGGGTTTCCGATATGGAGGCCATGAGGGACAGGACCCGGAAGCAGGTTGGGGAAGCAGGCGAGTGTCCCAGACCGGACTTCGTGATGGCCCTGGCCCCATGGTAGAGCGCAGGGATGGGACCCCTGCAAGTCGAGGATCCACGGGCGTTGTCCTCGCTGCATTCCGTCTTGTGGAGTGCCCCTTGGCGGCGATCGGGTGCGGGAACTCACCATGCCCTTCAAGGCCCCGAGGTGGGGGCGGACCAGCAGACGTGCGGCGCCCGAATGACTTCGCCGGGCTTTTTCCGGCCAATTCTCACGAGCGTTCTGCCCAAACCAGGATTGGTTTGGGCAGAACGCTCTTGAGAATTGGCCGGCTTAGGACAGCGCTGCGGACCGCCGTGCTCTCCATGGCCCAGGGCCCTTTCTCGCCCAGGGCATGTTGCTGCCGCCAAGAAATGGCTCGGAAAAGACGCGGCCAACCCCGGCACGACGGCGCATTGGAGCGTTCCCGGAGCAGAGTTGAAGAACGGGTGGTGGCCTGGTGTGCGCCTCTGTCTCTCGGGGAGACGGGCCGGCCAAGGATGAGGATGACCTCATCTTGGTCATACCGGTTTATCTCACTCTGAGGGTTGTCCGAAGCACCAGAGGGGCCGATGGTGACTGCGTGGTTGGGAGATGCGTGGCTGCGGGTCTAAGGGTTTCCGATATGGAGGCCATGAGGGACAGGACGCCGGAAGCAGGTTGGGGAAGCAGGCGAGTGTCCCAGACCGGACTTCGTGATGGGCCTGGCCCCATGGTAGAGCGCAGGGATGGGACCCCTGCAAGTGGAGGACCACGGGCGTTGTCCTCGCTGCATTCCGTCTTGTGGAGTGCCCCTTGGCGGCGATCGGGTGCGGGCACTCACCATGCCCTTCAAGGCCCCGAGGTGGGGGCGGCCCAGCAGACGTGCGGCGCCGAATGACTTCGCCGGGCTTTTTCCGGCCAATTCTCACGAGCGTTCTGCCCAAACGAGGATTGGTTTGGGCAGAACGCTCGTGAGAATTGGCCGGCTTAGGACAGCTCTGCGGACCGCCGTGCTCTCCATGGCCCAGGGCCCTTTCTCGCCCAGGGCATGTTGCTGCCGCCAAGAAATGGCTCGGAAAAGACGCGGCCAACCCCGGCATGACGGCGCATTGGAGCGTTCCCGGAGCAGAGTTGAAGAACGGGTGGTGGCCTGGTGTGCGCCTCTGTCTCTCGGGGAGACGGGCCGGCCAAGGATGAGGATGACCTCATCTTGGTCATACCGGTTTATCTCACTCTGAGGGTTGTCCGAAGCACCAGAGGGGCCGATGGAGACTGCGTGGTTGGGAGATGCGTGGCTGCGAGTCTAAGGGTTTCCGATATGGAGGCCATGAGGGACAGGACCCCGGAAGCAGGTTGGGGAAGCAGGCGAGTGTCCCAGACCGGACTTCGTGATGGGCCTGGCCCCATGGTTGAGCGCAGGGATGGGACCCCTGCATGTCGAGGATCCACGGCCATGTCCTCGCTGCATTCCGTCTTGTGGAGTGCCCCTTGGCGGCGATCGGGTGCGGGCACTCACCATGCCCTTCAAGGCCCCGAGGTGGGGGCGGCCCAGCAGACGTGCGGCGCCCGAATGACATCGCCGTGTTTTTCCGGCCAATTCTCACGAGCGTTCTGCCCAAACCAGGATTGGTTTGGGCAGAACGCTCGTGAGAATTGGCCGGCATAGGACAGCCCTGCGGACCGCCGTGCTGTCCATGGCCCAGGGCCCTTTCTCGTCCAGGGCATGATGCTGCCGCCAAGAAATGGCTCGGAAAAGACGCGGCCCACCCCGGCACGACGGCGCATTGGAGCGTTCCCGGAGCAGAGTTGAAGAACGGGTGGTGGCCAGGTGTGCGCCTCTGTCTCTCGGGGAGACGGGCCGGCCAAGGATGGGGATGACCTCATCTTGGTCATACCAGTTTATCTCACTCTGAGGGTTGTCCGAAGCACCAGAGGGGCCAATGGAGACTGCGTGGTTGGGAGATGCGTGGCTGCGGTCTAAGTGTTTCCGATATGGAGGCCATGAGGGACAGGACCCCGGAAGCAGGTTGGGGAAGCAGGCGAGTGTCCCAGACCGGACTTCGTGATGGGCCTGGCCCCATGGTAGAGCGCAGGGATGGGACCCCTGCAAGTCGAGGATCCGCGGGCGTTGTCCTCGCTGCATTCCGACTTGTGGAGTGCCCCTTGGCGGCGATCGGGTGCGGGCACTCACCATGCCCTTCAAGGCCCCGAGGTGGGGGCGGCCCAGCAGACGTGCGGCGCCCGAATGACTTCGCCGGGCTTTTTCCGGCCAATTCTCACGAGCGTTCTGCCCAAACCAGGATTGGTTTGGGCAGAACGCTCGTGAGAATTGGCCGGCGTAGGACAGCGCTGCGGACCGCCGTGCTCTCCATGGCCCAGGGCTCTTTCTCGCCCAGGGCATGTTGCTGCCGCCAAGAAATGGCTCGGAAAAGACGCGGCCAACCCCGGCACGACGGCGAATTGGAGCGTTCCCGGAGAAGAGTTGAAGAACGGGTGGTGGCCTGGTGTGCGCCTCTGTCTCTCGGGGAGACGGGCCGGCCAAGGATGAGGATGACCTCATCTTGGTCATACCGGTTTATCTCACTCTGAGGGTTCTCCGAAGCACCAGAGGGGCCGATGGAGACTGCGTGGTTGGGAGATGCGTAGCTACGGGTCTAAGGGTTTCCGATATGGAGGCCATGAGGGACAGGACCCCGGAAGCAGGTTGGGGAAGCAGGCGAGTGTCCCAGACCGTACTTCCTGATGGGCCTGGCCCCATGGTAGAGCGCAGGGATGGGACCACTGCAAGACGAGGATCCACGGGCGTTGTCCTCGCTGCATTCCGTCTTTTTGAGTGCCCCTTGGCGGCGATCGGGTGCGGGCACTCACCATGCCCTTCAAGGCCCCGAGGTGGGGGCAGCCCAGCAGACGTGCGGCGCTCGAATGACTTCGTCGGGCTTTTTCCGGCCAATTCTCACGAGCGTTCTGTCCAAACCAGGATTGGTTTGGGCAGAACGCTCGTGAGAATTGGCCGGCGTAGGACAGCCCTGCGGACCGCCGTGCTCTCCATGGCCCAGGGCCCTTTCTCGCCCAGGGCATGTTGCTGCCGCCAAGAAATGGCTCGGAAAAGACGCGGCCAAACCCGGCACGACGGCGCATTGGAGCATTCCCGGAGCAGAGTTGAAGAACGGGTGGTGGCCTGGTGTGCGCCTCTGTCTCTCGGGGAGACGGGCCGGCCAAGGATGAGGATGACCTCATCTTGGTCATACCGGTTTATCTCACTCTGAGGGTTGTCCGAAGCACCAGAGGGGCCGATGGAGACTGCGTGGTTGGGAGATGCGTGGCTGCGAGTCTAAGGGTTTCCGATATGGAGGCCATGAGGGACAGGACCCCGGAAGCAGGTTGGGGAAGCAGGCGAGTGTCCCAGACCGGACTTCGTGATGGGCCTGGCCCCATGGTTGAGCGCAGGGATGGGACCCCTGCATGTCGAGGATCCACGGCCATGTCCTCGCTGCATTCCGTCTTGTGGAGTGCCCCTTGGCGGCGATCGGGTGCGGGCACTCACCATGCCCTTCAAGGCCCCGAGGTGGGGGCGGCCCAGCAGACGTGCGGCGCCCGAATGACATCGCCGTGTTTTTCCGGCCAATTCTCACGAGCGTTCTGCCCAAACCAGGATTGGTTTGGGCAGAACGCTCGTGAGAATTGGCCGGCATAGGACAGCCCTGCGGACCGCCGTGCTGTCCATGGCCCAGGGCCCTTTCTCGTCCAGGGCATGATGCTGCCGCCAAGAAATGGCTCGGAAAAGACGCGGCCCACCCCGGCACGACGGCGCATTGGAGCGTTCCCGGAGCAGAGTTGAAGAACGGGTGGTGGCCAGGTGTGCGCCTCTGTCTCTCGGGGAGACGGGCCGGCCAAGGATGGGGATGACCTCATCTTGGTCATACCAGTTTATCTCACTCTGAGGGTTGTCCGAAGCACCAGAGGGGCCAATGGAGACTGCGTGGTTGGGAGATGCGTGGCTGCGGTCTAAGTGTTTCCGATATGGAGGCCATGAGGGACAGGACCCCGGAAGCAGGTTGGGGAAGCAGGCGAGTGTCCCAGACCGGACTTCGTGATGGGCCTGGCCCCATGGTAGAGCGCAGGGATGGGACCCCTGCAAGTCGAGGATCCGCGGGCGTTGTCCTCGCTGCATTCCGACTTGTGGAGTGCCCCTTGGCGGCGATCGGGTGCGGGCACTCACCATGCCCTTCAAGGCCCCGAGGTGGGGGCGGCCCAGCAGACGTGCGGCGCCCGAATGACTTCGCCGGGCTTTTTCCGGCCAATTCTCACGAGCGTTCTGCCCAAACCAGGATTGGTTTGGGCAGAACGCTCGTGAGAATTGGCCGGCGTAGGACAGCGCTGCGGACCGCCGTGCTCTCCATGGCCCAGGGCTCTTTCTCGCCCAGGGCATGTTGCTGCCGCCAAGAAATGGCTCGGAAAAGACGCGGCCAACCCCGGCACGACGGCGAATTGGAGCGTTCCCGGAGAAGAGTTGAAGAACGGGTGGTGGCCTGGTGTGCGCCTCTGTCTCTCGGGGAGACGGGCCGGCCAAGGATGAGGATGACCTCATCTTGGTCATACCGGTTTATCTCACTCTGAGGGTTCTCCGAAGCACCAGAGGGGCCGATGGAGACTGCGTGGTTGGGAGATGCGTAGCTACGGGTCTAAGGGTTTCCGATATGGAGGCCATGAGGGACAGGACCCCGGAAGCAGGTTGGGGAAGCAGGCGAGTGTCCCAGACCGTACTTCCTGATGGGCCTGGCCCCATGGTAGAGCGCAGGGATGGGACCACTGCAAGACGAGGATCCACGGGCGTTGTCCTCGCTGCATTCCGTCTTTTTGAGTGCCCCTTGGCGGCGATCGGGTGCGGGCACTCACCATGCCCTTCAAGGCCCCGAGGTGGGGGCAGCCCAGCAGACGTGCGGCGCTCGAATGACTTCGTCGGGCTTTTTCCGGCCAATTCTCACGAGCGTTCTGTCCAAACCAGGATTGGTTTGGGCAGAACGCTCGTGAGAATTGGCCGGCGTAGGACAGCCCTGCGGACCGCCGTGCTCTCCATGGCCCAGGGCCCTTTCTCGCCCAGGGCATGTTGCTGCCGCCAAGAAATGGCTCGGAAAAGACGCGGCCAAACCCGGCACGACGGCGCATTGGAGCATTCCCGGAGCAGAGTTGAAGAACGGGTGGTGGCCTGGTGTGTGCCTCTGTCTCTCGGGGAGACGGGCCGGCCAAGGATGGGGATGACCTCATCTTGGTCATACCGGTTTATCTCACTCTGAGGGTTGTCCGAAGCACCAGAGGGGCCGATGGAGACTGCGTGGTTGGGAGATGCGTGGCTGCGGGTCTAAGGGTTTCCGATATGGAGGCCATGAGGGACAGGACCCGGAAGCAGGTTGGGGAAGCAGGCGAGTGTCCCAGACCGGACTTCGTGATGGCCCTGGCCCCATGGTAGAGCGCAGGGATGGGACCCCTGCAAGTCGAGGATCCACGGGCGTTGTCCTCGCTGCATTCCGTCTTGTGGAGTGCCCCTTGGCGGCGATCGGGTGCGGGAACTCACCATGCCCTTCAAGGCCCCGAGGTGGGGGCGGACCAGCAGACGTGCGGCGCCCGAATGACTTCGCCGGGCTTTTTCCGGCCAATTCTCACGAGCGTTCTGCCCAAACCAGGATTGGTTTGGGCAGAACGCTCGTGAGAATTGGCCGGCGTAGGACAGCCCTGCGGACCGCCGTGCTCTCCATAGCCCAGGGCCCTTTCTCGCCCAGGGCATGATGCTGCCGCCTAGAAATGGCTCGGAAAAGACGCGGCCCACCCCGGCACGACGGCGCATTGGAGCGTTCCCGGAGCAGAGTTTAGAACGGGTGGTGGCCTGGTGTGCGCCTCTGTCTCTCGGGTAGACGGTCCGGCCAAGGATGGGGATGACCTCATCTTGGTCATACCGGTTTATCTCACTCTGAGGGTTGTCCGAAGCACCAGAGTGGCCGATGGAGACTGCGTGGTTGGGAGAGCGTGGCTGCGGGACTAAGGGTTTCCGATATGGAGGCCATGAGGGACAGGACCCCGGAAGCAGGTTGGGGAAGCAGGCGAGTGTCCCAGACCGGACTTCGTGATGGGCCTGGCCCCATGGTAGAGCGCAGGGATGGGACCCCTGCATGTCGAGGATCCACGGGCGTTGTCCTCGCTGCATTCCGTCTTGTGGAGTGCCCCTTGGCGGCGATCGGGTGCGGGCACTCACCATGCCCTTCAAGGCCCCGAGGTGGGGGCGGCCCAGCAGACGTGCGGCGCCCGAATGACTTCGCCGGGCTTTTTCCGGCCAATTCTCACGAGCGTTCTGCCGAAACCAATCCTGGTTTGGGCAGAACGCTCGTGAGAATTGGCCGGCGTAGGACAGCGCTGCGGACCGCCGTGCTCTCCATGGCCCAGGGCCCTTTCTCGCCCAGGGCATGTTGCTGCCGCCAAGAAATGGCTCGGAAAAGACGTGGCCCACCCCGGCACGACGGCGCATTGGAGCGTTCCCGGAGCAGAGTTGAAGAACGGGTGGTGGCCTGGTGTGCGCCTCTGTCTCTCGGGGAGACGGGCCGGCCAAGGATGAGGATGACCTCATCTTGGTCATACCGGTTTATCTCACTCTGAGGGTTGTCCGAAGCACCAGAGGGGCCGATGGAGACTGCGTGGTTGGGAGATGCGTGGCTGCGGGACTAAGGGTTTCCGATATGGAGGCCATGAGGGACAGGACCCCGGAAGCAGGTTGGGGAAGCAGGCGAGTGTCCCAGACCGGACTTCGTGATGGGCCTGGCCCCATGGTAGAGCGCAGGGATGGGACCCCTGCAAGTCGAGGACCACGGGCGTTGTCCTCGCTGCATTCCGTCTTGTGGAGTGCCCCTTGGCGGCGATCAGGTGCGGGCACTCACCATGCCCTTCAAGGCCCCGAGGTGGGGGCGGCCCAGCAGACGTGCGGCGCCCGAATGACTTCGCCGGGCTTTTTACGGCCAATTCTCACGAGCGTTCTGCCCAAACCAGGATTGGTTTGGGCAGAACGCTCGTGAGAATTGGCCGGCGTAGGACAGCCCTGCGGACCGCCGTGCTCTCCATGGCCCAGGGCCCTTTCTCGCCCAGGGCATGTTGCTGCCGCCAAGAAATGGCTCGGAAAAGACGCGGCCAACCCCGGCACGACGGTGCATTGGAGCGTTCCCGAGGCAGAGTTGAAGAACGGGTGGTGGCCTGGTGTGCGCCTCTGTCTCTCGGGTAGACGGGCCGGCCAAGGATGGGGATGACCTCATCTTGGTCATACCGGTTTATCTCACTCTGAGGGTTGTCCGAAGCACCAGAGGGGCCGATGGAGACTGCGTGGTTGGGAGATGCGTAGCTACGGGTCTAAGGGTTTCCGATATGGAGGCCATGAGGGACAGGACCCCGGAAGCAGGTTGGGGAAGCAGGCGAGTGTCCCAGACCGTACTTCCTGATGGGCCTGGCCCCATGGTAGAGCGCAGGGATGGGACCACTGCAAGACGAGGATCCACGGGCGTTGTCCTCGCTGCATTCCGTCTTTTTGAGTGCCCCTTGGCGGCGATCGGGTGCGGGCACTCACCATGCCCTTCAAGGCCCCGAGGTGGGGGCAGCCCAGCAGACGTGCGGCGCTCGAATGACTTCGTCGGGCTTTTTCCGGCCAATTCTCACGAGCGTTCTGTCCAAACCAGGATTGGTTTGGGCAGAACGCTCGTGAGAATTGGCCGGCGTAGGACAGCCCTGCGGACCGCCGTGCTCTCCATGGCCCAGGGCCCTTTCTCGCCCAGGGCATGATGCTGCCGCCTAGAAATGGCTCGGAAAAGACGCGGCCCACCCCGGCACGACGGCGCATTGGAGCGTTCCCGGAGCAGAGTTTAGAACGGGTGGTGGCCTGGTGTGCGCCTCTGTCTCTCGGGTAGACGGTCCGGCCAAGGATGGGGATGACCTCATCTTGGTCATACCGGTTTATCTCACTCTGAGGGTTGTCCGAAGCACCAGAGTGGCCGATGGAGACTGCGTGGTTGGGAGAGCGTGGCTGCGGGACTAAGGGTTTCCGATATGGAGGCCATGAGGGACAGGACCCCGGAAGCAGGTTGGGGAAGCAGGCGAGTGTCCCAGACCGGACTTCGTGATGGGCCTGGCCCCATGGTAGAGCGCAGGGATGGGACCCCTGCATGTCGAGGATCCACGGGCGTTGTCCTCGCTGCATTCCGTCTTGTGGAGTGCCCCTTGGCGGCGATCGGGTGCGGGCACTCACCATGCCCTTCAAGGCCCCGAGGTGGGGGCGGCCCAGCAGACGTGCGGCGCCCGAATGACTTCGCCGGGCTTTTTCCGGGCAATTCTCACGAGCGTTCTGCCCAAATCAGGATTGGTTTGGGCAGAACGCTCGTGAGAATTGGCCGGCGTAGGACAGCCCTGCGTCCGCCGTTCTCTCCATGGCCCAGGGCCCTTTCTCGCCCAGGGCATGATGCTGCCGCCAAGAAATGACTCGGAAAGGACGCGGCCCACCCCGGCACGACGGCGCATTGGAGCGTTCCCGGAGCAGAGTTTAAGAACGGGTGGTGGCCTGGTGTGCGCCTCTGTCTCTCGGGTAGACGGGCCGGCCAAGGATGGGGATGACCTCATCTTGGTCATACCGGTTTATCTCCCTCTGAGGGTTGTCCGAAGCACCAGAGGGGCCGATGGAGACTGCGTGGTTTGGAGATGCGTTGCTGCGGGTCTAAGGGTTTCCGCTATGGAGGCCATGAGGGACAGGACCCCGGAAGCAGGTTGGGGAAGCAGGCGAGTGTCCCAGACCGGACTTCATGATGGGCCTGGCCCCATGGTAGAGCGCAGGGATGGGACCCCTGCATGTCGAGGATCCACGGGCGTTGTCCTCGCTGCATTCCGTCTTGTGGAGTGCCCCTTGGCGGCGATCGGGTACGGGCACTCACCATGCCCTTCAAGGCCCCGAGGTGGGGGCGGCCCAGCAGACTTGCGGCGCCCGAATGACTTCGCCGGGCTTTTTCCGGCCAATTCTCACGAGCGTTCTGCCCAAACCAGGATTGGTTTGGGCAGAACGCTCGTGAGAATTGGCCGGCGTAGGACAGCCCTGCGGACCGCCGTGCTCTCCATAGCCCAGGGCCCTTTCTCGCCCAGGGCATGATGCTGCCGCCTAGAAATGGCTCGGAAAAGACGCGGCCCACCCCGGCACGACGGCGCATTGGAGCGTTCCCGGAGCAGAGTTTAGAACGGGTGGTGGCCAGGTGTGCGCCTCTGTCTCTCGGGGAGACGGGCCGGCCAAGGATGGGGATGACCTCATCTTGGTCATACCAGTTTATCTCACTCTGAGGGTTGTCCGAAGCACCAGAGGGGCCAATGGAGACTGCGTGGTTGGGAGATGCGTGGCTGCGGTCTAAGTGTTTCCGATATGGAGGCCATGAGGGACAGGACCCCGGAAGCAGGTTGGGGAAGCAGGCGAGTGTCCCAGACCGGACTTCGTGATGGGCCTGGCCCCATGGTAGAGCGCAGGGATGGGACCCCTGCAAGTCGAGGATCCGCGGGCGTTGTCCTCGCTGCATTCCGACTTGTGGAGTGCCCCTTGGCGGCGATCGGGTGCGGGCACTCACCATGCCCTTCAAGGCCCCGAGGTGGGGGCGGCCCAGCAGACGTGCGGCGCCCGAATGACTTCGCCGGGCTTTTTCCGGCCAATTCTCACGAGCGTTCTGCCCAAACCAGGATTGGTTTGGGCAGAACGCTCGTGAGAATTGGCCGGCGTAGGACAGCGCTGCGGACCGCCGTGCTCTCCATGGCCCAGGGCTCTTTCTCGCCCAGGGCATGTTGCTGCCGCCAAGAAATGGCTCGGAAAAGACGCGGCCAACCCCGGCACGACGGCGAATTGGAGCGTTCCCGGAGAAGAGTTGAAGAACGGGTGGTGGCCTGGTGTGCGCCTCTGTCTCTCGGGGAGACGGGCCGGCCAAGGATGAGGATGACCTCATCTTGGTCATACCGGTTTATCTCACTCTGAGGGTTCTCCGAAGCACCAGAGGGGCCGATGGAGACTGCGTGGTTGGGAGATGCGTAGCTACGGGTCTAAGGGTTTCCGATATGGAGGCCATGAGGGACAGGACCCCGGAAGCAGGTTGGGGAAGCAGGCGAGTGTCCCAGACCGTACTTCCTGATGGGCCTGGCCCCATGGTAGAGCGCAGGGATGGGACCACTGCAAGACGAGGATCCACGGGCGTTGTCCTCGCTGCATTCCGTCTTTTTGAGTGCCCCTTGGCGGCGATCGGGTGCGGGCACTCACCATGCCCTTCAAGGCCCCGAGGTGGGGGCAGCCCAGCAGACGTGCGGCGCTCGAATGACTTCGTCGGGCTTTTTCCGGCCAATTCTCACGAGCGTTCTGTCCAAACCAGGATTGGTTTGGGCAGAACGCTCGTGAGAATTGGCCGGCGTAGGACAGCCCTGCGGACCGCCGTGCTCTCCATGGCCCAGGGCCCTTTCTCGCCCAGGGCATGTTGCTGCCGCCAAGAAATGGCTCGGAAAAGACGCGGCCAAACCCGGCACGACGGCGCATTGGAGCATTCCCGGAGCAGAGTTGAAGAACGGGTGGTGGCCTGGTGTGTGCCTCTGTCTCTCGGGGAGACGGGCCGGCCAAGGATGGGGATGACCTCATCTTGGTCATACCGGTTTATCTCACTCTGAGGGTTGTCCGAAGCACCAGAGGGGCCGATGGAGACTGCGTGGTTGGGAGATGCGTGGCTGCGGGTCTAAGGGTTTCCGATATGGAGGCCATGAGGGACAGGACCCGGAAGCAGGTTGGGGAAGCAGGCGAGTGTCCCAGACCGGACTTCGTGATGGCCCTGGCCCCATGGTAGAGCGCAGGGATGGGACCCCTGCAAGTCGAGGATCCACGGGCGTTGTCCTCGCTGCATTCCGTCTTGTGGAGTGCCCCTTGGCGGCGATCGGGTGCGGGAACTCACCATGCCCTTCAAGGCCCCGAGGTGGGGGCGGACCAGCAGACGTGCGGCGCCCGAATGACTTCGCCGGGCTTTTTCCGGCCAATTCTCACGAGCGTTCTGCCCAAACCAGGATTGGTTTGGGCAGAACGCTCTTGAGAATTGGCCGGCTTAGGACAGCGCTGCGGACCGCCGTGCTCTCCATGGCCCAGGGCCCTTTCTCGCCCAGGGCATGTTGCTGCCGCCAAGAAATGGCTCGGAAAAGACGCGGCCAACCCCGGCACGACGGCGCATTGGAGCGTTCCCGGAGCAGAGTTGAAGAACGGGTGGTGGCCTGGTGTGCGCCTCTGTCTCTCGGGGAGACGGGCCGGCCAAGGATGAGGATGACCTCATCTTGGTCATACCGGTTTATCTCACTCTGAGGGTTGTCCGAAGCACCAGAGGGGCCGATGGTGACTGCGTGGTTGGGAGATGCGTGGCTGCGGGTCTAAGGGTTTCCGATATGGAGGCCATGAGGGACAGGACGCCGGAAGCAGGTTGGGGAAGCAGGCGAGTGTCCCAGACCGGACTTCGTGATGGGCCTGGCCCCATGGTAGAGCGCAGGGATGGGACCCCTGCAAGTGGAGGACCACGGGCGTTGTCCTCGCTGCATTCCGTCTTGTGGAGTGCCCCTTGGCGGCGATCGGGTGCGGGCACTCACCATGCCCTTCAAGGCCCCGAGGTGGGGGCGGCCCAGCAGACGTGCGGCGCCGAATGACTTCGCCGGGCTTTTTCCGGCCAATTCTCACGAGCGTTCTGCCCAAACGAGGATTGGTTTGGGCAGAACGCTCGTGAGAATTGGCCGGCTTAGGACAGCTCTGCGGACCGCCGTGCTCTCCATGGCCCAGGGCCCTTTCTCGCCCAGGGCATGTTGCTGCCGCCAAGAAATGGCTCGGAAAAGACGCGGCCAACCCCGGCATGACGGCGCATTGGAGCGTTCCCGGAGCAGAGTTGAAGAACGGGTGGTGGCCTGGTGTGCGCCTCTGTCTCTCGGGGAGACGGGCCGGCCAAGGATGAGGATGACCTCATCTTGGTCATACCGGTTTATCTCACTCTGAGGGTTGTCCGAAGCACCAGAGGGGCCGATGGAGACTGCGTGGTTGGGAGATGCGTGGCTGCGAGTCTAAGGGTTTCCGATATGGAGGCCATGAGGGACAGGACCCCGGAAGCAGGTTGGGGAAGCAGGCGAGTGTCCCAGACCGGACTTCGTGATGGGCCTGGCCCCATGGTTGAGCGCAGGGATGGGACCCCTGCATGTCGAGGATCCACGGCCATGTCCTCGCTGCATTCCGTCTTGTGGAGTGCCCCTTGGCGGCGATCGGGTGCGGGCACTCACCATGCCCTTCAAGGCCCCGAGGTGGGGGCGGCCCAGCAGACGTGCGGCGCCCGAATGACATCGCCGTGTTTTTCCGGCCAATTCTCACGAGCGTTCTGCCCAAACCAGGATTGGTTTGGGCAGAACGCTCGTGAGAATTGGCCGGCATAGGACAGCCCTGCGGACCGCCGTGCTGTCCATGGCCCAGGGCCCTTTCTCGTCCAGGGCATGATGCTGCCGCCAAGAAATGGCTCGGAAAAGACGCGGCCCACCCCGGCACGACGGCGCATTGGAGCGTTCCCGGAGCAGAGTTGAAGAACGGGTGGTGGCCAGGTGTGCGCCTCTGTCTCTCGGGGAGACGGGCCGGCCAAGGATGGGGATGACCTCATCTTGGTCATACCAGTTTATCTCACTCTGAGGGTTGTCCGAAGCACCAGAGGGGCCAATGGAGACTGCGTGGTTGGGAGATGCGTGGCTGCGGTCTAAGTGTTTCCGATATGGAGGCCATGAGGGACAGGACCCCGGAAGCAGGTTGGGGAAGCAGGCGAGTGTCCCAGACCGGACTTCGTGATGGGCCTGGCCCCATGGTAGAGCGCAGGGATGGGACCCCTGCAAGTCGAGGATCCGCGGGCGTTGTCCTCGCTGCATTCCGACTTGTGGAGTGCCCCTTGGCGGCGATCGGGTGCGGGCACTCACCATGCCCTTCAAGGCCCCGAGGTGGGGGCGGCCCAGCAGACGTGCGGCGCCCGAATGACTTCGCCGGGCTTTTTCCGGCCAATTCTCACGAGCGTTCTGCCCAAACCAGGATTGGTTTGGGCAGAACGCTCGTGAGAATTGGCCGGCGTAGGACAGCGCTGCGGACCGCCGTGCTCTCCATGGCCCAGGGCTCTTTCTCGCCCAGGGCATGTTGCTGCCGCCAAGAAATGGCTCGGAAAAGACGCGGCCAACCCCGGCACGACGGCGAATTGGAGCGTTCCCGGAGAAGAGTTGAAGAACGGGTGGTGGCCTGGTGTGCGCCTCTGTCTCTCGGGGAGACGGGCCGGCCAAGGATGAGGATGACCTCATCTTGGTCATACCGGTTTATCTCACTCTGAGGGTTCTCCGAAGCACCAGAGGGGCCGATGGAGACTGCGTGGTTGGGAGATGCGTAGCTACGGGTCTAAGGGTTTCCGATATGGAGGCCATGAGGGACAGGACCCCGGAAGCAGGTTGGGGAAGCAGGCGAGTGTCCCAGACCGTACTTCCTGATGGGCCTGGCCCCATGGTAGAGCGCAGGGATGGGACCACTGCAAGACGAGGATCCACGGGCGTTGTCCTCGCTGCATTCCGTCTTTTTGAGTGCCCCTTGGCGGCGATCGGGTGCGGGCACTCACCATGCCCTTCAAGGCCCCGAGGTGGGGGCAGCCCAGCAGACGTGCGGCGCTCGAATGACTTCGTCGGGCTTTTTCCGGCCAATTCTCACGAGCGTTCTGTCCAAACCAGGATTGGTTTGGGCAGAACGCTCGTGAGAATTGGCCGGCGTAGGACAGCCCTGCGGACCGCCGTGCTCTCCATGGCCCAGGGCCCTTTCTCGCCCAGGGCATGTTGCTGCCGCCAAGAAATGGCTCGGAAAAGACGCGGCCAAACCCGGCACGACGGCGCATTGGAGCATTCCCGGAGCAGAGTTGAAGAACGGGTGGTGGCCTGGTGTGTGCCTCTGTCTCTCGGGGAGACGGGCCGGCCAAGGATGGGGATGACCTCATCTTGGTCATACCGGTTTATCTCACTCTGAGGGTTGTCCGAAGCACCAGAGGGGCCGATGGAGACTGCGTGGTTGGGAGATGCGTGGCTGCGGGTCTAAGGGTTTCCGATATGGAGGCCATGAGGGACAGGACCCGGAAGCAGGTTGGGGAAGCAGGCGAGTGTCCCAGACCGGACTTCGTGATGGCCCTGGCCCCATGGTAGAGCGCAGGGATGGGACCCCTGCAAGTCGAGGATCCACGGGCGTTGTCCTCGCTGCATTCCGTCTTGTGGAGTGCCCCTTGGCGGCGATCGGGTGCGGGAACTCACCATGCCCTTCAAGGCCCCGAGGTGGGGGCGGACCAGCAGACGTGCGGCGCCCGAATGACTTCGCCGGGCTTTTTCCGGCCAATTCTCACGAGCGTTCTGCCCAAACCAGGATTGGTTTGGGCAGAACGCTCGTGAGAATTGGCCGGCGTAGGACAGCCCTGCGGACCGCCGTGCTCTCCATAGCCCAGGGCCCTTTCTCGCCCAGGGCATGATGCTGCCGCCTAGAAATGGCTCGGAAAAGACGCGGCCCACCCCGGCACGACGGCGCATTGGAGCGTTCCCGGAGCAGAGTTTAGAACGGGTGGTGGCCTGGTGTGCGCCTCTGTCTCTCGGGTAGACGGTCCGGCCAAGGATGGGGATGACCTCATCTTGGTCATACCGGTTTATCTCACTCTGAGGGTTGTCCGAAGCACCAGAGTGGCCGATGGAGACTGCGTGGTTGGGAGAGCGTGGCTGCGGGACTAAGGGTTTCCGATATGGAGGCCATGAGGGACAGGACCCCGGAAGCAGGTTGGGGAAGCAGGCGAGTGTCCCAGACCGGACTTCGTGATGGGCCTGGCCCCATGGTAGAGCGCAGGGATGGGACCCCTGCATGTCGAGGATCCACGGGCGTTGTCCTCGCTGCATTCCGTCTTGTGGAGTGCCCCTTGGCGGCGATCGGGTGCGGGCACTCACCATGCCCTTCAAGGCCCCGAGGTGGGGGCGGCCCAGCAGACGTGCGGCGCCCGAATGACTTCGCCGGGCTTTTTCCGGCCAATTCTCACGAGCGTTCTGCCGAAACCAATCCTGGTTTGGGCAGAACGCTCGTGAGAATTGGCCGGCGTAGGACAGCGCTGCGGACCGCCGTGCTCTCCATGGCCCAGGGCCCTTTCTCGCCCAGGGCATGTTGCTGCCGCCAAGAAATGGCTCGGAAAAGACGTGGCCCACCCCGGCACGACGGCGCATTGGAGCGTTCCCGGAGCAGAGTTGAAGAACGGGTGGTGGCCTGGTGTGCGCCTCTGTCTCTCGGGGAGACGGGCCGGCCAAGGATGAGGATGACCTCATCTTGGTCATACCGGTTTATCTCACTCTGAGGGTTGTCCGAAGCACCAGAGGGGCCGATGGAGACTGCGTGGTTGGGAGATGCGTGGCTGCGGGACTAAGGGTTTCCGATATGGAGGCCATGAGGGACAGGACCCCGGAAGCAGGTTGGGGAAGCAGGCGAGTGTCCCAGACCGGACTTCGTGATGGGCCTGGCCCCATGGTAGAGCGCAGGGATGGGACCCCTGCAAGTCGAGGACCACGGGCGTTGTCCTCGCTGCATTCCGTCTTGTGGAGTGCCCCTTGGCGGCGATCAGGTGCGGGCACTCACCATGCCCTTCAAGGCCCCGAGGTGGGGGCGGCCCAGCAGACGTGCGGCGCCCGAATGACTTCGCCGGGCTTTTTACGGCCAATTCTCACGAGCGTTCTGCCCAAACCAGGATTGGTTTGGGCAGAACGCTCGTGAGAATTGGCCGGCGTAGGACAGCCCTGCGGACCGCCGTGCTCTCCATGGCCCAGGGCCCTTTCTCGCCCAGGGCATGTTGCTGCCGCCAAGAAATGGCTCCCAAAAGACGCGGCCAACCCCGGCACGACGGCGCATTGGAGCGTTCCCGAGGCAGAGTTGAAGAACGGGTGGTGGCCTGGTGTGCGCCTCTGTCTCTCGGGTAGACGGGCCGGCCAAGGATGGGGATGACCTCATCTTGGTCATACCGGTTTATCTCACTCTGAGGGTTGTCCGAAGCACCAGAGGGGCCAATGGAGACTGCGTGGTTGGGAGATGCGTGGCTGCGGTCTAAGTGTTTCCGATATGGAGGCCATGAGGGACAGGACCCCGGAAGCAGGTTGGGGAAGCAGGCGAGTGTCCCAGACCGGACTTCGTGATGGGCCTGGCCCCATGGTAGAGCGCAGGGATGGGACCCCTGCAAGTCGAGGATCCGCGGGCGTTGTCCTCGCTGCATTCCGACTTGTGGAGTGCCCCTTGGCGGCGATCGGGTGCGGGCACTCACCATGCCCTTCAAGGCCCCGAGGTGGGGGCGGCCCAGCAGACGTGCGGCGCCCGAATGACTTCGCCGGGCTTTTTCCGGCCAATTCTCACGAGCGTTCTGCCCAAACCAGGATTGGTTTGGGCAGAACGCTCGTGAGAATTGGCCGGCGTAGGACAGCGCTGCGGACCGCCGTGCTCTCCATGGCCCAGGGCTCTTTCTCGCCCAGGGCATGTTGCTGCCGCCAAGAAATGGCTCGGAAAAGACGCGGCCAACCCCGGCACGACGGCGAATTGGAGCGTTCCCGGAGAAGAGTTGAAGAACGGGTGGTGGCCTGGTGTGCGCCTCTGTCTCTCGGGGAGACGGGCCGGCCAAGGATGAGGATGACCTCATCTTGGTCATACCGGTTTATCTCACTCTGAGGGTTCTCCGAAGCACCAGAGGGGCCGATGGAGACTGCGTGGTTGGGAGATGCGTAGCTACGGGTCTAAGGGTTTCCGATATGGAGGCCATGAGGGACAGGACCCCGGAAGCAGGTTGGGGAAGCAGGCGAGTGTCCCAGACCGTACTTCCTGATGGGCCTGGCCCCATGGTAGAGCGCAGGGATGGGACCACTGCAAGACGAGGATCCACGGGCGTTGTCCTCGCTGCATTCCGTCTTTTTGAGTGCCCCTTGGCGGCGATCGGGTGCGGGCACTCACCTTGCCCTTCAAGGCCCCGAAGTGGGGGCAGCCCAGCAGACGTGCGGCACTCGAATGACTTCGTCGGGCTTTTTCCGGCCAATTCTCACGAGCGTTCTGTTCAAACCAGGATTGGTTTGGGCAGAACGCTCGTGAGAATTGGCCGGCGTAGGACAGCCCTGCGGACCGCCGTGCTCTCCATGGCCCAGGGCCCTTTCTCGCCCAGGGCATGTTGCTGCCGCCAAGAAATGGCTCGGAAAAGACGCGGCCAAACCCGGCACGACGGCGCATTGGAGCATTCCCGGAGCAGAGTTGAAGAACGGGTGGTGGCCTGGTGTGTGCCTCTGTCTCTCGGGGAGACGGGCCGGCCAAGGATGGGGATGACCTCATCTTGGTCATACCGGTTTATCTCACTCTGAGGGTTGTCCGAAGCACCAGAGGGGCCGATGGAGACTGCGTGGTTGGGAGATGCGTGGCTGCGGGTCTAAGGGTTTCCGATATGGAGGCCATGAGGGACAGGACCCGGAAGCAGGTTGGGGAAGCAGGCGAGTGTCCCAGACCGGACTTCGTGATGGCCCTGGCCCCATGGTAGAGCGCAGGGATGGGACCCCTGCAAGTCGAGGATCCACGGGCGTTGTCCTCGCTGCATTCCGTCTTGTGGAGTGCCCCTTGGCGGCGATCGGGTGCGGGAACTCACCATGCCCTTCAAGGCCCCGAGGTGGGGGCGGACCAGCAGACGTGCGGTGCCCGAATGACTTCGCCGGGCTTTTTCCGGCCAATTCTCACGAGCGTTCTGCCCAAACCAGGATTGGTTTGGGCAGAACGCTCGTGAGAATTGGCCGGCGTAGGACAGCCCTGCGGACCGCCGTGCTCTCCATAGCCCAGGGCCCTTTCTCGCCCAGGGCATGATGCTGCCGCCTAGAAATGGCTCGGAACAGACGCGGCCCACCCCGGCACGACGGCGCATTGGAGCGTTCCCGGAGCAGAGTTTAGAACGGGTGGTGGCCTGGTGTGCGCCTCTGTCTCTCGGGTAGACGGTCCGGCCAAGGATGGGGATGACCTCATCTTGGTCATACCGGTTTATCTCACTCTGAGGGTTGTCCGAAGCACCAGAGTGGCCGATGGAGACTGCGTGGTTGGGAGAGCGTGGCTGCGGGACTAAGGGTTTCCGATATGGAGGCCATGAGGGACAGGACCCCGGAAGCAGGTTGGGGAAGCAGGCGAGTGTCCCAGACCGGACTTCGTGATGGGCCTGGCCCCATGGTAGAGCGCAGGGATGGGACCCCTGCATGTCGAGGATCCACGGGCGTTGTCCTCGCTGCATTCCGTCTTGTGGAGTGCCCCTTGGCGGCGATCGGGTGCGGGCACTCACCATGCCCTTCAAGGCCCCGAGGTGGGGGCGGCCCAGCAGACGTGCGGCGCCCGAATGACTTCGCCGGGCTTTTTCCGGCCAATTCTCACGAGCGTTCTGCCCAAATCAGGATTGGTTTGGGCAGAACGCTCGTGAGAATTGGCCGGCGTAGGACAGCCCTGCGTCCGCCGTTCTCTCCATGGCCCAGGGCCCTTTCTCGCCCAGGGCATGATGCTGCCGCCAAGAAATGACTCGGAAAGGACGCGGCCCACCCCGGCACGACGGCGCATTGGAGCGTTCCCGGAGCAGAGTTTAAGAACGGGTGGTGGCCTGGTGTGCGCCTCTGTCTCTCGGGTAGACGGGCCGGCCAAGGATGGGGATGACCTCATCTTGGTCATACCGGTTTATCTCCCTCTGAGGGTTGTCCGAAGCACCAGAGGGGCCGATGGAGACTGCGTGGTTTGGAGATGCGTTGCTGCGGGTCTAAGGGTTTCCGCTATGGAGGCCATGAGGGACAGGACCCCGGAAGCAGGTTGGGGAAGCAGGCGAGTGTCCCAGACCGGACTTCGTGATGGGCCTGGCCCCATGGTAGAGCGCAGGGATGGGACCCCTGCAAGTCGAGGACCACGGGCGTTGTCCTCGCTGCATTCCGTCTTGTGGAGTGCCCCTTGGCGGCGATCAGGTGCGGGCACTCACCATGCCCTTCAAGGCCCCGAGGTGGGGGCGGCCCAGCAGACGTGCGGCGCCCGAATGACTTCGCCGGGCTTTTTACGGCCAATTCTCACGAGCGTTCTGCCCAAACCAGGATTGGTTTGGGCAGAACGCTCGTGAGAATTGGCCGGCGTAGGACAGCCCTGCGGACCGCCGTGCTCTCCATGGCCCAGGGCCCTTTCTCGCCCAGGGCATGTTGCTGCCGCCAAGAAATGGCTCGGAAAAGACGCGGCCAACCCCGGCACGACGGTGCATTGGAGCGTTCCCGAGGCAGAGTTGAAGAACGGGTGGTGGCCTGGTGTGCGCCTCTGTCTCTCGGGTAGACGGGCCGGCCAAGGATGGGGATGACCTCATCTTGGTCATACCGGTTTATCTCACTCTGAGGGTTGTCCGAAGCACCAGAGGGGCCGATGGAGACTGCGTGGTTGGGAGATGCGTAGCTACGGGTCTAAGGGTTTCCGATATGGAGGCCATGAGGGACAGGACCCCGGAAGCAGGTTGGGGAAGCAGGCGAGTGTCCCAGACCGTACTTCCTGATGGGCCTGGCCCCATGGTAGAGCGCAGGGATGGGACCACTGCAAGACGAGGATCCACGGGCGTTGTCCTCGCTGCATTCCGTCTTTTTGAGTGCCCCTTGGCGGCGATCGGGTGCGGGCACTCACCATGCCCTTCAAGGCCCCGAGGTGGGGGCAGCCCAGCAGACGTGCGGCGCTCGAATGACTTCGTCGGGCTTTTTCCGGCCAATTCTCACGAGCGTTCTGTCCAAACCAGGATTGGTTTGGGCAGAACGCTCGTGAGAATTGGCCGGCGTAGGACAGCCCTGCGGACCGCCGTGCTCTCCATGGCCCAGGGCCCTTTCTCGCCCAGGGCATGTTGCTGCCGCCAAGAAATGGCTCGGAAAAGACGCGGCCAAACCCGGCACGACGGCGCATTGGAGCATTCCCGGAGCAGAGTTGAAGAACGGGTGGTGGCCTGGTGTGTGCCTCTGTCTCTCGGGGAGACGGGCCGGCCAAGGATGGGGATGACCTCATCTTGGTCATACCGGTTTATCTCACTCTGAGGGTTGTCCGAAGCACCAGAGGGGCCGATGGAGACTGCGTGGTTGGGAGATGCGTGGCTGCGGGTCTAAGGGTTTCCGATATGGAGGCCATGAGGGACAGGACCCGGAAGCAGGTTGGGGAAGCAGGCGAGTGTCCCAGACCGGACTTCGTGATGGCCCTGGCCCCATGGTAGAGCGCAGGGATGGGACCCCTGCAAGTCGAGGATCCACGGGCGTTGTCCTCGCTGCATTCCGTCTTGTGGAGTGCCCCTTGGCGGCGATCGGGTGCGGGAACTCACCATGCCCTTCAAGGCCCCGAGGTGGGGGCGGACCAGCAGACGTGCGGCGCCCGAATGACTTCGCCGGGCTTTTTCCGGCCAATTCTCTCGAGCGTTCTGCCCAAACCAGGATTGGTTTGGGCAGAACGCTCGTGAGAATTGGCCGGCGTAGGACAGCCCTGCGGACCGCCGTGCTCTCCATAGCCCAGGGCCCTTTCTCGCCCATGGCATGATGCTGCCGCCTAGAAATGGCTCGGAAAAGACGCGGCCCACCCCGGCACGACGGCGCATTGGAGCGTTCCCGGAGCAGAGTTTAGAACGGGTGGTGGCCTGGTGTGCGCCTCTGTCTCTCGGGTAGACGGTCCGGCCAAGGATGGGGATGACCTCATCTTGGTCATACCGGTTTATCTCACTCTGAGGGTTGTCCGAAGCACCAGAGTGGCCGATGGAGACTGCGTGGTTGGGAGAGCGTGGCTGCGGGACTAAGGGTTTCCGATATGGAGGCCATGAGGGACAGGACCCCGGAAGCAGGTTGGGGAAGCAGGCGAGTGTCCCAGACCGGACTTCGTGATGGGCCTGGCCCCATGGTAGAGCGCAGGGATGGGACCCCTGCATGTCGAGGATCCACGGGCGTTGTCCTCGCTGCATTCCGTCTTGTGGAGTGCCCCTTGGCGGCGATCGGGTGCGGGCACTCACCATGCCCTTCAAGGCCCCGAGGTGGGGGCGGCCCAGCAGACGTGCGGCGCCCGAATGACTTCGCCGGGCTTTTTCCGGCCAATTCTCACGAGCGTTCTGCCCAAATCAGGATTGGTTTGGGCAGAACGCTCGTGAGAATTGGCCGGCGTAGGACAGCCCTGCGTCCGCCGTTCTCTCCATGGCCCAGGGCCCTTTCTCGCCCAGGGCATGATGCTGCCGCCAAGAAATGACTCGGAAAGGACGCGGCCCACCCCGGCACGACGGCGCATTGGAGCGTTCCCGGAGCAGAGTTTAAGAACGGGTGGTGGCCTGGTGTGCGCCTCTGTCTCTCGGGTAGACGGGCCGGCCAAGGATGGGGATGACCTCATCTTGGTCATACCGGTTTATCTCCCTCTGAGGGTTGTCCGAAGCACCAGAGGGGCCGATGGAGACTGCGTGGTTTGGAGATGCGTTGCTGCGTGTCTAAGGGTTTCCGCTATGGAGGCCATGAGGGACAGGACCCCGGAAGCAGGTTGGGGAAGCAGGCGAGTGTCCCAGACCGGACTTCATGATGGGCCTGGCCCCATGGTAGAGCGCAGGGATGGGACCCCTGCATGTCGAGGATCCACGGGCGTTGTCCTCGCTGCATTCCGTCTTGTGGAGTGCCCCTTGGCGGCGATCGGGTACGGGCACTCACCATGCCCTTCAAGGCCCCGAGGTGGGGGCGGCCCAGCAGACTTGCGGCGCCCGAATGACTTCGCCGGGCTTTTTCCGGCCAATTCTCACGAGCGTTCTGCCCAAACCAGGATTGGTTTGGGCAGAACGCTCGTGAGAATTGGCCGGCGTAGGACAGCCCTGCGGACCGCCGTGCTCTCCATAGCCCAGGGCCCTTTCTCGCCCAGGGCATGATGCTGCCGCCTAGAAATGGCTCGGAAAAGACGCGGCCCACCCCGGCACGACGGCGCATTGGAGCGTTCCCGGAGCAGAGTTTAGAACGGGTGGTGGCCTGGTGTGCGCCTCTGTCTCTCGGGTAGACGGTCCGGCCAAGGATGGGGATGACCTCATCTTGGTCATACCGGTTTATCTCACTCTGAGGGTTGTCCGAAGCACCAGAGTGGCCGATGGAGACTGCGTGGTTGGGAGAGCGTGGCTGCGGGACTAAGGGTTTCCGATATGGAGGCCATGAGGGACAGGACCCCGGAAGCAGGTTGGGGAAGCAGGCGAGTGTCCCAGACCGGACTTCGTGATGGGCCTGGCCCCATGGTAGAGCGCAGGGATGGGACCCCTGCATGTCGAGGATCCACGGGCGTTGTCCTCGCTGCATTCCGTCTTGTGGAGTGCCCCTTGGCGGCGATCGGGTGCGGGCACTCACCATGCCCTTCAAGGCCCCGAGGTGGGGGCGGCCCAGCAGACGTGCGGCGCCCGAATGACTTCGCCGGGCTTTTTCCGGCCAATTCTCACGAGCGTTCTGCCGAAACCAATCCTGGTTTGGGCAGAACGCTCGTGAGAATTGGCCGGCGTAGGACAGCGCTGCGGACCGCCGTGCTCTCCATGGCCCAGGGCCCTTTCTCGCCCAGGGCATGTTGCTGCCGCCAAGAAATGGCTCGGAAAAGACGTGGCCCACCCCGGCACGACGGCGCATTGGAGCGTTCCCGGAGCAGAGTTGAAGAACGGGTGGTGGCCTGGTGTGCGCCTCTGTCTCTCGGGGAGACGGGCCGGCCAAGGATGAGGATGACCTCATCTTGGTCATACCGGTTTATCTCACTCTGAGGGTTGTCCGAAGCACCAGAGGGGCCGATGGAGACTGCGTGGTTGGGAGATGCGTGGCTGCGGGACTAAGGGTTTCCGATATGGAGGCCATGAGGGACAGGACCCCGGAAGCAGGTTGGGGAAGCAGGCGAGTGTCCCAGACCGGACTTCGTGATGGGCCTGGCCCCATGGTAGAGCGCAGGGATGGGACCCCTGCAAGTCGAGGACCACGGGCGTTGTCCTCGCTGCATTCCGTCTTGTGGAGTGCCCCTTGGCGGCGATCAGGTGCGGGCACTCACCATGCCCTTCAAGGCCCCGAGGTGGGGGCGGCCCAGCAGACGTGCGGCGCCCGAATGACTTCGCCGGGCTTTTTACGGCCAATTCTCACGAGCGTTCTGCCCAAACCAGGATTGGTTTGGGCAGAACGCTCGTGAGAATTGGCCGGCGTAGGACAGCCCTGCGGACCGCCGTGCTCTCCATGGCCCAGGGCCCTTTCTCGCCCAGGGCATGTTGCTGCCGCCAAGAAATGGCTCCGAAAAGACGCGGCCAACCCCGGCACGACGGCGCATTGGAGCGTTCCCGAGGCAGAGTTGAAGAACGGGTGGTGGCCTGGTGTGCGCCTCTGTCTCTCGGGTAGACGGGCCGGCCAAGGATGGGGATGACCTCATCTTGGTCATACCGGTTTATCTCACTCTGAGGGTTGTCCGAAGCACCAGAGGGGCCAATGGAGACTGCGTGGTTGGGAGATGCGTGGCTGCGGTCTAAGTGTTTCCGATATGGAGGCCATGAGGGACAGGACCCCGGAAGCAGGTTGGGGAAGCAGGCGAGTGTCCCAGACCGGACTTCGTGATGGGCCTGGCCCCATGGTAGAGCGCAGGGATGGGACCCCTGCAAGTCGAGGATCCGCGGGCGTTGTCCTCGCTGCATTCCGACTTGTGGAGTGCCCCTTGGCGGCGATCGGGTGCGGGCACTCACCATGCCCTTCAAGGCCCCGAGGTGGGGGCGGCCCAGCAGACGTGCGGCGCCCGAATGACTTCGCCGGGCTTTTTCCGGCCAATTCTCACGAGCGTTCTGCCCAAACCAGGATTGGTTTGGGCAGAACGCTCGTGAGAATTGGCCGGCGTAGGACAGCGCTGCGGACCGCCGTGCTCTCCATGGCCCAGGGCTCTTTCTCGCCCAGGGCATGTTGCTGCCGCCAAGAAATGGCTCGGAAAAGACGCGGCCAACCCCGGCACGACGGCGAATTGGAGCGTTCCCGGAGAAGAGTTGAAGAACGGGTGGTGGCCTGGTGTGCGCCTCTGTCTCTCGGGGAGACGGGCCGGCCAAGGATGAGGATGACCTCATCTTGGTCATACCGGTTTATCTCACTCTGAGGGTTCTCCGAAGCACCAGAGGGGCCGATGGAGACTGCGTGGTTGGGAGATGCGTAGCTACGGGTCTAAGGGTTTCCGATATGGAGGCCATGAGGGACAGGACCCCGGAAGCAGGTTGGGGAAGCAGGCGAGTGTCCCAGACCGTACTTCCTGATGGGCCTGGCCCCATGGTAGAGCGCAGGGATGGGACCACTGCAAGACGAGGATCCACGGGCGTTGTCCTCGCTGCATTCCGTCTTTTTGAGTGCCCCTTGGCGGCGATCGGGTGCGGGCACTCACCATGCCCTTCAAGGCCCCGAAGTGGGGGCAGCCCAGCAGACGTGCGGCACTCGAATGACTTCGTCGGGCTTTTTCCGGCCAATTCTCACGAGCGTTCTGTTCAAACCAGGATTGGTTTGGGCAGAACGCTCGTGAGAATTGGCCGGCGTAGGACAGCCCTGCGGACCGCCGTGCTCTCCATGGCCCAGGGCCCTTTCTCGCCCAGGGCATGTTGCTGCCGCCAAGAAATGGCTCGGAAAAGACGCGGCCAAACCCGGCACGACGGCGCATTGGAGCATTCCCGGAGCAGAGTTGAAGAACGGGTGGTGGCCTGGTGTGTGCCTCTGTCTCTCGGGGAGACGGGCCGGCCAAGGATGGGGATGACCTCATCTTGGTCATACCGGTTTATCTCACTCTGAGGGTTGTCCGAAGCACCAGAGGGGCCGATGGAGACTGCGTGGTTGGGAGATGCGTGGCTGCGGGTCTAAGGGTTTCCGATATGGAGGCCATGAGGGACAGGACCCGGAAGCAGGTTGGGGAAGCAGGCGAGTGTCCCAGACCGGACTTCGTGATGGCCCTGGCCCCATGGTAGAGCGCAGGGATGGGACCCCTGCAAGTCGAGGATCCACGGGCGTTGTCCTCGCTGCATTCCGTCTTGTGGAGTGCCCCTTGGCGGCGATCGGGTGCGGGAACTCACCATGCCCTTCAAGGCCCCGAGGTGGGGGCGGACCAGCAGACGTGCGGTGCCCGAATGACTTCGCCGGGCTTTTTCCGGCCAATTCTCACGAGCGTTCTGCCCAAACCAGGATTGGTTTGGGCAGAACGCTCGTGAGAATTGGCCGGCGTAGGACAGCCCTGCGGACCGCCGTGCTCTCCATAGCCCAGGGCCCTTTCTCGCCCAGGGCATGATGCTGCCGCCTAGAAATGGCTCGGAACAGACGCGGCCCACCCCGGCACGACGGCGCATTGGAGCGTTCCCGGAGCAGAGTTTAGAACGGGTGGTGGCCTGGTGTGCGCCTCTGTCTCTCGGGTAGACGGTCCGGCCAAGGATGGGGATGACCTCATCTTGGTCATACCGGTTTATCTCACTCTGAGGGTTGTCCGAAGCACCAGAGTGGCCGATGGAGACTGCGTGGTTGGGAGAGCGTGGCTGCGGGACTAAGGGTTTCCGATATGGAGGCCATGAGGGACAGGACCCCGGAAGCAGGTTGGGGAAGCAGGCGAGTGTCCCAGACCGGACTTCGTGATGGGCCTGGCCCCATGGTAGAGCGCAGGGATGGGACCCCTGCATGTCGAGGATCCACGGGCGTTGTCCTCGCTGCATTCCGTCTTGTGGAGTGCCCCTTGGCGGCGATCGGGTGCGGGCACTCACCATGCCCTTCAAGGCCCCGAGGTGGGGGCGGCCCAGCAGACGTGCGGCGCCCGAATGACTTCGCCGGGCTTTTTCCGGCCAATTCTCACGAGCGTTCTGCCCAAATCAGGATTGGTTTGGGCAGAACGCTCGTGAGAATTGGCCGGCGTAGGACAGCCCTGCGTCCGCCGTTCTCTCCATGGCCCAGGGCCCTTTCTCGCCCAGGGCATGATGCTGCCGCCAAGAAATGACTCGGAAAGGACGCGGCCCACCCCGGCACGACGGCGCATTGGAGCGTTCCCGGAGCAGAGTTTAAGAACGGGTGGTGGCCTGGTGTGCGCCTCTGTCTCTCGGGTAGACGGGCCGGCCAAGGATGGGGATGACCTCATCTTGGTCATACCGGTTTATCTCCCTCTGAGGGTTGTCCGAAGCACCAGAGGGGCCGATGGAGACTGCGTGGTTTGGAGATGCGTTGCTGCGTGTCTAAGGGTTTCCGCTATGGAGGCCATGAGGGACAGGACCCCGGAAGCAGGTTGGGGAAGCAGGCGAGTGTCCCAGACCGGACTTCATGATGGGCCTGGCCCCATGGTAGAGCGCAGGGATGGGACCCCTGCATGTCGAGGATCCACGGGCGTTGTCCTCGCTGCATTCCGTCTTGTGGAGTGCCCCTTGGCGGCGATCGGGTACGGGCACTCACCATGCCCTTCAAGGCCCCGAGGTGGGGGCGGCCCAGCAGACTTGCGGCGCCCGAATGACTTCGCCGGGCTTTTTCCGGCCAATTCTCACGAGCGTTCTGCCCAAACCAGGATTGGTTTGGGCAGAACGCTCGTGAGAATTGGCCGGCTTAGGACAGCGCTGCGGACCGCCGTGCTGTCCATGGCCCAGGGCCCTTTCTCGCCCAGGGCATTTTGCTGCCGCCAAGAAATGGCTCGGAAAAGACGCGGCCAAACCCGGCACGACGGCGCATTGGAGCGTTCCCGGAGCAGAGTTGAAGAACGGGTGGTGGCCTGGTGTGTGCCTCTGTCTCTCGGGGAGACGGGCCGGCCAAGGATGGGGATGACCTCATATTGGTCATACCGGTTTATCTAACTCTGAGGGTTGTCCGAAGCACCAGAGGGGCCGATGGAGACTGCGTGGTTGGGAGATGCGTGGCTGCGGGTCTAAGGGTTTCCGATATGGAGGCCATGAGGGACAGGACCCCGGAAGCAGGTTGGGGAAGCAGGCGAGTGTTCCAGACCGGACTTCGTGATGGGCCTGGCCCCATGGTAGAGCGCAGGGATGGGACCCCTGCAAGTAGAGGACCACGGGCGTTGTCCTCGCTGCATTCCGTCTTGTGGAGTGCCCCTTGGCGGCGATCGGGTGCGGGCACTCACCATGCCCTTTCAGGCCCCGAGGTGGGGGCGGCCCAGCAGACGTGCGGCGCCCGAATGACTTCGCCGGGCTTTTTCGGCCAATTCTCACGAGCGTTCTGCCCAAACCAGGATTGGTTTTGGCAGAACGCTTGTGAGAATTGGCCGGCGTAGGACAGCCCTGCGGACCGCCGTGGTCTCCATGGCCCAGGGCCCTTTCTCGCCCAGGGCATGATGCTGCCGCCAAGAAATGGCTCGGAAAAGACGCGGCCCACCCCGGCACGACGGCGCATTGGAGCGTTCCCGGAGCAGAGTTGAAGAACGGGTGGTGGCCAGGTGTGCGCCTCTGTCTCTCGGGGAGACGGGCCGGCCAAGGATGGGGATGACCTCATCTTGGTCATACCGGTTTATCTCACTCTGAGGGTTGTCCGAAGCACCAGAGGGGCCGATGGAGACTGCGTGGTTGGGAGATGCGTGGCTGCGGGTCTAAGGGTTTCCGATATGGAGGCCATGAGGGACAGGACACCGGAAGCAGGTTGGGGAAGCAGGCGAGTGTCCCAGACCGGACTTCGTGATGGGCCTGGCCCCATGTTAGAGCGCAGGGATGGGACCCCTGCAAGTCGAGGATCCTCGGGCGTTGTCCTCGCTGCCTCCGTCTTGTGGAGTGCCCCTTGGCGGCGATCGGGTGCGGGCACTCAGCATGCCCTTCAAGGCCCCGAGGTGGGGGCGGCCCAGCAGACGTGCGGCGCCCGAATGACTTCGCCGGGCTTTTTCCGGCCAATTCTCACGAGCGTTCTGCCCAAACGAGGATTGGTTTGGGCAGAACGCTCATGAGAATTGGCCGGCTTAGGACAGCTCTGCGGACCGCCGTGCTCTCCATGGCCCAGGGCCCTTTCTCGCCCAGGGCATGTTGCTGCCGCCAAGAAATGGCTCGGAAAAGACGCGGCCAACCCCGGCATGACGGCGCATTGGAGCGTTCCCGGAGCAGAGTTGAAGAACGGGTGGTGGCCTGGTGTGCGCCTCTGTCTCTCGGGGAGCCGGGCCGGCCAAGGATGAGGATGACCTCATCTTGGTCATACCGGTTTATCTCACTCTGAGGGTTGTCCGAAGCACCAGAGGGGCCGATGGAGACTGCGTGGTTGGGAGATGCGTGGCTGCGGGTCTAAGTGTTTCCGATATGGAGGCCATGAGGGACAGGACCCCGGAAGCAGGTTGGGGAAGCAGGCGAGTGTCCCAGACCGGACTTCGTGATGGGCCTGGCCCCATGGTTGAGCGCAGGGATGGGACCCCTGCATGTCGAGGATCCACGGTCATGTCCTCGCTGCATTCCGTCTTGTGGAGTGCCCCTTGGCGGCGATCGGGTGCGGGCACTCACCATGCCCTTCAAGGCCCCGAGGTGGGGGCGGCCCAGCAGACGTGCGGCGCCCGAATGACATCGCCGTGCTTTTGCCGGCCAATTCTCACGAGCGTTCTGCCCAAACCAGGATTGGTTTGGGCAGAACGCTCGTGAGAATTGGCCGGCATAGGACAGCCCTGCGGACCGCCGTGCTGTCCATGGCCCAGGGCCCTTTCTCGTCCAGGGCATGATGCTGCCGCCCAGAAATGGCTCGGAAAAGACGCGGCCCACCCCGGCACGACGGCGCATTGGAGCGTTCCCGGAGCAGAGTTGAAGAACGGGTGGTGGCCAGGTGTGCGCCTCTGTCTCTCGGGGAGACGGGCCGGCCAAGGATGGGGATGACCTCATCTTGGTCATACCAGTTTATCTCACTCTGAGGGTTGTCCGAAGCACCAGAGGGGCCAATGGAGACTGCGTGGTTGGGAGATGCGTGGCTGCGGTCTAAGTGTTTCCGATATGGAGGCCATGAGGGACAGGACCCCGGAAGCAGGTTGGGGAAGCAGGCGAGTGTCCCAGACCGGACTTCGTGATGGGCCTGGCCCCATGGTAGAGCGCAGGGATGGGACCCCTGCAAGTCGAGGATCCGCGGGCGTTGTCCTCGCTGCATTCCGACTTGTGGAGTGCCCCTTGGCGGCGATCGGGTGCGGGCACTCACCATGCCCTTCAAGGCCCCGAGGTGGGGGCGGCCCAGCAGACGTGCGGCGCCCGAATGACTTCGCCGGGCTTTTTCCGGCCAATTCTCACGAGCGTTCTGCCCAAACCAGGATTGGTTTGGGCAGAACGCTCGTGAGAATTGGCCGGCGTAGGACAGCGCTGCGGACCGCCGTGCTCTCCATGGCCCAGGGCTCTTTCTCGCCCAGGGCATGTTGCTGCCGCCAAGAAATGGCTCGGAAAAGACGCGGCCAACCCCGGCACGACGGCGAATTGGAGCGTTCCCGGAGAAGAGTTGAAGAACGGGTGGTGGCCTGGTGTGCGCCTCTTCTCTCGGGGAGACGGGCCGGCCAAGGATGAGGATGACCTCATCTTGGTCATACCGGTTTATCTCACTCTGAGGGTTCTCCGAAGCACCAGAGGGGCCGATGGAGACTGCGTGGTTGGGAGATGCGTAGCTACGGGTCTAAGGGTTTCCGATATGGAGGCCATGAGGGACAGGACCCCGGAAGCAGGTTGGGGAAGCAGGCGAGTGTCCCAGACCGTACTTCCTGATGGGCCTGGCCCCATGGTAGAGCGCAGGGATGGGACCACTGCAAGACGAGGATCCACGGGCGTTGTCCTCGCTGCATTCCGTCTTTTTGAGTGCCCCTTGGCGGCGATCGGGTGCGGGCACTCACCATGCCCATCAAGGCCCCGAGGTGGGGGCAGCCCAGCAGACGTGCGGCGCTCGAATGACTTCGTCGGGCTTTTTCCGGCCAATTCTCACGAGCGTTCTGTCCAAACCAGGATTGGTTTGGGCAGAACGCTCGTGAGAATTGGCCGGCGTAGGACAGCCCTGCGGACCGCCGTGCTCTCCATGGCCCAGGGCCCTTTCTCGCCCAGGGCATGTTGCTGCCGCCAAGAAATGGCTCGGAAAAGACGCGGCCAAACCCGGCACGACGGCGCATTGGAGCATTCCCGGAGCAGAGTTGAAGAACGGGTGGTGGCCTGGTGTGTGCCTCTGTCTCTCGGGGAGACGGGCCGGCCAAGGATGGGGATGACCTCATCTTGGTCATACCGGTTTATCTCACTCTGAGGGTTGTCCGAAGCACCAGAGGGGCCGATGGAGACTGCGTGGTTGGGAGATGCGTGGCTGCGGGTCTAAGGGTTTCCGATATGGAGGCCATGAGGGACAGGACCCGGAAGCAGGTTGGGGAAGCAGGCGAGTGTCCCAGACCGGACTTCGTGATGGCCCTGGCCCCATGGTAGAGCGCAGGGATGGGACCCCTGCAAGTCGAGGATCCACGGGCGTTGTCCTCGCTGCATTCCGTCTTGTGGAGTGCCCCTTGGCGGCGATCGGGTGCGGGAACTCACCATGCCCTTCAAGGCCCCGAGGTGGGGGCGGACCAGCAGACGTTTGGCGCCCGAATGACTTCGCCGGGCTTTTTCCGGCCAATTCTCACGAGCGTTCTGCCCAAACCAGGATTGGTTTGGGCAGAACGCTCGTGAGAATTGGCCGGCGTAGGACAGCCCTGCGGACCGCCGTGCTCTCCATAGCCCAGGGCCCTTTCTCGCCCAGGGCATGATGCTGCCGCCTAGAAATGGCTCGGAAAAGACGCGGCCCACCCCGGCACGACGGCGCATTGGAGCGTTCCCGGAGCAGAGTTTAGAACGGGTGGTGGCCTGGTGTGCGCCTCTGTCTCTCGGGTAGACGGTCCGGCCAAGGATGGGGATGACCTCATCTTGGTCATACCGGTTTATCTCACTCTGAGGGTTGTCCGAAGCACCAGAGTGGCCGATGGAGACTGCGTGGTTGGGAGATGCGTGGCTGCGGGACTAAGGGTTTCCGATATGGAGGCCATGAGGGACAGGACCCCGGAAGCAGGTTGGGGAAGCAGGCGAGTGTCCCAGACCGGACTTCGTGATGGGCCTGGCCCCATGGTAGAGCGCAGGGATGGGACCCCTGCATGTCGAGGATCCACGGGCGTTGTCCTCGCTGCATTCCGTCTTGTGGAGTGCCCCTTGGCGGCGATCGGGTGCGGGCACTCACCATGCCCTTCAAGGCCCCGAGGTGGGGGCGGCCCAGCAGACGTGCGGCGCCCGAATGACTTCGCCGGGCTTTTTCCGGCCAATTCTCACGAGCGTTCTGCCGAAACCAATCCTGGTTTGGGCAGAACGCTCGTGAGAATTGGCCGGCGTAGGACAGCGCTGCGGACCGCCGTGCTCTCCATGGCCCAGGGCCCTTTCTCGCCCAGGGCATGTTGCTGCCGCCAAGAAATGGCTCGGAAAAGACGTGGCCCACCCCGGCACGACGGCGCATTGGAGCGTTCCCGGAGCAGAGTTGAAGAACGGGTGGTGGCCTGGTGTGCGCCTCTGTCTCTCGGGGAGACGGGCCGGCCAAGGATGAGGATGACCTCATCTTGGTCATACCGGTTTATCTCACTCTGAGGGTTGTCCGAAGCACCAGAGGGGCCGATGGAGACTGCGTGGTTGGGAGATGCGTGGCTGCGGGACTAAGGGTTTCCGATATGGAGGCCATGAGGGACAGGACCCCGGAAGCAGGTTGGGGAAGCAGGCGAGTGTCCCAGACCGGACTTCGTGATGGGCCTGGCCCCATGGTAGAGCGCAGGGATGGGACCCCTGCAAGTCGAGGACCACGGGCGTTGTCCTCGCTGCATTCCGTCTTGTGGAGTGCCCCTTGGCGGCGATCAGGTGCGGGCACTCACCATGCCCTTCAAGGCCCCGAGGTGGGGGCGGCCCAGCAGACGTGCGGCGCCCGAATGACTTCGCCGGGCTTTTTATGGCCAATTCTCACGAGCGTTCTGCCCAAACCAGGATTGGTTTGGGCAGAACGCTCGTGAGAATTGGCCGGCGTAGGACAGCCCTGCGGACCGCCGTGCTCTCCATGGCCCAGGGCCCTTTCTCGCCCAGGGCATGTTGCTGCCGCCAAGAAATGGCTCGGAAAAGACGCGGCCAACCCCGGCACGACGGCGCATTGGAGCGTTCCCGAGGCAGAGTTGAAGAACGGGTGGTGGCCTGGTGTGCGCCTCTGTCTCTCGGGTAGACGGGCCGGCCAAGGATGGGGATGACCTCATCTTGGTCATACCGGTTTATCTCACTCTGAGGGTTGTCCGAAGCACCAGAGGGGCCGATGGAGACTGCGTGGTTGGGAGATGCGTGGCTGCGGGTCTAAGGGTTTCCGATATGGAGGCCATGAGGGACAGGACGCCGGAAGCAGGTTGGGGAAGCAGGCGAGTGTCCCAGACCGGACTTCGTGATGGGCCTGGCCCCATGGTAGAGCGCAGGGATGGGACCCCTGCAAGTCGAGGATCCACGGGCGTTGTCCTCGCTGCATTCCGTCTTGTGGAGTGCCCCTTGGCGGCGATCGGGTGCGGGCACTCACCATGCCCTTCAAGGCCCCGAGGTGGGGGCGGCCCAGCAGACGTGCGGCGCCCGAATGACTTCGCCGGGCTTTTTCCGGCCAATTCTCACGAGCGTTCTGCCCAAATCAGGATTGGTTTGGGCAGAACGCTCGTGAGAATTGGCCGGCGTAGGACAGCCCTGCGGACCGCCTTGCTCTCCATGGCCCAGGGCCCTTTCTCGCCCAGGGCATGATGCTGCCGCCAAGAAATGGCTCGGAAAAGACGCGGCCCACCCCGGCACGACGGCGCATTGGAGCGTTCCCGGAGCAGAGTTTAAGAACGGGTGGTGGCCTGGTGTGCGCCTCTGTCTCTCGGGTAGACGGGCCGGCCAAGGATGGGGATGACCTCATCTTGGTCATACCGGTTTATCTCCCTCTGAGGGTTGTCCGAAGCACCAGAGGGGCCGATTGGGACTGCGTGGTTTGGAGATGCGTGGCTGCCGGTCTAAGGGTTTCCGATATGGAGTTCATGAGGGACAGGACCCCGGAAGCAGGTTGGGGAAGCAGGCGAGTGTCCCAGACCGGACTTCGTGATGGGCCTGTCCCCATGGTAGCGCGAAGGGATGGGACCCCTGCAAGTCGAGTATCCTCGGGCGTTGTCCTCGCTGCATTCCGTCTTGTGGAGTGCCCCTTGGCGGCGATCGGGTGCGGGCACTCACCATGCCCTTCAAGGCCCCGAGGTGGGGGCGGCCCAGCAGACGTGCGGCGCCCGAATGACTTCGCCGGGCTTTTTCCGGCCAATTCTCACGAGCGTTCTGCCCAAATCAGGATTGGTTTGGGCAGAACGCTCGTGAGAATTGGCCGGCGTAGGACAGCCCTGCGGACCGCCGTTCTCTCCATGGCCCAGGGCCCTTTCTCGCCCAGGGCATGATGCTGCCGCCAAGAAATGACTCGGAAAGGACGCGGCCCACCCCGGCACGACGGCGCATTGGAGCGTTCCCGGAGCAGAGTTTAAGAACGGGTGGTGGCCTGGTGTGCGCCTCTGTCTCTCGGGTAGACGGGCCGGCCAAGGATGGGGATGACCTCATCTTGGTCATACCGGTTTATCTCCCTCTGAGGGTTGTCCGAAGCACCAGAGGGGCCGATGGAGACTGCGTGGTTTGGAGATGCGTTGCTGCGGGTCTAAGGGTTTCCGCTATGGAGGCCATGAGGGACAGGACCCCGGAAGCAGGTTGGGGAAGCAGGCGAGTGTCCCAGACCGGACTTCATGATGGGCCTGGCCCCATGGTAGAGCGCAGGGATGGGACCCCTGCATGTCGAGGATCCACGGGCGTTGTCCTCGCTGCATTCCGTCTTGTGGAGTGCCCCTTGGCGGCGATCGGGTACGGGCACTCACCATGCCCTTCAAGGCCCCGAGGTGGGGGCGGCCCAGCAGACTTGCGGCGCCCGAATGACTTCGCCGGGCTTTTTCCGGCCAATTCTCACGAGCGTTCTGCCCAAACCAATCCTGGTTTGGGCAGAACGCTCGTGAGAATTGGCCGGCTTAGGACAGCGCTGCGGACCGCCGTGCTGTCCATGGCCCAGGGCCCTTTCTCGCCCAGGGCATTTTGCTGCCGCCAAGAAATGGCTCGGAAAAGACGCGGCCAAACCCGGCACGACGGCGCATTGGAGCGTTCCCGGAGCAGAGTTGAAGAACGGGTGGTGGCCTGGTGTGTGCCTCTGTCTCTCGGGGAGACGGGCCGGCCAAGGATGGGGATGACCTCATATTGGTCATACCGGTTTATCTAACTCTGAGGGTTGTCCGAAGCACCAGAGGGGCCGATGGAGACTGCGTGGTTGGGAGATGCGTGGCTGCGGGTCTAAGGGTTTCCGATATGGAGGCCATGAGGGACAGGACCCCGGAAGCAGGTTGGGGAAGCAGGCGAGTGTTCCAGACCGGACTTCGTGATGGGCCTGGCCCCATGGTAGAGCGCAGGGATGGGACCCCTGCAAGTAGAGGACCACGGGCGTTGTCCTCGCTGCATTCCGTCTTGTGGAGTGCCCCTTGGCGGCGATCGGGTGCGGGCACTCACCATGCCCTTTCAGGCCCCGAGGTGGGGGCGGCCCAGCAGACGTGCGGCGCCCGAATGACTTCGCCGGGCTTTTTCGGCCAATTCTCACGAGCGTTCTGCCCAAACCAGGATTGGTTTTGGCAGAACGCTTGTGAGAATTGGCCGGCGTAGGACAGCCCTGCGGACCGCCGTGCTCTCCATGGCCCAGGGCCCTTTCTCGCCCAGGGCATGATGCTGCCGCCAAGAAATGGCTCGGAAAAGACGCGGCCCACCCCGGCACGACGGCGCATTGGAGCGTTCCCGGAGCAGAGTTGAAGAACGGGTGGTGGCCAGGTGTGCGCCTCTGTCTCTCGGGGAGACGGGCCGGCCAAGGATGGGGATGACCTCATCTTGGTCATACCGGTTTATCTCACTCTGAGGGTTGTCCGAAGCACCAGAGGGGCCGATGGAGACTGCGTGGTTGGGAGATGCGTGGCTGCGGGTCTAAGGGTTTCCGATATGGAGGCCATGAGGGACAGGACACCGGAAGCAGGTTGGGGAAGCAGGCGAGTGTCCCAGACCGGACTTCGTGATGGGCCTGGCCCCATGTTAGAGCGCAGGGATGGGACCCCTGCAAGTCGAGGATCCTCGGGCGTTGTCCTCGCTGCATTCCGTCTTGTGGAGTGCCCCTTGGCGGCGATCGGGTGCGGGCACTCACCATGCCCTTCAAGGCCCCGAAGTGGGGGCGGCCCAGCAGACGTGCGGCGCCCGAATGACTTCGCCGGGCTTTTTCCGGCCAATTCTCACGAGCGTTCTGCCCAAACGAGGATTGGTTTGGGCAGAACGCTCATGAGAATTGGCCGGCTTAGGACAGCTCTGCGGACCGCCGTGCTCTCCATGGCCCAGGGCCCTTTCTCGCCCAGGGCATGTTGCTGCCGCCAAGAAATGGCTCGGAAAAGACGCGGCCAACCCCGGCATGACGGCGCATTGGAGCGTTCCCGGAGCAGAGTTGAAGAACGGGTGGTGGCCTGGTGTGCGCCTCTGTCTCTCGGGGAGCCGGGCCGGCCAAGGATGAGGATGACCTCATCTTGGTCATACCGGTTTATCTCACTCTGAGGGTTGTCCGAAGCACCAGAGGGGCCGATGGAGACTGCGTGGTTGGGAGATGCGTGGCTGCGGGTCTAAGTGTTTCCGATATGGAGGCCATGAGGGACAGGACCCCGGAAGCAGGTTGGGGAAGCAGGCGAGTGTCCCAGACCGGACTTCGTGATGGGCCTGGCCCCATGGTTGAGCGCAGGGATGGGACCCCTGCATGTCGAGGATCCACGGCCATGTCCTCGCTGCATTCCGTCTTGTGGAGTGCCCCTTGGCGGCGATCGGGTGCGGGCACTCACCATGCCCTTCAAGGCCCCGAGGTGGGGGCGGCCCAGCAGACGTGCGGCGCCCGAATGACATCGCCGTGCTTTTTCCGGCCAATTCTCACGAGCGTTCTGCCCAAACCAGGATTGGTTTGGGCAGAACGCTCGTGAGAATTGGCCGGCATAGGACAGCCCTGCGGACCGCCGTGCTGTCCATGGCCCAGGGCCCTTTCTCGTCCAGGGCATGATGCTGCCGCCCAGAAATGGCTCGGAAAAGACGCGGCCCACCCCGGCACGACGGCGCATTGGAGCGTTCCCGGAGCAGAGTTGAAGAACGGGTGGTGGCCAGGTGTGCGCCTCTGTCTCTCGGGGAGACGGGCCGGCCAAGGATGGGGATGACCTCATCTTGGTCATACCAGTTTATCTCACTCTGAGGGTTGTCCGAAGCACCAGAGGGGCCAATGGAGACTGCGTGGTTGGGAGATGCGTGGCTGCGGTCTAAGTGTTTCCGATATGGAGGCCATGAGGGACAGGACCCCGGAAGCAGGTTGGGGAAGCAGGCGAGTGTCCCAGACCGGACTTCGTGATGGGCCTGGCCACATGGTAGAGCGCAGGGATGGGACCCCTGCAAGTCGAGGATCCGCGGGCGTTGTCCTCGCTGCATTCCGACTTGTGGAGTGCCCCTTGGCGGCGATCGGGTGCGGGCACTCACCATGCCCTTCAAGGCCCCGAAGAGGGGGCGGCCCAGCAGACGTGCGGCGCCCGAATGACTTCGCCGGGCTTTTTCCGGCCAATTCTCACGAGCGTTCTGCCCAAACCAGGATTGGTTTGGGCAGAACGCTCGTGAGAATTGGCCGGCGTAGGACAGCGCTGCGGACCGCCGTGCTCTCCATGGCCCAGGGCTCTTTCTCGCCCAGGGCATGTTGCTGCCGCCAAGAAATGGCTCGGAAAAGACGCGGCCAACCCCGGCACGACGGCGAATTGGAGCGTTCCCGGAGAAGAGTTGAAGAACGGGTGGTGGCCTGGTGTGTGCCTATGTCTCTCGGGGAGACGGGCCGGCCAAGGATGGGGATGACCTCATCTTGGTCATACCGGTTTATCTCACTCTGAGGGTTGTCCGAAGCACCAGAGGGGCCGATGGAGACTGCGTGGTTGGGAGATGCGTGGCTGCGGGTCTAAGGGTTTCCGATATGGAGGCCATGAGGGACAGGACCCCGGAAGCCGGTTGGGGAAGCAGGCGAGTGTCCCAGACCGGACTTCGTGATGGGCCTGGCCCCATGGTAGAGCGCAGGGATGGGACCCCTGCAAGTCGAGTATCCTCGGGCGTTGTGCTCGCTGCATTCCGTCTTGTGGAGTGCCCCTTGGCGGCGATCGGGTGCGGGCACTCACCATGCCCTTCAAGGCCTCGAGGTGGGGGCGGCCCAGCAGACGTGCGGCGCCCGAATGACTTCGCCGGGCTTTTTCCGGCCAATTCTCACGAGCGTTCTGCCCAAACCAGGATTGGTTTGGGCAGAACGCTCGTGAGAATTGGCCGGCTTAGGACAGCGCTGCGGACCGCCGTGCTCTCCATGGCCCAGGGCCCTTTCTCGCCCAGGGCATGTTGCTGCCGCCAAGAAATGGCTCGGAAAAGACGCGGCCAACTCCGGCACGACGGCGCATTGGAGCGTTCCCGGAGCAGAGTTGAAGAACGGGTGGTGGCCTGGTGTGCGCCTCTGTCTCTCGGGTAGACGGGCCGGCCAAGGATGGGGATGACCTCATCTTGGTCATACCGGTTTATCTCACTCTGAGGGTTGTCCGAAGCACCAGAGGGGCCGATGGAGACTGCGTGGTTGGGAGATGCGTGGCTGCGGGTCTAAGGGTTTCCGATATGGAGGCCATGAGGGACAGGACCCCGGAAGCAGGTTGGGGAAGCAGGCGAGTGTCCCAGACCGGACTTCGTGATGGGCCTGGCCCCATGGTAGAGCGCAGGGATGGGACCCCTGCAAGTCGAGGATCCACGGGCGTTGTCCTCGCTGCATTCCGTCTTGTGGAGTGCCCCTTGGCGGCGATCGGGTGCGGGCACTCACCATCCCAAACAAGGGCCCGAGGTGGGGGCGGCCCAGCAGACGTGCGGCGCCCGAATGATTTCGCCGGGCTTTTTCCGGCCAATTCTCACGAGCGTTCTGCCCAAACCAGGATTGGTATGGGCAGAACGCTCGTGAGAATTGGCCGGCGTAGGACCGTGCTGCGGACCGCCGTGCTCTCCATGGCCCAGGGCCCTTTCTCGCCCAGGGCATGTGGCTGCCGCCAAGAAATGGCTCGGAAAAGACGCGGCCAACCCGGGCACGACGGCGCATTGGAGCTTTCCCGGAGCAGAGTTGAAGAACGGGTGGTGGCCTGGTGTGCGCCTCTGTCTCTCGGGTAGACGGGCCTGCCAAGGATGGGGATGACTTCATCTTGGTCATACCGGTTTATCTCACTCTGAGGGTTGTCCGAAGCACCAGAGGGGCCGATGGAGACTGCGTGGTTGGGAGATGCGTGGCTGCGGGTCTAAGGGTTTCCGATATGGAGGCCATGAGGGACAGGACCCCGGAAGCAGGTTGGGGAAGCAGGCGAGTGTCCCAGACCGTACTTCCTGATGGGCCTGGCCCCATGGTAGAGCGCAGGGATGGGACCACTGCAAGTCGAGGATCCACGGGCGTTGTCCTCGCTGCATTCCGTCTTGTGGAGTGCCCCTTGGCGGCGATCGGGTGCGGGCACTCACCATGCCCTTCAAGGCCCCGAGGTGGGTGTGGCCCAGCAGACGTGCGGCGCCCGAATGACTTCGCCGGGCTTTTTCCGGCCAATTCTCACGAGCGTTCTGCCCAAACCAGGATTGGTTTGGGCAGAACGCTCGTGAGAATTGGCCGGCGTAGGACAGCCCTGCGGACCGCCTTGCTCTCCATGGCCCAGGGCCCTTTCTCGCCCAGGGCATGATGCTGCCGCCAAGAAATGGCTCGGAAAAGACGCGCCCACCCCGGCACGACGGCACATTGGAGCGTTCCCGGAGCAGAGTTTAAGAACGGGTGGTGGCCTGGTGTGCGCCTCTGTCTCTCGGGTAGACGGGCCGGCCAAGGATGGGGATGACCTCATCTTGGTCATACCGGTTTATCTCCCTCTGAGGGTTGTCCGAAGCACCAGAGGGGCCGATTGGGACTGCGTGGTTTGGAGATGCGTGGCTGCCGCTCTAAGGGTTTCCGATATGGAGTTCATGAGGGACAGGACCCCGGAAGCAGGTTGGGGAAGCAGGCGAGTGTCCCAGACCGGACTTCGTGATGGGCCTGTCCCCATGGTAGCGCGCAGGGATGGGACCCCTGCAAGTCGAGTATCCTCGGGCGTTGTCCTCGCTGCATTCCGTCTTGTGGAGTGCCCCTTGGCGGCGATCGGGTGCGGGCACTCACCATGCCCTTCAAGGCCCCGAGGTGGGGGCGGCCCAGCAGACTTGCGGCGCCCGAATGACTTCGCCGGGCTTTTTCCGGCCAATTCTCACGAGCGTTCTGCCCAAACCAGGATTGGTTTGGGCAGAACGCTCGTGAGAATTGGCCGGCTTAGGACAGCGCTGCGGACCGCCGTGCTGTCCATGGCCCAGGGCCCTTTCTCGCCCAGGGCATTTTGCTGCCGCCAAGAAATGGCTCGGAAAAGACGCGGCCAAACCCGGCACGACGGCGCATTGGAGCGTTCCCGGAGCAGAGTTGAAGAACGGGTGGTGGCCTGGTGTGTGCCTCTGTCTCTCGGGGAGACGGGCCGGCCAAGGATGGGGATGACCTCATATTGGTCATACCGGTTTATCTCACTCTGAGGGTTGTCCGAAGCACCAGAGGGGCCGATGGAGACTGCGTGGTTGGGAGATGCGTGGCTGCGGGTCTAAGGGTTTCCGATATGGAGGCCATGAGGGACAGGACCCCGGAAGCAGGTTGGGGAAGCAGGCGAGTGTTCCAGACCGGACTTCGTGATGGGCCTGGCCCCATGGTAGAGCGCAGGGATGGGACCCCTGCAAGTAGAGGACCACGGGCGTTGTCCTCGCTGCATTCCGTCTTGTGGAGTGCCCCTTGGCGGCGATCGGGTGCGGGCACTCACCATGCCCTTTCAGGCCCCGAGGTGGGGGCGGCCCAGCAGACGTGCGGCGCCCGAATGACTTCGCCGGGCTTTTTCGGCCAATTCTCACGAGCGTTCTGCCCAAACCAGGATTGGTTTTGGCAGAACGCTTGTGAGAATTGGCCGGCGTAGGACAGCCCTGCGGACCGCCGTGCTCTCCATGGCCCAGGGCCCTTTCTCGCCCAGGGCATGATGCTGCCGCCAAGAAATGGCTCGGAAAAGACGCGGCCCACCCCGGCACGACGGCGCATTGGAGCGTTCCCGGAGCAGAGTTGAAGAACGGGTGGTGGCCAGGTGTGCGCCTCTGTCTCTCGGGGAGACGGGCCGGCCAAGGATGGGGATGACCTCATCTTGGTCATACCGGTTTATCTCACTCTGAGGGTTGTCCGAAGCACCAGAGGGGCCGATGGAGACTGCGTGGTTGGGAGATGCGTGGCTGCGGGTCTAAGGGTTTCCGATATGGAGGCCATGAGGGACAGGACACCGGAAGCAGGTTGGGGAAGCAGGCGAGTGTCCCAGACCGGACTTCGTGATGGGCCTGGCCCCATGTTAGAGCGCAGGGATGGGACCCCTGCAAGTCGAGGATCCTCGGGCGTTGTCCTCGCTGCATTCCGTCTTGTGGAGTGCCCCTTGGCGGCGATCGGGTGCGGGCACTCACCATGCCCTTCAAGGCCCCGAGGTGGGGGCGGCCCAGCAGACGTGCGGCGCCCGAATGACTTCGCCGGGCTTTTTCCGGCCAATTCTCACGAGCGTTCTGCCCAAACGAGGATTGGTTTGGGCAGAACGCTCATGAGAATTGGCCGGCTTAGGACAGCTCTGCGGACCGCCGTGCTCTCCATGGCCCAGGGCCCTTTCTCGCCCAGGGCATGTTGCTGCCGCCAAGTAATGGCTCGGAAAAGACGCGGCCCAGCCCGGCACGACGGCGCTATGGAGCGTTCCCGGAGCAGAGTTGAAGAACGGGTGGTGGCCTGGTGTGCGCCTCTGTCTCTCGGGGAGCCGGGCCGGCCAAGGATGAGGATGACCTCATCTTGGTCATACCGGTTTATCTCACTCTGAGGGTTGTCCGAAGCACCAGAGGGGCCGATGGAGACTGCGTGGTTGGGAGATGCGTGGCTGCGGGTCTAAGTGTTTCCGATATGGAGGCCATGAGGGACAGGACCCCGGAAGCAGGTTGGGGAAGCAGGCGAGTGTCCCAGACCGGACTTCGTGATGGGCCTGGCCCCATGGTTGAGCGCAGGGATGGGACCCCTGCATGTCGAGGATCCACGGCCATGTCCTCGCTGCATTCCGTCTTGTGGAGTGCCCCTTGGCGGCGATCGGGTGCGGGCACTCACCATGCCCTTCAAGGCCCCGAGGTGGGGGCGGCCCAGCAGACGTGCGGCGCCCGAATGACATCGCCGTGCTTTTTCCGGCCAATTCTCACGAGCGTTCTGCCCAAACCAGGATTGGTTTGGGCAGAACGCTCGTGAGAATTGGCCGGCATAGGACAGCCCTGCGGACCGCCGTGCTGTCCATGGCCCAGGGCCCTTTCTCGTCCAGGGCATGATGCTGCCGCCCAGAAATGGCTCGGAAAAGACGCGGCCCACCCCGGCACGACGGCGCATTGGAGCGTTCCCGGAGCAGAGTTGAAGAACGGGTGGTGGCCTGGTGTGCGCCTCTGTCTCTCGGGGAGACGGGCCGGCCAAGGATGGGGATGACCTCATCTTGGTCATACCAGTTTATCTCACTCTGAGGGTTGTCCGAAGCACCAGAGGGGCCAATGGAGACTGCGTGGTTGGGAGATGCGTGGCTGCGGTCTAAGTGTTTCCGATATGGAGGCCATGAGGGACAGGACCCCGGAAGCAGGTTGGGGAAGCAGGCGAGTGTCCCAGACCGGACTTCGTGATGGGCCTGGCCACATGGTAGAGCGCAGGGATGGGACCCCTGCAAGTCGAGGATCCGCGGGCGTTGTCCTCGCTGCATTCCGACTTGTGGAGTGCCCCTTGGCGGCGATCGGGTGCGGGCACTCACCATGCCCTTCAAGGCCCCGAAGAGGGGGCGGCCCAGCAGACGTGCGGCGCCCGAATGACTTCGCCGGGCTTTTTCCGGCCAATTCTCACGAGCGTTCTGCCCAAACCAATCCTGGTTTGGGCAGAACGCTCGTGAGAATTGGCCGGCGTAGGACAGCGCTGCGGACCGCCGTGCTCTCCATGGCCCAGGGCTCTTTCTCGCCCAGGGCATGTTGCTGCCGCCAAGAAATGGCTCGGAAAAGACGCGGCCAACCCCGGCACGACGGCGAATTAGAGCGTTCCCGGAGAAGAGTTGAAGAACGGGTGGTGGCCTGGTGTGTGCCTCTGTCTCTCGGGGAGACGGGCCGGCCAAGGATGGGGATGACCTCATCTTGGTCATACCGGTTTATCTCACTCTGAGGGTTGTCCGAAGCACCAGAGGGGCCGATGGAGACTGCGTGGTTGGGAGATGCGTGGCTGCGGGTCTAAGGGTTTCCGATATGGAGGCCATGAGGGACAGGACCCCGGAAGCCGGTTGGGGAAGCAGGCGAGTGTCCCAGACCGGACTTCGTGATGGGCCTGGCCCCATGGTAGAGCGCAGGGATGGGACCCCTGCAAGTCGAGTATCCTCGGGCGTTGTGCTCGCTGCATTCCGTCTTGTGGAGTGCCCCTTGGCGGCGATCGGGTGCGGGCACTCACCATGCCCTTCAAGGCCTCGAGGTGGGGGCGGCCCAGCAGACGTGCGGCGCCCGAATGAATTCGCCGGGCTTTTTCCGGCCAATTCTCACGAGCGTTCTGCCCAAACCAGGATTGGTTTGGGCAGAACGCTCGTGAGAATTGGCCGGCTTAGGACAGCGCTGCGGACCGCCGTGCTCTCCATGGCCCAGGGCCCTTTCTCGCCCAGGGCATATTGCTGCGGCCAAGAAATGGCTCGGAAAAGACGCGGCCAACTCCGGCACGACGGCGCATTGGAGCGTTCCCGGAGCAGAGTTGAAGAACGGGTGGTGGCCTGGTGTGCGCCTCTGTCTCTCGGGTAGACGGGCCGGCCAAGGATGGGGATGACCTCATCTTGGTCATACCGGTTTATCTCACTCTGAGGGTTGTCCGAAGCACCAGAGGGGCCGATGGAGACTGCGTGGTTGGGAGATGCGTGGCTGCGGGTCTAAGGGTTTCCGATATGGAGGCCATGAGGGACAGGACCCCGGAAGCAGGTTGGGGAAGCAGGCGAGTGTCCCAGACCGGACTTCGTGATGGGCCTGGCCCCATGGTAGAGCGCAGGGATGGGACCCCTGCAAGTCGAGGATCCACGGGCGTTGTCCTCGCTGCATTCCGTCTTGTGGAGTGCCCCTTGGCGGCGATCGGGTGCGGGCACTCACCATCCCAAACAAGGGCCCGAGGTGGGGGCGGCCCAGCAGACGTGCGGCGCCCGAATGATTTCGCCGGGCTTTTTCCGGCCAATTCTCACGAGCGTTCTGCCCAAACCAGGATTGGTATGGGCAGAACGCTCGTGAGAATTGGCCGGCGTAGGACAGTGCTGCGGACCGCCGTGCTCTCCATGGCCCAGGGCCCTTTCTCGCCCAGGGCATGTGGCTGCCGCCAAGAAATGGCTCGGAAAAGACGCGGCCAACCCGGGCACGACGGCGCATTGGAGCTTTCCCGGAGCAGAGTTGAAGAACGGGTGGTGGCCTGGTGTGCGCCTCTGTCTCTCGGGTAGACGGGCCTGCCAAGGATGGGGATGACCTCATCTTGGTCATACCGGTTTATCTCACTCTGAGGGTTGTCCGAAGCACCAGAGGGGCCGATGGAGACTGCGTGGTTGGGAGATGCGTGGCTGCGGGTCTAAGGGTTTCCGATATGGAGGCCATGAGGGACAGGACCCCGGAAGCAGGTTGGGGAAGCAGGCGAGTGTCCCAGACCGTACTTCCTGATGGGCCTGGCCCCATGGTAGAGCGCAGGGATGGGACCACTGCAAGTCGAGGATCCACGGGCGTTGTCCTCGCTGCATTCCGTCTTGTGGAGTGCCCCTTGGCGGCGATCGGGTGCGGGCACTCACCATGCCCTTCAAGGCCCCGAGGTGGGTGTGGCCCAGCAGACGTGCGGCGCCCGAATGACTTCGCCGGGCTTTTTCCGGCCAATTCTCACGAGCGTTCTGCCCAAACCAGGATTGGTTTGGGCAGAACGCTCGTGAGAATTGGCCGGCGTAGGACAGTGCTGCGGACCGCCGTGCTCTCCATGGCCCAGGGCCCTTTCTCGCCCAGGGCATGTGGCTGCCGCCAAGAAATGGCTCGGAAAAGACGCGGCCAACCCGGGCACGACGGCGCATTGGAGCTTTCCCGGAGCAGAGTTGAAGAACGGGTGGTGGCCTGGTGTGCGCCTCTGTCTCTCGGGTAGACGGGCCTGCCAAGGATGGGGATGACCTCATCTTGGTCATACCGGTTTATCTCACTCTGAGGGTTGTCCGAAGCACCAGAGGGGCCGATGGAGACTGCGTGGTTGGGAGATGCGTGGCTGCGGGTCTAAGGGTTTCCGATATGGAGGCCATGAGGGACAGGACCCCGGAAGCAGGTTGGGGAAGCAGGCGAGTGTCCCAGACCGTACTTCCTGATGGGCCTGGCCCCATGGTAGAGCGCAGGGATGGGACCACTGCAAGTCGAGGATCCACGGGCGTTGTCCTCGCTGCATTCCGTCTTGTGGAGTGCCCCTTGGCGGCGATCGGGTGCGGGCACTCACCATGCCCTTCAAGGCCCCGAGGTGGGTGTGGCCCAGCAGACGTGCGGCGCCCGAATGACTTCGCCGGGCTTTTTCCGGCCAATTCTCACGAGCGTTCTGCCCAAACCAGGATTGGTTTGGGCAGAACGCTCGTGAGAATTGGCCGGCGTAGGACAGCCCGGAGGACCGCCGTGCTCTCCATGGCCCAGGGCCCTTTCTCGCCCAGGGCATGTTGCTGCCGCCAAGTAATGGCTTGGAAAAGACGCGGCCCACCCCGGCACGACGGCGCTATTGAGCGTTCCCGGAGCAGAGTTGAAGAACGGGTGGTGGCCTGGTGTGCGCCTCTGTCTCTCGGGTAGACGGGCCGGCCAAGGATGGGGATGACCTCATCTTGGTCATACCGGTTTATCTCACTCTGAGGGTTGTCCGAAGCACCAGAGGGGCCGATGGAGACTGCGTGGTTGGGAGATGCGTGGCTGCGGGTCTAAGGGTTTCCGATATGGAGGCCATGAGGGACAGGACCCCGGAAGCAGGTTGGGGAAGCAGGCGAGTGTCCCAGACCGGTCTTCGTGATGGGCCTGGCCCCATGGAAGAGCGCAGGGATTGGACCCCTGGAAGTCGAGGATCCACGGGCGTTGTCCTCGCTGCATTCCGTTTTGTGGAGTGCCCCTTTGCGGCGATCGGGTGCCGGCACTCACCATGCCCTTCAAGGCCCCGAGGTGGGGGCGGCCCAGCAGACGTGCGGCGCCCGAATGACTTCGCCGGGCTTTTTCCGGCCAATTCTCACGAGCGTTCTGCCCAAACCAATCCTGGTTTGGGCAGAACGCTCGTGAGAATTGGCCGGCGTAGGACAGCCCTGCGGACCGCCGTGCTCTCCATGGCCCAGGGCCCTTTCTCGCCCAGGGCATGTTGCTGCCGCCAAGAAATGGCTCGGAAAAGACGCGGCCAACCCCGGCACGACGGCGCATTGGAGCGTTCCCGGAGCAGAGTTGAAGAACGGGTGGTGGCATGGTGTGCGCCTCTGTCTCTCGTGTAGACGGGCCGGCCAAGGATGGGGATGACCTCATCTTGGTCATACCGGTTTATCTCACTCTGAGGGTTGTCCGAAGCACCAGAGGGGCCGATGGAGACTGCGTGGTTGGGAGATGCGTGGCTGCGGGTCTAAGGGTTTCCGATATGGAGGCCATGAGGGACAGGACCCCGGAAGCAGGTTGGGGAAGCAGGCGAGTGTCCCAGACTGGACATTGTGATGGGCCTGGCCCCATGGTAGAGCGCAGGGATGGGACCCCTGCAAGTCGAGGATCCACGGGCGTTGTCCTCGCTGCATTCCGTCTTGTGGAGTGCCCCTTGGCGGCGATTGGGTGCGGGCACTCACCATGCCCTTCAAGGCCCCGAGGTGGGGGCGGCCCAGCAGACGTGCGGCGCCCGAATGACTTCGCCGGGCTTTTTCCGGCCAATTCTCACGAGCGTTCTGCCCAAACCAGGATTGGTTTGGGCAGAACGCTCGTGAGAATTGGCCGGCGTAGGACAGCGCTGCGGACCGCCGTGCTCTCCTTGGCCCAGGGCCCTTTCTCGCCCAGGGCATGTTGCTGCCGCCAAGAAATGGCTCGGAAAAGACGCGGCCAACTCCGGCACGACGGCGCATTGGAGCGTTCCCGGAGCAGAGTTGAAGAACGGGTGGTGGCCTGGTGTGCGCCTCTGTCTCTCGGGTAGACGGACCGGCCAAAGATGGGGATGACCTCATCTTGGTCATACCGGTTTATCTCACTCTGAGGGTTGTCCGAAGCACCAGAGGGGCCGATGGAGACTGCGTGGTTGGGAGATGCGTGGCTGCGGGTCTAAGGGTTTCCGATATGGAGGCCACGAGCGACAGGACCCCGGAAGCAGGTTGGGGAAGTAGGCGAGTGTCCCAGACCGGACTTCGTGATGGGCCTGGCCCCATGGTAGAGCGCAGGGATGGGACCCCTGCAAGTCGAGGATCCACGGGCGTTGTCCTCGCTGCATTCCGTCTTGTGGAGTGCCCCTTGGCGGCGATCGGGTGCGGGCACTCACCATCCCAAACAAGGGCCCGAGGTGGGGGCGGCCCAGCAGACGTGCGGCGCCCGAATGATTTCGCCGGGCTTTTTCCGGCCAATTCTCACGAGCGTTCTGCCCAAACCAGGATTGGTATGGGCAGAACGCTCGTGAGAATTGGCCGGCGTAGGACAGTGCTGCGGACCGCCGTGCTCTCCATGGCCCAGGGCCCTTTCTCGCCCAGGGCATGTGGCTGCCGCCACGAAATGGCTCGGAAAAGACGCGGCCAACCCCGGTACGACGGCGCATTGGAGCGTTCCCGGAGCAGAGTTGAAGAACGGGTGGTGGCCTGGTGTGCGCCTCTGTCTCTCGGGTAGACGGGCCGGCCAAGGATGGGGATGACCTCATCTTGGTCATACCGGTTTATCTCACTCTGAGGGTTGTCCGAAGCACCAGAGGGGCCGATGGAGACTGCGTGGTTGGGAGATGCGTGGCTGCGGGTCTAAGGGTTTCCGATATGGAGGCCATGAGGGACAGGACCCCGGAAGCAGGTTGGGGAAGCAGGCGAGTGTCCCAGACCGTACTTCCTGATGGGCCTGGCCCCATGGTAGAGCGCAGGGATGGGACCACTGCAAGTCGAGGATCCACGGGCGTTGTCCTCGCTGCATTCCGTCTTGTGGAGTGCCCCTTGGCGGCGATCGGGTGCGGGCACTCACCATGCCCTTCAAGGCCCCGAGGTGGGGGCGGCCCAGCAGACGTGCGGCGCCCGAATGACTTCGCCGGGCTTTTTCCGGCCAATTCTCACGAGCGTTCTGCCCAAACCAGGATTGGTTTGGGCAGAACGCTCGTGAGAATTGGCCGGCGTAGGACAGCCCTGAGGACCGCCGTGCTCTCCATGGCCCAGGGCCCTTTCTCGCCCAGGGCATGTTGCTGCCGCCAAGTAATGGCTCGGAAAAGACGCGGCCAACCCCGGCACGACGGCGCTTTGGAGCGTTCCCGGAGCAGAGTTGAAGAACGGGTGGTGGCCTGGTGTGCGCCTCTGTCTCTCGGGTAGAAGGGCCGGCCAAGGATGGGGATGACCTCATCTTGGTCATACCGGTTTATCTCACTCTGAGGGTTGTCCGAAGCACCAGAGGGGCCGATGGAGACTGCGTGGTTGGGAGATGCGTGGCTGCGGGTCTAAGGGTTTCCGATATGGAGGCCATGAGGGACAGGACCCCGGAAGCAGTTTGGGGAAGCAGGCGAGTGTCCCAGACCGGACTTCGTGATGGGCCTGGCCCCATGGTAGAGCGCAGGGATGGGACCCCTGCAAGTCGAGGATCCTCGGGCGTTGTCCTCGCTGCATTCCGTCTTGTGGAGTGCCCCTTGGCGGCGATCGGGTGCGGGCACTCACCATGCCCTTCAAGGCCCCGAGGTGGGGGCGGCCCAGCAGACGTGCGGCGCCCGAATGACTTCGCCGGGCTTTTTCCGGCCAATTCTCACGAGCGTTCTGCCCAAACCAATCCTGGTTTGGGCAGAACGCTCGTGAGAATTGGCCGGCGTAGGACAGCGCTGCGGACCGCCGTGCTCTCCATGGCCCAGGGCTCTTTCTCGCCCAGGGCATGTTGCTGCCGCCAAGAAATGGCTCGGAAAAGACGCGGCCAACCCCGGCACGACGGCGAATTGGAGCGTTCCCGGAGAAGAGTTGAAGAACGGGTGGTGGCCTGGTGTGCGCCTCTGTCTCTCGGGGAGACGGGCCGGCCAAGGATGGGGATGACCTCATCTTGGTCATACCGGTTTATCTCACTCTGAGGGTTGTCCGAAGCACCAGAGGGGCCGATGGAGACTGCGTGGTTGGGAGATGCGTGGCTGCGGGTCTAAGGGTTTCCGATATGGAGGCCATGAGGGACAGGACCCCGGAAGCAGGTTGGGGAAGCAGGCGAGTGTCCCAGACCGGACTTCGTGATGGGCCTGGCCCCATGGTTGAGCGCACGGATGGGACCCCTGCATGTCGAGGATCCACGGGCGTTGTCCTCGCTGCATTCCGTCTTGTGGAGTGCCCCTTGGCGGCGATCGGGTGCGGGCACTCACCATGCCCTTCAAGGCCCCGAGGTGGGGGCGGCCCAGCAGACGTGCGGCGCCCGAATGACTTCGCAGGGCTTTTTCCGGCCAATTCTCACGAGCGTTCTGCCCAAACCAGGATTGGTTTGGGCAGAACGCTCGTGAGAATTGGCCGGCGTAGGACAGCCCTGCGGACCGCCGTGCTCTCCATGGCCCAGGGCCCTTTCTCGCCCAGGGCATGATGCTGCCGCCAAGAAATGGCTCGGAAAAGACGCGGCCCACCCCGGCACGACGGCGCATTGGAGCGTTCCCGGAGCAGAGTTGAAGAACGGGTGGTGGCCAGGTGTGCGCCTCTGTCTCTCGGGGAGACGGGCCGGCCAAAGATGGGGATGACCTCATCTTGGTCATACCAGTTTATCTCACTCTGAGGGTTGTCCGAAGCACCAGAGGGGCCAATGGAGACTGCGTGGTTGGGAGATGCGTGGCTGCGGTCTAAGTGTTTCCGATATGGAGGCCATGAGGGACAGGACCCCGGAAGCAGGTTGGGGAAGCAGGCGAGTGTCCCAGACCGGACTTCGTGATGGGCCTGGCCCCATGGTAGAGCGCAGGGATGGGACCCCTGCAAGTCGAGGATCCGCGGGCGTTGTCCTCGCTGCATTCCGTCTTGTGGAGTCCCCCTTGGCGGCGATCGGGTGCGGGCACTCACCATGCCCTTCAAGGCCCCGAGGTGGGGGCGGCCCAGCAGACGTGCGGCGCCCGAATGACTTCGCCGGGCTTTTTCCGGCCAATTCTCACGAGCGTTCTGCCCAAACCAGGATTGGTTTGGGCAGAACGCTCATGAGAATTGGCCGGCGTAGGACAGCGCTGCGGACCGCCGTGCTCTCCATGGCCCAGGGCTCTTTCTCGCCCAGGGCATGTTGCTGCCGCCAAGAAATGGCTCGGAAAAGACGCGGCCAACCCCGGCACGACGGCGCATTGGAGCGTTCCCGGAGAAGAGTTGAAGAACGGGTGGTGGCCTGGTGTGCGCCTCTGTCTCTCGGGGAGACGGGCCGGCCAAGGATGAGGATGACCTCATCTTGGTCATACCGGTTTATCTCACTCTGAGGGTTGTCCGAAGCACCAGAGGGACGATGGAGACTGCGTGTTTGGGAGATGCGTAGCTACGGGTCTAAGGGTTTCCGATATGGAGGCCATGAGGGACAGGACCCCGGAAGCAGGTTGGGGAAGCAGGCGAGTGTCCCAGACCGGACTTCGTGATGGGCCTGGCCCCATGGTAGAGCGCAGGGATGGGACCCCTGCAAGACGAGGATCCACGAGCGTTGTCCTCGCTGCATTCCGTCTTGTGGAGTGCCCCTTGGCGGCGATCGGGTGCGGGCACTCACCATGCCCTTCAAGCCCCCGAGGTGGGGGCGGGCCAGCAGACGTGCGGCGCCCGAATGACTTCGCCGGGCTTTTTCCGGCCAATTCTCACGAGCGTTCTGCCCAAACCAGGATTGGTTTGGGCAGAACGCTCGTGAGAATTGGCCGGCGTAGGACAGCCCTGCGGACCGCCGTGCTCTCCATGGCCCAGGGCCCTTTCTCGCCCAGGGCATGTTGCTGCCGCCAAGAAATGGCTCGGAAAAGACGCGGCCAAACCCGGCACGACGGCGCATTGGAGCGTTCCCGGAGCAGAGTTGAAGAACGGGTGGTGGCCTGGTGTGTGCCTCTGTCTCTCGGAGAGACGGGCCGGCCAAGGATGGGGATGACCTCATCTTGGTCATACCGGTTTATCTCACTCTGAGGGTTGTCCGAAGCTCCAGAGGGGCCGATGGAGACTGCGTGTTTGGGAGATGCGTAGCTACGGGTCTAAGGGTTTCCGATATGGAGGCCATGAGGGACAGGACCCCGGAAGCACGTTGGGGAAGCAGGCGAGTGTCCCAGACTGGACTTCGTGATGGGCCTGGCCCCATGGTAGAGCGCAGGGATGGGACCCCTGCAAGACGAGGATCCACGGGCGTTGTCCTCGCTGCATTCCGTCTTGTGGAGTGCCCCTTGGCGGCGATCGGGTGCGGGCACTCACCATGCCCTTCAAGGCCCCGAGGTGGGGGCGGCCCAGCAGACGTGCGGCGCCCGAATGACTTCGCCGGGCTTTTTCCGGCCAATTCTCACGAGCGTTCTGCCCAAACCAGGATTGGTTTGGGCAGAACGCTCGTGAGAATTGGCCGGCGTAGGACAGTGCTGCGGACCGCCGTGCTCTCCATGGCCCAGGGCCCTTTCTCGCCCAGGGCATGTTGCTGCCGCCAAGAAATGGCTCGGAAAAGACGCAGCCAAACCCGGCACGACGGCGCATTGGAGCGTTCCCGCAGCAGAGTTGAAGAACGGGTGGTGGCCTGGTGTGCGCCTCTGTCTCTCGGGGAGACGGGCCGGCCAAGGATGGGGATGACCTCATCTTGGTCATACCGGTTTATCTCACTCTGAGGGTTGTCCGAAGCACCAGAGGGGCCGATGGAGACTGCCTGGTTGGGTGTTCCGTGGCTGCGGGACTAAGGGTTTCCCATATGGAGGCCATGAGGGACAGGACCCCGGAAGCAGGTTGGGGAAGCAGGCGAGTGTCCCAGACCGGACTTCGTGATGGGCCTGGCCCCATGGTAGAGCGCAGGGATGGGACCCCTACAAGTCGAGGACCACGGGCGTTGTCCTCGCTGCATTCTGTCTTGTGGAGTGACCCTTGGCGGCGATCGGGTGCGGGCACTCACCATGCCCTTCAAGGCCCCGAGGTGGGGGCGGCCCAGCAGACGTGCGGCGCCCGAATGACTTCGCCGGGCTTTTTACGGCCAATTCTCACGAGCGTTCTGCCCAAACCAGGATTGGTTTGGGCAGAACGCTCGTGAGAATTGTCCGGCGTAGGACAGCCCTGCGGACCGCCGTGCTCTCCATGGCCCAGGGCCCTTTCTCGCCCAGGGCATGTTGCTGCCGCCAAGAAATGGCTCGGAAAAGACGCGGCCAACCCCGGCACGACGGCGCATTGGAGCGTTCCCGGAGCAGAGTTGAAGAACGGGTGGTGGCCTGGTGTGCGCCTCTGTCTCTCGGGTAGACGGGCCGGCCAAGGATGGGGATGACCTCATCTTGGTCATACCGGTTTATCTCACTCTGAGGGTTGTCCGAAGCACCAGAGGGGCCGATGGAGACTGCGTGGTTGGGAGATGCGTGGCTGCGGGTCTAAGGGTTTCCGATATGGAGGCCATGAGGGACAGGACGCCGGAAGCAGGTTGGGGAAGCAGGCGAGTGTCCCAGACCGGACTTCGTGATGGGCCTGGCCCCATGGTAGAGCGCAGGGATGGGACCCCTGCAAGTCGAGGATCCACGGGCGTTGTCCTCACTGCATTCCGTCTTGTGGAGTGCCCCTTGGCGGCGATCGGGTGCGGGCACTCACCATGACCTTCAAGGCCCCGAGATGGGGGCGGCCCAGCAGACGTGCGGCGCCCGTATGACTTCGCCGGGCTTTTTCCGGCCAATTCTCACGAGCGTTCTGCCCAAATCAGGATTGGTTTGGGCAGAACGCTCGTGAGAATTGGCCGGCGTAGGACAGCCCTGCGGACCGCCGTGCTCTCCATGGCCCAGGGCCCTTTCTCGCCCAGGGCATGATGCTGCCGCCAAGAAATGGCTCGGAAAAGACGCGGCCAAACCCGGCACGACGGCGCATTGGAGCGTTCCCGGAGAAGAGTTGAAGAACGGGTGGTGGCCTGGTGTGTGCCTCTGTCTCTCGGGGAGACGGGCCGGCCAAGGATGAGGATGACCTCATCTTGGTCATACCGGTTTATCTCACTCTGAGGGTTGTCCGAAGCACCAGAGGGGCCGATGGAGACTGCGTGGTTGGGAGATGCGTGGCTGCGGGTCTAAGGGTTTCCGATATGGAGGCCATGAGGGACAGGACCCCGGAAGCAGGTTGGGGAAGCAGGCGAGTGTTCCAGACCGGACTTCGTGATGGGCCTGGCCCCATGGTAGAGCGCAGGGATGGGACCCCTGCAAGTAGAGGACCACGGGCGTTGTCCTCGCTGCATTCCGTCTTGTGGAGTGCCCCTTGGCGGCGATCGGGTGCGGGCACTCACCATGCCCTTTCAGGCCCCGAGGTGGGGGCGGCCCAGCAGACGTGCGGCGCCCGAATGACTTCGCCGGGCTTTTTCGGCCAATTCTCACGAGCATTCTGCCCAAACCAGGATTGGTTTGGGCAGAACGCTTGTGAGAATTGGCCGGCGTAGGACAGCCCTGCGGACCGCCGTGCTCTCCATGGCCCAGGGCCCTTTCTCGCCCAGGGCATGATGCTGCCGCCAAGAAATGGCTCGGAAAAGACGCGGCCCACCCCGTCACGACGGCGCATTGGAGCGTTCCCGGAGCAGAGTTGAAGAACGGGTGGTGGCCAGGTGTGCGCCTCTGTCTCTCGGGGAGACGCGCCGGCCAAGGATGGGGATGACCTCATCTTGGTCATACCGGTTTATCTCACTCTGAGGGTTGTCCGAAGCACCAGAGGGGCCGATGGAGACTGCGTGGTTGGGAGATGCGTGGCTGCGGGTCTAAGGGTTTCCGATATGGAGGCCATGAGGGACAGGACCCCGGAAGCAGGTTGGGGAAGCAGGCGAGTGTCCCAGACCGGACTTCGTGATGGGCCTGGCCCCATGGTAGAGCGCAGGGATGGGACCCCTGCAAGTCGAGGATCCTCGGGCGTTGTCCTCGCTGCATTCCGTCTTGTGGAGTGCCCCTTGGCGGCGATCGGGTGCGGGCACTCACCATGCCCTTCAAGGCCCCGAGGTGGGGGCGGCCCAGCAGACGTGCGGCGCCGAATGAATTCGCCGGGCTTTTTCCGGCCAATTCTCACGAGCGTTCTGCCCAAACGAGGATTGGTTTGGGCAGAACGCTCGTGAGAATTGGCCGGCTTAGGACAGCTCTGCGGACCGCCGTGCTCTCCATGGCCCAGGGCCCTTTCTCGCCCAGGGCATGTTGCTGCCGCCAAGAAATGGCTCGGAAAAGACGCGGCCAACCCCGGCATGACGGCGCATTGGAGCGTTCCCGGAGCAGAGTTGAAGAACTGGTGGTGGCCTGGTGTGCGCCTCTGTCTCTCGGGGAGACGGGCCGGCCAAGGATGAGGATGACCTCATCTTGGTCATACCGGTTTATCTCACTCTGAGGGTTGTCCGAAGCACCAGAGGGGCCGATGGAGACTGCGTGGTTGGGAGATGCGTGGCTGCGAGTCTAAGGGTTTCCGATATGGAGGCCATGAGGGACAGGACCCCGGAAGCAGGTTGGGGAAGCAGGCGAGTGTCCCAGACCGGACTTCGTGATGGGCCTGGCCCCATGGTTGAGCGCAGGGATGGGACCCCTGCATGTCGAGGATCCACGGCCATGTCCTCGCTGCATTCCGTCTTGTGGAGTGCCCCTTGGCGGCGATCGGGTGCGGGCACTCACCATGCCCTTCAAGGCCCCGAGGTGGGGGCGGCCCAGCAGACGTGCGGCGCCCGAATGACATCGCCGTGTTTTTCCGGCCAATTCTCACGAGCGTTCTGCCCAAATCAGGATTGGTTTGGGCAGAACGCTCGTGAGAATTGGCCGGCGTAGGACAGCCCTGCGGACCGCCGTTCTCTCCATGGCCCAGGGCCCTTTCTCGCCCAGGGCATGATGCTGCCGCCAAGAAATGACTCGGAAAGGACGCGGCCCACCCCGGCACGACGGCGCATTGGAGCGTTCCCGGAGCAGAGTTTAAGAACGGGTGGTGGCCTGGTGTGCGCCTCTGTCTCTCGGGTAGACGGGCCGGCCAAGGATGGGGATGACCTCATCTTGGTCATACCGGTTTATCTCCCTCTGAGGGTTGTCCGAAGCACCAGAGGGGCCGATGGAGACTGCGTGGTTTGGAGATGCGTTGCTGCGGGTCTAAGGGTTTCCGCTATGGAGGCCATGAGGGACAGGACCCCGGAAGCAGGTTGGGGAAGCAGGCGAGTGTCCCAGACCGGACTTCATGATGGGCCTGGCCCCATGGTAGAGCGCAGGGATGGGACCCCTGCATGTCGAGGATCCACGGGCGTTGTCCTCGCTGCATTCCGTCTTGTGGAGTGCCCCTTGGCGGCGATCGGGTACGGGCACTCACCATGCCCTTCAAGGCCCCGAGGTGGGGGCGGCCCAGCAGACTTGCGGCGCCCGAATGACTTCGCCGGGCTTTTTCCGGCCAATTCTCACGAGCGTTCTGCCCAAACCAATCCTGGTTTGGGCAGAACGCTCGTGAGAATTGGCCGGCTTAGGACAGCGCTGCGGACCGCCGTGCTGTCCATGGCCCAGGGCCCTTTCTCGCCCAGGGCATTTTGCTGCCGCCAAGAAATGGCTCGGAAAAGACGCGGCCAAACCCGGCACGACGGCGCATTGGAGCGTTCCCGGAGCAGAGTTGAAGAACGGGTGGTGGCCTGGTGTGTGCCTCTGTCTCTCGGGGAGACGGGCCGGCCAAGGATGGGGATGACCTCATATTGGTCATACCTGTTTATCTAACTCTGAGGGTTGTCCGAAGCACCAGAGGGGCCGATGGAGACTGCGTGGTTGGGAGATGCGTGGCTGCGGGTCTAAGGGTTTCCGATATGGAGGCCATGAGGGACAGGACCCCGGAAGCAGGTTGGGGAAGCAGGCGAGTGTTCCAGACCGGACTTCGTGATGGGCCTGGCCCCATGGTAGAGCGCAGGGATGGGACCCCTGCAAGTAGAGGACCACGGGCGTTGTCCTCGCTGCATTCCGTCTTGTGGAGTGCCCCTTGGCGGCGATCGGGTGCGGGCACTCACCATGCCCTTTCAGGCCCCGAGGTGGGGGCGGCCCAGCAGACGTGCGGCGCCCGAATGACTTCGCCGGGCTTTTTCGGCCAATTCTCACGAGCGTTCTGCCCAAACCAGGATTGGTTTTGGCAGAACGCTTGTGAGAATTGGCCGGCGTAGGACAGCCCTGCGGACCCCCGTGCTCTCCATGGCCCAGGGCCCTTTCTCGCCCAGGGCATGATGCTGCCGCCAAGAAATGGCTCGGAAAAGACGCGGCCCACCCCGGCACGACGGCGCATTGGAGCGTTCCCGGAGCAGAGTTGAAGAACGGGTGGTGGCCAGGTGTGCGCCTCTGTCTCTCGGGGAGACGGGCCGGCCAAGGATGGGGATGACCTCATCTTGGTCATACCGGTTTATCTCACTCTGAGGGTTGTCCGAAGCACCAGAGGGGCCGATGGAGACTGCGTGGTTGGGAGATGCGTGGCTGCGGGTCTAAGGGTTTCCGATATGGAGGCCATGAGGGTCAGGACACCGGAAGCAGGTTGGGGAAGCAGGCGAGTGTCCCAGACCGGACTTCGTGATGGGCCTGGCCCCATGTTAGAGCGCAGGGATGGGACCCCTGCAAGTCGAGGATCCTCGGGCGTTGTCCTCGCTGCATTCCGTCTTGTGGAGTGCCCCTTGGCGGCGATCGGGTGCGGGCACTCACCATGCCCTTCAAGGCCCCGAGGTGGGGGCGGCCCAGCAGAAGTGCGGCGCCCGAATGACATCGCCGTGCTTTTTCCGGCCAATTCTCACGAGCGTTCTGCCCAAACCAGGATTGGTTTGGGCAGAACGCTCGTGAGAATTGGCCGGCATAGGACAGCCCTGCGGACCGCCGTGCTGTCCATGGCCCAGGGCCCTTTCTCGTCCAGGGCATGATGCTGCCGCCCAGAAATGGCTCGGAAAAGACGCGGCCCACCCCGGCACGACGGCGCATTGGAGCGTTCCCGGAGCAGAGTTGAAGAATGGGTGGTGGCCAGGTGTGCGCCTCTGTCTCTCGGGGAGACGGGCCGGCCAAGGATGGGGATGACCTCATCTTGGTCATACCAGTTTATCTCACTCTGAGGGTTGTCCGAAGCACCAGAGGGGCCAATGGAGACTGCGTGGTTGGGAGATGCGTGGCTGCGGTCTAAGTGTTTCCGATATGGAGGCCATGAGGGACAGGACCCCGGAAGCAGGTTGGGGAAGCAGGCGAGTGTCCCAGACCGGACTTCGTGATGGGCCTGGCCACATGGTAGAGCGCAGGGATGGGACCCCTGCAAGTCGAGGATCCGCGGGCGTTGTCCTCGCTGCATTCCGACTTGTGGAGTGCCCCTTGGCGGCGATCGGGTGCGGGCACTCACCATGCCCTTCAAGGCCCCGAAGAGGGGGCGGCCCAGCAGACGTGTGGCGCCCGAATGACTTCGCCGGGCTTTTTCCGGCCAATTCTCACGAGCGTTCTGCCCAAACCAGGATTGGTTTGGGCAGAACGCTCGTGAGAATTGGCCGGCGTAGGACAGCGCTGCGGACCGCCGTGCTCTCCATGGCCCAGGGCTCTTTCTCGCCCAGGGCATGTTGCTGCCGCCAAGAAATGGCTCGGAAAAGACGCGGCCAACCCCGGCACGACGGCGAATTAGAGCGTTCCCGGAGAAGAGTTGAAGAACGGGTGGTGGCCTGGTGTGTGCCTCTGTCTCTCGGGGAGACGGGCCGGCCAAGGATGGGGATGACCTCATCTTGGTCATACCGGTTTATCTCACTCTGAGGGTTGTCCGAAGCACCAGAGGGGCCGATGGAGACTGCGTGGTTGGGAGATGCGTGGCTGCGGGTCTAAGGGTTTCCGATATGGAGGCCATGAGGGACAGGACCCCGGAAGCCGGTTGGGGAAGCAGGCGAGTGTCCCAGACCGGACTTCGTGATGGGCCTGGCCCCATGGTAGAGCGCAGGGATGGGACCCCTGCAAGTCGAGTATCCTCGGGCGTTGTGCTCGCTGCATTCCGTCTTGTGGAGTGCCCCTTGGCGGCGATCGGGTGCGGGCACTCACCATGCCCTTCAAGGCCTCGAGGTGGGGGCGGCCCAGCAGACGTGCGGCGCCCGAATGACTTCGCCGGGCTTTTTCCGGCCAATTCTCACGAGCGTTCTGCCCAAACCAGGATTGGTTTGGGCAGAACGCTCGTGAGAATTGGCCGGCTTAGGACAGCGCTGCGGACCGCCGTGCTCTCCATGGCCCAGGGCCCTTTCTCGCCCAGGGCATGTTGCTGCGGCCAGGAAATGGCTCGGAAAAGACGCGGCCAACTCCGGCACGACGGCGCATTGGAGCGTTCCCGGAGCAGAGTTGAAGAACGGGTGGTGGCCTGGTGTGCGCCTCTGTCTCTCGGGTAGACGGGCCGGCCAAGGATGGGGATGACCTCATCTTGGTCATACCGGTTTATCTCACTCTGAGGGTTGTCCGAAGCACCAGAGGGGCCGATGGAGACTGCGTGGTTGGGAGATGCGTGGCTGCGGGTCTAAGGGTTTCCGATATGGAGGCCATGAGGGACAGGACCCCGGAAGCAGGTTGGGGAAGCAGGCGAGTGTCCCAGACCGGACTTCGTGATGGGCCTGGCCCCATGGTAGAGCGCAGGGATGGGACCCCTGCAAGTCGAGGATCCACGGGCGTTGTCCTCGCTGCATTCCGTCTTGTGGAGTGCCCCTTGGCGGCGATCGGGTGCGGGCACTCACCATCCCAAACAAGGGCCCGAGGTGGGGGCGGCCCAGCAGACGTGCGGCGCCCGAATGATTTCGCCGGGCTTTTTCCGGCCAATTCTCACGAGCGTTCTGCCCAAACCAGGATTGGTATGGGCAGAACGCTCGTGAGAATTGGCCGGCGTAGGACAGTGCTGCGGACCGCCGTGCTCTCCATGGCCCAGGGCCCTTTCTCGCCCAGGGCATGTGGCTGCCGCCAAGAAATGGCTCGGAAAAGACGCGGCCAACCCGGGCACGACGGCGCATTGGAGCTTTCCCGGAGCAGAGTTGAAGAACGGGTGGTGGCCTGGTGTGCGCCTCTGTCTCTCGGGTAGACGGGCCGGCCAAGGATGGGGATGACCTCATCTTGGTCATACCGGTTTATCTCACTCTGAGGGTTGTCCGAAGCACCAGAGGGGCCGATGGAGACTGCGTGGTTGGGAGATGCGTGGCTGCGGGTCTAAGGGTTTCCGATATGGAGGCCATGAGGGACAGGACCCCGGAAGCAGGTTGGGGAAGCAGGCGAGTGTCCCAGACCGGTCTTCGTGATGGGCCTGGCCCCATGGAAGAGCGCAGGGATTGGACCCCTGGAAGTCGAGGATCCACGGGCGTTGTCCTCGCTGCATTCCGTTTTGTGGAGTGCCCCTTTGCGGCGATCGGGTGCCGGCACTCACCATGCCCTTCAAGGCCCCGAGGTGGGGGCGGCCCAGCAGACGTGCGGCGCCCGAATGACTTCGCCGGGCTTTTTCCGGCCAATTCTCACGAGCGTTCTGCCCAAACCAATCCTGGTTTGGGCAGAACGCTCGTGAGAATTGGCCGGCGTAGGACAGCCCTGCGGACCGCCGTGCTCTCCATGGCCCAGGGCCCTTTCTCGCCCAGGGCATGTTGCTGCCGCCAAGAAATGGCTCGGAAAAGACGCGGCCAACCCCGGCACGACGGCGCATTGGAGCGTTCCCGGAGCAGAGTTGAAGAACGGGTGGTGGCATGGTGTGCGCCTCTGTCTCTCGTGTAGACGGGCCGGCCAAGGATGGGGATGACCTCATCTTGGTCATACCGGTTTATCTCACTCTGAGGGTTGTCCGAAGCACCAGAGGGGCCGATGGAGACTGCGTGGTTGGGAGATGCGTGGCTGCGGGTCTAAGGGTTTCCGATATGGAGGCCATGAGGGACAGGACCCCGGAAGCAGGTTGGGGAAGCAGGCGAGTGTCCCAGACTGGACATTGTGATGGGCCTGGCCCCATGGTAGAGCGCAGGGATGGGACCCCTGCAAGTCGAGGATCCACGGGCGTTGTCCTCGCTGCATTCCGTCTTGTGGAGTGCCCCTTGGCGGCGATTGGGTGCGGGCACTCACCATGCCCTTAAAGGCCCCGAGGTGGGGGCGGCCCAGCAGACGTGCGGCGCCCGAATGACTTCGCCGGGCTTTTTCCGGCCAATTCTCACGAGCGTTCTGCCCAAACCAGGATTGGTTTGGGCAGAACGCTCGTGAGAATTGGCCGGCGTAGGACAGCGCTGCGGACCGCCGTGCTCTCCTTGGCCCAGGGCCCTTTCTCGCCCAGGGCATGTTGCTGCCGCCAAGAAATGGCTCGGAAAAGACGCGGCCAACTCCGGCACGACGGCGCATTGGAGCGTTCCCGGAGCAGAGTTGAAGAACGGGTGGTGGCCTGGTGTGCGCCTCTGTCTCTCGGGTAGACGGACCGGCCAAAGATGGGGATGACCTCATCTTGGTCATACCGGTTTATCTCACTCTGAGGGTTGTCCGAAGCACCAGAGGGGCCGATGGAGACTGCGTGGTTGGGAGATGCGTGGCTGCGGGTCTAAGGGTTTCCGATATGGAGGCCACGAGGGACAGGACCCCGGAAGCAGGTTGGGGAAGTAGGCGAGTGTCCCAGACCGGACTTCGTGATGGGCCTGGCCCCATGGTAGAGCGCAGGGATGGGACCCCTGCAAGTCGAGGATCCACGGGCGTTGTCCTCGCTGCATTCCGTCTTGTGGAGTGCCCCTTGGCGGCGATCGGGTGCGGGCACTCACCATCCCAAACAAGGGCCCGAGGTGGGGGCGGCCCAGCAGACGTGCGGCGCCCGAATGATTTCGCCGGGCTTTTTCCGGCCAATTCTCACGAGCGTTCTGCCCAAACCAGGATTGGTATGGGCAGAACGCTCGTGAGAATTGGCCGGCGTAGGACAGTGCTGCGGACCGCCGTGCTCTCCATGGCCCAGGGCCCTTTCTCGCCCAGGGCATGTGGCTGCCGCCACGAAATGGCTCGGAAAAGACGCGGCCAACCCCGGCACGACGGCGCATTGGAGCGTTCCCGGAGCAGAGTTGAAGAACGGGTGGTGGCCTGGTGTGCGCCTCTGTCTCTCGGGTAGACGGGCCGGCCAAGGATGGGGATGACCTCATCTTGGTCATACCGGTTTATCTCACTCTGAGGGTTGTCCGAAGCACCAGAGGGGCCGATGGAGACTGCGTGGTTGGGAGATGCGTGGCTGCGGGTCTAAGGGTTTCCGATATGGAGGCCATGAGGGACAGGACCCCGGAAGCAGGTTGGGGAAGCAGGCGAGTGTCCCAGACCGTACTTCCTGATGGGCCTGGCCCCATGGTAGAGCGCAGGGATGGGACCACTGCAAGTCGAGGATCCACGGGCGTTGTCCTCGCTGCATTCCGTCTTGTGGAGTGCCCCTTGGCGGCGATCGGGTGCGGGCACTCACCATGCCCTTCAAGGCCCCGAGGTGGGGGCGGCCCAGCAGACGTGCGGCGCCCGAATGACTTCGCCGGGCTTTTTCCGGCCAATTCTCACGAGCGTTCTGCCCAAACCAGGATTGGTTTGGGCAGAACGCTCGTGAGAATTGGCCGGCGTAGGACAGCCCTGAGGACCGCCGTGCTCTCCATGGCCCAGGGCCCTTTCTCGCCCAGGGCATGTTGCTGCCGCCAAGTAATGGCTCGGAAAAGACGCGGCCAACCCCGGCACGACGGCGCTTTGGAGCGTTCCCGGAGCAGAGTTGAAGAACGGGTGGTGGCCTGGTGTGCGCCTCTGTCTCTCGGGTAGAAGGGCCGGCCAAGGATGGGGATGACCTCATCTTGGTCATACCGGTTTATCTCACTCTGAGGGTTGTCCGAAGCACCAGAGGGGCCGATGGAGACTGCGTGGTTGGGAGATGCGTGGCTGCGGGTCTAAGGGTTTCCGATATGGAGGCCATGAGGGACAGGACCCCGGAAGCAGTTTGGGGAAGCAGGCGAGTGTCCCAGACCGGACTTCGTGATGGGCCTGGCCCCATGGTAGAGCGCAGGGATGGGACCCCTGCAAGTCGAGGATCCTCGGGCGTTGTCCTCGCTGCATTCCGTCTTGTGGAGTGCCCCTTGGCGGCGATCGGGTGCGGGCACTCACCATGCCCTTCAAGGCCCCGAGGTGGGGGCGGCCCAGCAGACGTGCGGCGCCCGAATGACTTCGCCGGGCTTTTTCCGGCCAATTCTCACGAGCGTTCTGCCCAAACCAATCCTGGTTTGGGCAGAACGCTCGTGAGAATTGGCCGGCGTAGGACAGCGCTGCGGACCGCCGTGCTCTCCATGGCCCAGGGCTCTTTCTCGCCCAGGGCATGTTGCTGCCGCCAAGAAATGGCTCGGAAAAGACGCGGCCAACCCCGGCACGACGGCGAATTGGAGCGTTCCCGGAGAAGAGTTGAAGAACGGGTGGTGGCCTGGTGTGCGCCTCTGTCTCTCGGGGAGACGGGCCGGCCAAGGATGGGGATGACCTCATCTTGGTCATACCGGTTTATCTCACTCTGAGGGTTGTCCGAAGCACCAGAGGGGCCGATGGAGACTGCGTGGTTGGGAGATGCGTGGCTGCGGGTCTAAGGGTTTCCGATATGGAGGCCATGAGGGACAGGACCCCGGAAGCAGGTTGGGGAAGCAGGCGAGTGTCCCAGACCGGACTTCGTGATGGGCCTGGCCCCATGGTTGAGCGCACGGATGGGACCCCTGCATGTCGAGGATCCACGGGCGTTGTCCTCGCTGCATTCCGTCTTGTGGAGTGCCCCTTGGCGGCGATCGGGTGCGGGCACTCACCATGCCCTTCAAGGCCCCGAGGTGGGGGCGGCCCAGCAGACGTGCGGCGCCCGAATGACTTCGCAGGGCTTTTTCCGGCCAATTCTCACGAGCGTTCTGCCCAAACCAGGATTGGTTTGGGCAGAACGCTCGTGAGAATTGGCCGGCGTAGGACAGCCCTGCGGACCGCCGTGCTCTCCATGGCCCAGGGCCCTTTCTCGCCCAGGGCATGATGCTGCCGCCAAGAAATGGCTCGGAAAAGACGCGGCCCACCCCGGCACGACGGCGCATTGGAGCGTTCCCGGAGCAGAGTTGAAGAACGGGTGGTGGCCAGGTGTGCGCCTCTGTCTCTCGGGGAGACGGGCCGGCCAAAGATGGGGATGACCTCATCTTGGTCATACCAGTTTATCTCACTCTGAGGGTTGTCCGAAGCACCAGAGGGGCCAATGGAGACTGCGTGGTTGGGAGATGCGTGGCTGCGGTCTAAGTGTTTCCGATATGGAGGCCATGAGGGACAGGACCCCGGAAGCAGGTTGGGGAAGCAGGCGAGTGTCCCAGACCGGACTTCGTGATGGGCCTGGCCCCATGGTAGAGCGCAGGGATGGGACCCCTGCAAGTCGAGGATCCGCGGGCGTTGTCCTCGCTGCATTCCGTCTTGTGGAGTCCCCCTTGGCGGCGATCGGGTGCGGGCACTCACCATGCCCTTCAAGGCCCCGAGGTGGGGGCGGCCCAGCAGACGTGCGGCGCCCGAATGACTTCGCCGGGCTTTTTCCGGCCAATTCTCACGAGCGTTCTGCCCAAACCAGGATTGGTTTGGGCAGAACGCTCATGAGAATTGGCCGGCGTAGGACAGCGCTGCGGACCGCCGTGCTCTCCATGGCCCAGGGCTCTTTCTCGCCCAGGGCATGTTGCTGCCGCCAAGAAATGGCTCGGAAAAGACGCGGCCAACCCCGGCACGACGGCGCATTGGAGCGTTCCCGGAGAAGAGTTGAAGAACGGGTGGTGGCCTGGTGTGCGCCTCTGTCTTTCGGGGAGACGGGCCGGCCAAGGATGAGGATGACCTCATCTTGGTCATACCGGTTTATCTCACTCTGAGGGTTGTCCGAAGCACCAGAGGGACGATGGAACTGCGTGTTTGGGAGATGCGTAGCTACGGGTCTAAGGGTTTCCGATATGGAGGCCATGAGGGACAGGACCCCGGAAGCAGGTTGGGGAAGCAGGCGAGTGTCCCAGACCGGACTTCGTGATGGGCCTGGCCCCATGGTAGAGCGCAGGGATGGGACCCCTGCAAGACGAGGATCCACGAGCGTTGTCCTCGCTGCATTCCGTCTTGTGGAGTGCCCCTTGGCGGCGATCGGGTGCGGGCACTCACCATGCCCTTCAAGCCCCCGAGGTGGGGGCGGGCCAGCAGACGTGCGGCGCCCGAATGACTTCGCCGGGCTTTTTCCGGCCAATTCTCACGAGCGTTCTGCCCAAACCAGGATTGGTTTGGGCAGAACGCTCGTGAGAATTGGCCGGCGTAGGACAGCCCTGCGGACCGCCGTGCTCTCCATGGCCCAGGGCCCTTTCTCGCCCAGGGCATGTTGCTGCCGCCAAGAAATGGCTCGGAAAAGACGCGGCCAAACCCGGCACGACGGCGCATTGGAGCGTTCCCGGAGCAGAGTTGAAGAACGGGTGGTGGCCTGGTGTGTGCCTCTGTCTCTCGGAGAGACGGGCCGGCCAAGGATGGGGATGACCTCATCTTGGTCATACCGGTTTATCTCACTCTGAGGGTTGTCCGAAGCTCCAGAGGGGCCGATGGAGACTGCGTGTTTGGGAGATGCGTAGCTACGGGTCTAAGGGTTTCCGATATGGAGGCCATGAGGGACAGGACCCCGGAAGCACGTTGGGGAAGCAGGCGAGTGTCCCAGACTGGACTTCGTGATGGGCCTGGCCCCATGGTAGAGCGCAGGGATGGGACCCCTGCAAGACGAGGATCCACGGGCGTTGTCCTCGCTGCATTCCGTCTTGTGGAGTGCCCCTTGGCGGCGATCGGGTGCGGGCACTCACCATGCCCTTCAAGGCCCCGAGGTGGGGGCGGCCCAGCAGACGTGCGGCGCCCGAATGACTTCGCCGGGCTTTTTCCGGCCAATTCTCACGAGCGTTCTGCCCAAACCAGGATTGGTTTGGGCAGAACGCTCGTGAGAATTGGCCGGCGTAGGACAGTGCTGCGGACCGCCGTGCTCTCCATGGCCCAGGGCCCTTTCTCGCCCAGGGCATGTTGCTGCCGCCAAGAAATGGCTCGGAAAAGACGCAGCCAAACCCGGCACGACGGCGCATTGGAGCGTTCCCGCAGCAGAGTTGAAGAACGGGTGGTGGCCTGGTGTGCGCCTCTGTCTCTCGGGGAGACGGGCCGGCCAAGGATGGGGATGACCTCATCTTGGTCATACCGGTTTATCTCACTCTGAGGGTTGTCCGAAGCACCAGAGGGGCCGATGGAGACTGCCTGGTTGGGTGTTCCGTGGCTGCGGGACTAAGGGTTTCCCATATGGAGGCCATGAGGGACAGGACCCCGGAAGCAGGTTGGGGAAGCAGGCGAGTGTCCCAGACCGGACTTCGTGATGGGCCTGGCCCCATGGTAGAGCGCAGGGATGGGACCCCTACAAGTCGAGGACCACGGGCGTTGTCCTCGCTGCATTCTGTCTTGTGGAGTGACCCTTGGCGGCGATCGGGTGCGGGCACTCACCATGCCCTTCAAGGCCCCGAGGTGGGGGCGGCCCAGCAGACGTGCGGCGCCCGAATGACTTCGCCGGGCTTTTTACGGCCAATTCTCACGAGCGTTCTGCCCAAACCAGGATTGGTTTGGGCAGAACGCTCGTGAGAATTGTCCGGCGTAGGACAGCCCTGCGGACCGCCGTGCTCTCCATGGCCCAGGGCCCTTTCTCGCCCAGGGCATGTTGCTGCCGCCAAGAAATGGCTCGGAAAAGACGCGGCCAACCCCGGCACGACGGCGCATTGGAGCGTTCCTGGAGCAGAGTTGAAGAACGGGTGGTGGCCTGGTGTGCGCCTCTGTCTCTCGGGTAGACGGGCCGGCCAAGGATGGGGATGACCTCATCTTGGTCATACCGGTTTATCTCACTCTGAGGGTTGTCCGAAGCACCAGAGGGGCCGATGGAGACTGCGTGGTTGGGAGATGCGTGGCTGCGGGTCTAAGGGTTTACGATATGGAGGCCATGAGGGACAGGACGCCGGAAGCAGGTTGGGGAAGCAGGCGAGTGTCCCAGACCGGACTTCGTGATGGGCCTGGCCCCATGGTAGAGCGCAGGGATGGGACCCCTGCAAGTCGAGGATCCACGGGCGTTGTCCTCACTGCATTCCGTCTTGTGGAGTGCCCCTTGGCGGCGATCGGGTGCGGGCACTCACCATGACCTTCAAGGCCCCGAGATGGGGGCGGCCCAGCAGACGTGCGGCGCCCGTATGACTTCGCCGGGCTTTTTCCGGCCAATTCTCACGAGCGTTCTGCCCAAATCAGGATTGGTTTGGGCAGAACGCTCGTGAGAATTGGCCGGCGTAGGACAGCCCTGCGGACCGCCGTGCTCTCCATGGCCCAGGGCCCTTTCTCGCCCAGGGCATGATGCTGCCGCCAAGAAATGGCTCGGAAAAGACGCGGCCAAACCCGGCACGACGGCGCATTGGAGCGTTCCCGGAGAAGAGTTGAAGAACGGGTGGTGGCCTGGTGTGTGCCTCTGTCTCTCGGGGAGACGGGCCGGCCAAGGATGAGGATGACCTCATCTTGGTCATACCGGTTTATCTCACTCTGAGGGTTGTCCGAAGCACCAGAGGGGCCGATGGAGACTGCGTGGTTGGGAGATGCGTGGCTGCGGGTCTAAGGGTTTCCGATATGGAGGCCATGAGGGACAGGACCCCGGAAGCAGGTTGGGGAAGCAGGCGAGTGTTCCAGACCGGACTTCGTGATGGGCCTGGCCCCATGGTAGAGCGCAGGGATGGGACCCCTGCAAGTAGAGGACCACGGGCGTTGTCCTCGCTGCATTCCGTCTTGTGGAGTGCCCCTTGGCGGCGATCGGGTGCGGGCACTCACCATGCCCTTTCAGGCCCCGAGGTGGGGGCGGCCCAGCAGACGTGCGGCGCCCGAATGACTTCGCCGGGCTTTTTCGGCCAATTCTCATGAGCATTCTGCCCAAACCAGGATTGGTTTGGGCAGAACGCTTGTGAGAATTGGCCGGCGTAGGACAGCCCTGCGGACCGCCGTGCTCTCCATGGCCCAGGGCCCTTTCTCGCCCAGGGCATGATGCTGCCGCCAAGAAATGGCTCGGAAAAGACGCGGCCCACCCCGGCACGACGGCGCATTGGAGCGTTCCCGGAGCAGAGTTGAAGAACGGGTGGTGGCCAGGTGTGCGCCTCTGTCTCTCGGGGAGACGCGCCGGCCAAGGATGGGGATGACCTCATCTTGGTCATACCGGTTTATCTCACTCTGAGGGTTGTCCGAAGCACCAGAGGGGCCGATGGAGACTGCGTGGTTGGGAGATGCGTGGCTGCGGGTCTAAGGGTTTCCGATATGGAGGCCATGAGGGACAGGACCCCGGAAGCAGGTTGGGGAAGCAGGCGAGTGTCCCAGACCGGACTTCGTGATGGGCCTGGCCCCATGGTAGAGCGCAGGGATGGGACCCCTGCAAGTCGAGGATCCTCGGGCGTTGTCCTCGCTGCATTCCGTCTTGTGGAGTGCCCCTTGGCGGCGATCGGGTGCGGGCACTCACCATGCCCTTCAAGGCCCCGAGGTGGGGGCGGCCCAGCAGACGTGCGGCGCCGAATGAATTCGCCGGGCTTTTTCCGGCCAATTCTCACGAGCGTTCTGCCCAAACGAGGATTGGTTTGGGCAGAACGCTCGTGAGAATTGGCCGGCTTAGGACAGCTCTGCGGACCGCCGTGCTCTCCATGGCCCAGGGCCCTTTCTCGCCCAGGGCATGTTGCTGCCGCCAAGAAATGGCTCGGAAAAGACGCGGCCAACCCCGGCATGACGGCGCATTGGAGCGTTCCCGGAGCAGAGTTGAAGAACTGGTGGTGGCCTGGTGTGCGCCTCTGTCTCTCGGGGAGACGGGCCGGCCAAGGATGAGGATGACCTCATCTTGGTCATACCGGTTTATCTCACTCTGAGGGTTGTCCGAAGCACCAGAGGGGCCGATGGAGACTGCGTGGTTGGGAGATGCGTGGCTGCGAGTCTAAGGGTTTCCGATATGGAGGCCATGAGGGACAGGACCCCGGAAGCAGGTTGGGGAAGCAGGCGAGTGTCCCAGACCGGACTTCGTGATGGGCCTGGCCCCATGGTTGAGCGCAGGGATGGGACCCCTGCATGTCGAGGATCCACGGCCATGTCCTCGCTGCATTCCGTCTTGTGGAGTGCCCCTTGGCGGCGATCGGGTGCGGGCACTCACCATGCCCTTCAAGGCCCCGAGGTGGGGGCGGCCCAGCAGACGTGCGGCGCCCGAATGACATCGCCGTGTTTTTCCGGCCAATTCTCACGAGCGTTCTGCCCAAATCAGGATTGGTTTGGGCAGAACGCTCGTGAGAATTGGCCGGCGTAGGACAGCCCTGCGGACCGCCGTTCTCTCCATGGCCCAGGGCCCTTTCTCGCCCAGGGCATGATGCTGCCGCCAAGAAATGACTCGGAAAGGACGCGGCCCACCCCGGCACGACGGCGCATTGGAGCGTTCCCGGAGCAGAGTTTAAGAACGGGTGGTGGCCTGGTGTGCGCCTCTGTCTCTCGGGTAGACGGGCCGGCCAAGGATGGGGATGACCTCATCTTGGTCATACCGGTTTATCTCCCTCTGAGGGTTGTCCGAAGCACCAGAGGGGCCGATGGAGACTGCGTGGTTTGGAGATGCGTTGCTGCGGGTCTAAGGGTTTCCGCTATGGAGGCCATGAGGGACAGGACCCCGGAAGCAGGTTGGGGAAGCAGGCGAGTGTCCCAGACCGGACTTCATGATGGGCCTGGCCCCATGGTAGAGCGCAGGGATGGGACCCCTGCATGTCGAGGATCCACGGGCGTTGTCCTCGCTGCATTCCGTCTTGTGGAGTGCCCCTTGGCGGCGATCGGGTACGGGCACTCACCATGCCCTTCAAGGCCCCGAGGTGGGGGCGGCCCAGCAGATTGCGGCGCCCGAATGACTTCGCCGGGCTTTTTCCGGCCAATTCTCACGAGCGTTCTGCCCAAACCAATCCTGGTTTGGGCAGAACGCTCGTGAGAATTGGCCGGCTTAGGACAGCGCTGCGGACCGCCGTGCTGTCCATGGCCCAGGGCCCTTTCTCGCCCAGGGCATTTTGCTGCCGCCAAGAAATGGCTCGGAAAAGACGCGGCCAAACCCGGCACGACGGCGCATTGGAGCGTTCCCGGAGCAGAGTTGAAGAACGGGTGGTGGCCTGGTGTGTGCCTCTGTCTCTCGGGGAGACGGGCCGGCCAAGGATGGGGATGACCTCATATTGGTCATACCTGTTTATCTAACTCTGAGGGTTGTCCGAAGCACCAGAGGGGCCGATGGAGACTGCGTGGTTGGGAGATGCGTGGCTGCGGGTCTAAGGGTTTCCGATATGGAGGCCATGAGGGACAGGACCCCGGAAGCAGGTTGGGGAAGCAGGCGAGTGTTCCAGACCGGACTTCGTGATGGGCCTGGCCCCATGGTAGAGCGCAGGGATGGGACCCCTGCAAGTAGAGGACCACGGGCGTTGTCCTCGCTGCATTCCGTCTTGTGGAGTGCCCCTTGGCGGCGATCGGGTGCGGGCACTCACCATGCCCTTTCAGGCCCCGAGGTGGGGGCGGCCCAGCAGACGTGCGGCGCCCGAATGACTTCGCCGGGCTTTTTCGGCCAATTCTCACGAGCGTTCTGCCCAAACCAGGATTGGTTTTGGCAGAACGCTCGTGAGAATTGGCCGGCGTAGGACAGCCCTGCGGACCGCCGTGCTCTCCATGGCCCAGGGCCCTTTCTCGCCCAGGGCATGATGCTGCCGCCAAGAAATGGCTCGGAAAAGACGCGGCCCACCCCGGCACGACGGCGCATTGGAGCGTTCCCGGAGCAGAGTTGAAGAACGGGTGGTGGCCAGGTGTGCGCCTCTGTCTCTCGGGGAGACGGGCCGGCCAAGGATGGGGATGACCTCATCTTGGTCATACCGGTTTATCTCACTCTGAGGGTTGTCCGAAGCACCAGAGGGGCCGATGGAGACTGCGTGGTTGGGAGATGCGTGGCTGCGGGTCTAAGGGTTTCCGATATGGAGGCCATGAGGGTCAGGACACCGGAAGCAGGTTGGGGAAGCAGGCGAGTGTCCCAGACCGGACTTCGTGATGGGCCTGGCCCCATGTTAGAGCGCAGGGATGGGACCCCTGCAAGTCGAGGATCCTCGGGCGTTGTCCTCGCTGCATTCCGTCTTGTGGAGTGCCCCTTGGCGGCGATCGGGTGCGGGCACTCACCATGCCCTTCAAGGCCCCGAGGTGGGGGCGGCCCAGCAGACGTGCGGCGCCCGAATGACATCGCCGTGCTTTTTCCGGCCAATTCTCACGAGCGTTCTGCCCAAACCAGGATTGGTTTGGGCAGAACGCTCGTGAGAATTGGCCGGCATAGGACAGCCCTGCGGACCGCCGTGCTGTCCATGGCCCAGGGCCCTTTCTCGTCCAGGGCATGATGCTGCCGCCCAGAAATGGCTCGGAAAAGACGCGGCCCACCCCGGCACGACGGCGCATTGGAGCGTTCCCGGAGCAGAGTTGAAGAATGGGTGGTGGCCAGGTGTGCGCCTCTGTCTCTCGGGGAGACGGGCCGGCCAAGGATGGGGATGACCTCATCTTGGTCATACCAGTTTATCTCACTCTGAGGGTTGTCCGAAGCACCAGAGGGGCCAATGGAGACTGCGTGGTTGGGAGATGCGTGGCTGCGGTCTAAGTGTTTCCGATATGGAGGCCATGAGGGACAGGACCCCGGAAGCAGGTTGGGGAAGCAGGCGAGTGTCCCAGACCGGACTTCGTGATGGGCCTGGCCACATGGTAGAGCGCAGGGATGGGACCCCTGCAAGTCGAGGATCCGCGGGCGTTGTCCTCGCTGCATTCCGACTTGTGGAGTGCCCCTTGGCGGCGATCGGGTGCGGGCACTCACCATGCCCTTCAAGGCCCCGAAGAGGGGGCGGCCCAGCAGACGTGCGGCGCCCGAATGACTTCGCCGGGCTTTTTCCGGCCAATTCTCACGAGCGTTCTGCCCAAACCAGGATTGGTTTGGGCAGAACGCTCGTGAGAATTGGCCGGCGTAGGACAGCGCTGCGGACCGCCGTGCTCTCCATGGCCCAGGGCTCTTTCTCGCCCAGGGCATGTTGCTGCCGCCAAGAAATGGCTCGGAAAAGACGCGGCCAACCCCGGCACGACGGCGAATTAGAGCGTTCCCGGAGAAGAGTTGAAGAACGGGTGGTGGCCTGGTGTGTGCCTCTGTCTCTCGGGGAGACGGGCCGGCCAAGGATGGGGATGACCTCATCTTGGTCATACCGGTTTATCTCACTCTGAGGGTTGTCCGAAGCACCAGAGGGGCCGATGGAGACTGCGTGGTTGGGAGATGCGTGGCTGCGGGTCTAAGGGTTTCCGATATGGAGGCCATGAGGGACAGGACCCCGGAAGCCGGTTGGGGAAGCAGGCGAGTGTCCCAGACCGGACTTCGTGATGGGCCTGGCCCCATGGTAGAGCGCAGGGATGGGACCCCTGCAAGTCGAGTATCCTCGGGCGTTGTGCTCGCTGCATTCCGTCTTGTGGAGTGCCCCTTGGCGGCGATCGGGTGCGGGCACTCACCATGCCCTTCAAGGCCTCGAGGTGGGGGCGGCCCAGCAGACGTGCGGCGCCCGAATGACTTCGCCGGGCTTTTTCCGGCCAATTCTCACGAGCGTTCTGCCCAAACCAGGATTGGTTTGGGCAGAACGCTCGTGAGAATTGGCCGGCTTAGGACAGCGCTGCGGACCGCCGTGCTCTCCATGGCCCAGGGCCCTTTCTCGCCCAGGGCATGTTGCTGCGGCCAGGAAATGGCTCGGAAAAGACGCGGCCAACTCCGGCACGACGGCGCATTGGAGCGTTCCCGGAGCAGAGTTGAAGAACGGGTGGTGGCCTGGTGTGCGCCTCTGTCTCTCGGGTAGACGGGCCGGCCAAGGATGGGGATGACCTCATCTTGGTCATACCGGTTTATCTCACTCTGAGGGTTGTCCGAAGCACCAGAGGGGCCGATGGAGACTGCGTGGTTGGGAGATGCGTGGCTGCGGGTCTAAGGGTTTCCGATATGGAGGCCATGAGGGACAGGACCCCGGAAGCAGGTTGGGGAAGCAGGCGAGTGTCCCAGACCGGACTTCGTGATGGGCCTGGCCCCATGGTAGAGCGCAGGGATGGGACCCCTGCAAGTCGAGGATCCACGGGCGTTGTCCTCGCTGCATTCCGTCTTGTGGAGTGCCCCTTGGCGGCGATCGGGTGCGGGCACTCACCATCCCAAACAAGGGCCCGAGGTGGGGGCGGCCCAGCAGACGTGCGGCGCCCGAATGATTTCGCCGGGCTTTTTCCGGCCAATTCTCACGAGCGTTCTGCCCAAACCAGGATTGGTATGGGCAGAACGCTCGTGAGAATTGGCCGGCGTAGGACAGTGCTGCGGACCGCCGTGCTCTCCATGGCCCAGGGCCCTTTCTCGCCCAGGGCATGTGGCTGCCGCCAAGAAATGGCTCGGAAAAGACGCGGCCAACCCGGGCACGACGGCGCATTGGAGCTTTCCCGGAGCAGAGTTGAAGAACGGGTGGTGGCCTGGTGTGCGCCTCTGTCTCTCGGGTAGACGGGCCTGCCAAGGATGGGGATGACCTCATCTTGGTCATACCGGTTTATCTCACTCTGAGGGTTGTCCGAAGCACCAGAGGGGCCGATGGAGACTGCGTGGTTGGGAGATGCGTGGCTGCGGGTCTAAGGGTTTCCGATATGGAGGCCATGAGGGACAGGACCCCGGAAGCAGGTTGGGGAAGCAGGCGAGTGTCCCAGACCGTACTTCCTGATGGGCCTGGCCCCATGGTAGAGCGCAGGGATGGGACCACTGCAAGTCGAGGATCCACGGGCGTTGTCCTCGCTGCATTCCGTCTTGTGGAGTGCCCCTTGGCGGCGATCGGGTGCGGGCACTCACCATGCCCTTCAAGGCCCCGAGGTGGGTGTGGCCCAGCAGACGTGCGGCGCCCGAATGACTTCGCCGGGCTTTTTCCGGCCAATTCTCACGAGCGTTCTGCCCAAACCAGGATTGGTTTGGGCAGAACGCTCGTGAGAATTGGCCGGCGTAGGACAGCCCGGAGGACCGCCGTGCTCTCCATGGCCCAGGGCCCTTTCTCGCCCAGGGCATGTTGCTGCCGCCAAGTAATGGCTTGGAAAAGACGCGGCCCACCCCGGCACGACGGCGCTATTGAGCGTTCCCGGAGCAGAGTTGAAGAACGGGTGGTGGCCTGGTGTGCGCCTCTGTCTCTCGGGTAGACGGGCCGGCCAAGGATGGGGATGACCTCATCTTGGTCATACCGGTTTATCTCACTCTGAGGGTTGTCCGAAGCACCAGAGGGGCCGATGGAGACTGCGTGGTTGGGAGATGCGTGGCTGCGGGTCTAAGGGTTTCCGATATGGAGGCCATGAGGGACAGGACCCCGGAAGCAGGTTGGGGAAGCAGGCGAGTGTCCCAGACCGGTCTTCGTGATGGGCCTGGCCCCATGGAAGAGCGCAGGGATTGGACCCCTGGAAGTCGAGGATCCACGGGCGTTGTCCTCGCTGCATTCCGTTTTGTGGAGTGCCCCTTTGCGGCGATCGGGTGCCGGCACTCACCATGCCCTTCAAGGCCCCGAGGTGGGGGCGGCCCAGCAGACGTGCGGCGCCCGAATGACTTCGCCGGGCTTTTTCCGGCCAATTCTCACGAGCGTTCTGCCCAAACCAATCCTGGTTTGGGCAGAACGCTCGTGAGAATTGGCCGGCGTAGGACAGCCCTGCGGACCGCCGTGCTCTCCATGGCCCAGGGCCCTTTCTCGCCCAGGGCATGTTGCTGCCGCCAAGAAATGGCTCGGAAAAGACGCGGCCAACCCCGGCACGACGGCGCATTGGAGCGTTCCCGGAGCAGAGTTGAAGAACGGGTGGTGGCATGGTGTGCGCCTCTGTCTCTCGTGTAGACGGGCCGGCCAAGGATGGGGATGACCTCATCTTGGTCATACCGGTTTATCTCACTCTGAGGGTTGTCCGAAGCACCAGAGGGGCCGATGGAGACTGCGTGGTTGGGAGATGCGTGGCTGCGGGTCTAAGGGTTTCCGATATGGAGGCCATGAGGGACAGGACCCCGGAAGCAGGTTGGGGAAGCAGGCGAGTGTCCCAGACTGGACATTGTGATGGGCCTGGCCCCATGGTAGAGCGCAGGGATGGGACCCCTGCAAGTCGAGGATCCACGGGCGTTGTCCTCGCTGCATTCCGTCTTGTGGAGTGCCCCTTGGCGGCGATTGGGTGCGGGCACTCACCATGCCCTTCAAGGCCCCGAGGTGGGGGCGGCCCAGCAGACGTGCGGCGCCCGAATGACTTCGCCGGGCTTTTTCCGGCCAATTCTCACGAGCGTTCTGCCCAAACCAGGATTGGTTTGGGCAGAACGCTCGTGAGAATTGGCCGGCGTAGGACAGCGCTGCGGACCGCCGTGCTCTCCTTGGCCCAGGGCCCTTTCTCGCCCAGGGCATGTTGCTGCCGCCAAGAAATGGCTCGGAAAAGACGCGGCCAACTCCGGCACGACGGCGCATTGGAGCGTTCCCGGAGCAGAGTTGAAGAACGGGTGGTGGCCTGGTGTGCGCCTCTGTCTCTCGGGTAGACGGACCGGCCAAAGATGGGGATGACCTCATCTTGGTCATACCGGTTTATCTCACTCTGAGGGTTGTCCGAAGCACCAGAGGGGCCGATGGAGACTGCGTGGTTGGGAGATGCGTGGCTGCGGGTCTAAGGGTTTCCGATATGGAGGCCACGAGGGACAGGACCCCGGAAGCAGGTTGGGGAAGTAGGCGAGTGTCCCAGACCGGACTTCGTGATGGGCCTGGCCCCATGGTAGAGCGCAGGGATGGGACCCCTGCAAGTCGAGGATCCACGGGCGTTGTCCTCGCTGCATTCCGTCTTGTGGAGTGCCCCTTGGCGGCGATCGGGTGCGGGCACTCACCATCCCAAACAAGGGCCCGAGGTGGGGGCGGCCCAGCAGACGTGCGGCGCCCGAATGATTTCGCCGGGCTTTTTCCGGCCAATTCTCACGAGCGTTCTGCCCAAACCAGGATTGGTATGGGCAGAACGCTCGTGAGAATTGGCCGGCGTAGGACAGTGCTGCGGACCGCCGTGCTCTCCATGGCCCAGGGCCCTTTCTCGCCCAGGGCATGTGGCTGCCGCCACGAAATGGCTCGGAAAAGACGCGGCCAACCCCGGCACGACGGCGCATTGGAGCGTTCCCGGAGCAGAGTTGAAGAACGGGTGGTGGCCTGGTGTGCGCCTCTGTCTCTCGGGTAGACGGGCCGGCCAAGGATGGGGATGACCTCATCTTGGTCATACCGGTTTATCTCACTCTGAGGGTTGTCCGAAGCACCAGAGGGGCCGATGGAGACTGCGTGGTTGGGAGATGCGTGGCTGCGGGTCTAAGGGTTTCCGATATGGAGGCCATGAGGGACAGGACCCCGGAAGCAGGTTGGGGAAGCAGGCGAGTGTCCCAGACCGTACTTCCTGATGGGCCTGGCCCCATGGTAGAGCGCAGGGATGGGACCACTGCAAGTCGAGGATCCACGGGCGTTGTCCTCGCTGCATTCCGTCTTGTGGAGTGCCCCTTGGCGGCGATCGGGTGCGGGCACTCACCATGCCCTTCAAGGCCCCGAGGTGGGGGCGGCCCAGCAGACGTGCGGCGCCCGAATGACTTCGCCGGGCTTTTTCCGGCAAATTCTCACGAGCGTTCTGCCCAAACCAGGATTGGTTTGGGCAGAACGCTCGTGAGAATTGGCCGGCGTAGGACAGCCCTGAGGACCGCCGTGCTCTCCATGGCCCAGGGCCCTTTCTCGCCCAGGGCATGTTGCTGCCGCCAAGTAATGGCTCGGAAAAGACGCGGCCAACCCCGGCACGACGGCGCTTTGGAGCGTTCCCGGAGCAGAGTTGAAGAACGGGTGGTGGCCTGGTGTGCGCCTCTGTCTCTCGGGTAGAAGGGCCGGCCAAGGATGGGGATGACCTCATCTTGGTCATACCGGTTTATCTCACTCTGAGGGTTGTCCGAAGCACCAGAGGGGCCGATGGAGACTGCGTGGTTGGGAGATGCGTGGCTGCGGGTCTAAGGGTTTCCGATATGGAGGCCATGAGGGACAGGACCCCGGAAGCAGTTTGGGGAAGCAGGCGAGTGTCCCAGACCGGACTTCGTGATGGGCCTGGCCCCATGGTAGAGCGCAGGGATGGGACCCCTGCAAGTCGAGGATCCTCGGGCGTTGTCCTCGCTGCATTCCGTCTTGTGGAGTGCCCCTTGGCGGCGATCGGGTGCGGGCACTCACCATGCCCTTCAAGGCCCCGAGGTGGGGGCGGCCCAGCAGACGTGCGGCGCCCGAATGACTTCGCCGGGCTTTTTCCGGCCAATTCTCACGAGCGTTCTGCCCAAACCAATCCTGGTTTGGGCAGAACGCTCGTGAGAATTGGCCGGCGTAGGACAGCGCTGCGGACCGCCGTGCTCTCCATGGCCCAGGGCTCTTTCTCGCCCAGGGCATGTTGCTGCCGCCAAGAAATGGCTCGGAAAAGACGCGGCCAACCCCGGCACGACGGCGAATTGGAGCGTTCCCGGAGAAGAGTTGAAGAACGGGTGGTGGCCTGGTGTGCGCCTCTGTCTCTCGGGGAGACGGGCCGGCCGAGGATGGGGATGACCTCATCTTGGTCATACCGGTTTATCTCACTCTGAGGGTTGTCCGAAGCACCAGAGGGGCCGATGGAGACTGCGTGGTTGGGAGATGCGTGGCTGCGGGTCTAAGGGTTTCCGATATGGAGGCCATGAGGGACAGGACCCCGGAAGCAGGTTGGGGAAGCAGGCGAGTGTCCCAGACCGGACTTCGTGATGGGCCTGGCCCCATGGTTGAGCGCACGGATGGGACCCCTGCATGTCGAGGATCCACGGGCGTTGTCCTCGCTGCATTCCGTCTTGTGGAGTGCCCCTTGGCGGCGATCGGGTGCGGGCACTCACCATGCCCTTCAAGGCCCCGAGGTGGGGGCGGCCCAGCAGACGTGCGGCGCCCGAATGACTTCGCAGGGCTTTTTCCGGCCAATTCTCACGAGCGTTCTGCCCAAACCAGGATTGGTTTGGGCAGAACGCTCGTGAGAATTGGCCGGCGTAGGACAGCCCTGCGGACCGCCGTGCTCTCCATGGCCCAGGGCCCTTTCTCGCCCAGGGCATGATGCTGCCGCCAAGAAATGGCTCGGAAAAGACGCGGCCCACCCCGGCACGACGGCGCATTGGAGCGTTCCCGGAGCAGAGTTGAAGAACGGGTGGTGGCCAGGTGTGCGCCTCTGTCTCTCGGGGAGACGGGCCGGCCAAAGATGGGGATGACCTCATCTTGGTCATACCAGTTTATCTCACTCTGAGGGTTGTCCGAAGCACCAGAGGGGCCAATGGAGACTGCGTGGTTGGGAGATGCGTGGCTGCGGTCTAAGTGTTTCCGATATGGAGGCCATGAGGGACAGGACCCCGGAAGCAGGTTGGGGAAGCAGGCGAGTGTCCCAGACCGGACTTCGTGATGGGCCTGGCCCCATGGTAGAGCGCAGGGATGGGACCCCTGCAAGTCGAGGATCCGCGGGCGTTGTCCTCGCTGCATTCCGTCTTGTGGAGTCCCCCTTGGCGGCGATCGGGTGCGGGCACTCACCATGCCCTTCAAGGCCCCGAGGTGGGGGCGGCCCAGCAGACGTGCGGCGCCCGAATGACTTCGCCGGGCTTTTTCCGGCCAATTCTCACGAGCGTTCTGCCCAAACCAGGATTGGTTTGGGCAGAACGCTCATGAGAATTGGCCGGCGTAGGACAGCGCTGCGGACCGCCGTGCTCTCCATGGCCCAGGGCTCTTTCTCGCCCAGGGCATGTTGCTGCCGCCAAGAAATGGCTCGGAAAAGACGCGGCCAACCCCGGCACGACGGCGCATTGGAGCGTTCCCGGAGAAGAGTTGAAGAACGGGTGGTGGCCTGGTGTGCGCCTCTGTCTCTCGGGGAGACGGGCCGGCCAAGGATGAGGATGACCTCATCTTGGTCATACCGGTTTATCTCACTCTGAGGGTTGTCCGAAGCACCAGAGGGACGATGGAGACTGCGTGTTTGGGAGATGCGTAGCTACGGGTCTAAGTGTTTCCGATATGGAGGCCATGAGGGACAGGACCCCGGAAGCAGGTTGGGGAAGCAGGCGAGTGTCCCAGACCGGACTTCGTGATGGGCCTGGCCCCATGGTAGAGCGCAGGGATGGGACCCCTGCAAGACGAGGATCCACGAGCGTTGTCCTCGCAGCATTCCGTCTTGTGGAGTGCCCCTTGGCGGCGATCGGGTGCGGGCACTCACCATGCCCTTCAAGCCCCCGAGGTGGGGGCGGGCCAGCAGACGTGCGGCGCCCGAATGACTTCGCCGGGCTTTTTCCGGCCAATTCTCACGAGCGTTCTGCCCAAACCAGGATTGGTTTGGGCAGAACGCTCGTGAGAATTGGCCGGCGTAGGACAGCCCTGCGGACCGCCGTGCTCTCCATGGCCCAGGGCCCTTTCTCGCCCAGGGCATGTTGCTGCCGCCAAGAAATGGCTCGGAAAAGACGCGGCCAAACCCGGCACGACGGCGCATTGGAGCGTTCCCGGAGCAGAGTTGAAGAACGGGTGGTGGCCTGGTGTGTGCCTCTGTCTCTCGGAGAGACGGGCCGGCCAAGGATGGGGATGACCTCATCTTGGTCATACCGGTTTATCTCACTCTGAGGGTTGTCCGAAGCTCCAGAGGGGCCGATGGAGACTGCGTGTTTGGGAGATGCGTAGCTACGGGTCTAAGGGTTTCCGATATGGAGGCCATGAGGGACAGGACCCCGGAAGCACGTTGGGGAAGCAGGCGAGTGTCCCAGACTGGACTTCGTGATGGGCCTGGCCCCATGGTAGAGCGCAGGGATGGGACCCCTGCAAGACGAGGATCCACGGGCGTTGTCCTCGCTGCATTCCGTCTTGTGGAGTGCCCCTTGGCGGCGATCGGGTGCGGGCACTCACCATGCCCTTCAAGGCCCCGAGGTGGGGGCGGCCCAGCAGACGTGCGGCGCCCGAATGACTTCGCCGGGCTTTTTCCGGCCAATTCTCACGAGCGTTCTGCCCAAACCAGGATTGGTTTGGGCAGAACGCTCGTGAGAATTGGCCGGCGTAGGACAGTGCTGCGGACCGCCGTGCTCTCCATGGCCCAGGGCCCTTTCTCGCCCAGGGCATGTTGCTGCCGCCAAGAAATGGCTCGGAAAAGACGCAGCCAAACCCGGCACGACGGCGCATTGGAGCGTTCCCGCAGCAGAGTTGAAGAACGGGTGGTGGCCTGGTGTGCGCCTCTGTCTCTCGGGGAGACGGGCCGGCCAAGGATGGGGATGACCTCATCTTGGTCATACCGGTTTATCTCACTCTGAGGGTTGTCCGAAGCACCAGAGGGGCCGATGGAGACTGCCTGGTTGGGTGTTCCGTGGCTGCGGGACTAAGGGTTTCCCATATGGAGGCCATGAGGGACAGGACCCCGGAAGCAGGTTGGGGAAGCAGGCGAGTGTCCCAGACCGGACTTCGTGATGGGCCTGGCCCCATGGTAGAGCGCAGGGATGGGACCCCTACAAGTCGAGGACCACGGGCGTTGTCCTCGCTGCATTCTGTCTTGTGGAGTGCCCCTTGGCGGCGATCGGGTGCGGGCACTCACCATGCCCTTCAAGGCCCCGAGGTGGGGGCGGCCCAGCAGACGTGCGGCGCCCGAATGACTTCGCCGGGCTTTTTACGGCCAATTCTCACGAGCGTTCTGCCCAAACCAGGATTGGTTTGGGCAGAACGCTCGTGAGAATTGTCCGGCGTAGGACAGCCCTGCGGACCGCCGTGCTCTCCATGGCCCAGGGCCCTTTCTCGCCCAGGGCATGTTGCTGCCGCCAAGAAATGGCTCGGAAAAGACGCGGCCAACCCCGGCACGACGGCGCATTGGAGCGTTCCCGGAGCAGAGTTGAAGAACGGGTGGTGGCCTGGTGTGCGCGTCTGTCTCTCGGGTAGACGGGCCGGCCAAGGATGGGGATGACCTCATCTTGGTCATACCGGTTTATCTCACTCTGAGGGTTGTCCGAAGCACCAGAGGGGCCGATGGAGACTGCGTGGTTGGGAGATGCGTGGCTGCGGGTCTAAGGGTTTCCGATATGGAGGCCATGAGGGACAGGACGCCGGAAGCAGGTTGGGGAAGCAGGCGAGTGTCCCAGACCGGACTTCGTGATGGGCCTGGCCCCATGGTAGAGCGCAGGGATGGGACCCCTGCAAGTCGAGGATCCACGGGCGTTGTCCTCGCTGCATTCCGTCTTGTGGAGTGCCCCTTGGCGGCGATAGGGTGCGGGCACTCACCATGACCTTCAAGGCCCCGAGATGGGGGCGGCCCAGCAGACGTGCGGCGCCCGTATGACTTCGCCGGGCTTTTTCCGGCCAATTCTCACGAGCGTTCTGCCCAAATCAGGATTGGTTTGGGCAGAACGCTCGTGAGAATTGGCCGGCGTAGGACAGCCCTGCGGACCGCCGTGCTCTCCATGGCCCAGGGCCCTTTCTCGCCCAGGGCATGATGCTGCCGCCAAGAAATGGCTCGGAAAAGACGCGGCCAAACCCGGCACGACGGCGCATTGGAGCGTTCCCGGAGAAGAGTTGAAGAACGGGTGGTGGCCTGGTGTGTGCCTCTGTCTCTCGGGGAGACGGGCCGGCCAAGGATGAGGATGACCTCATCTTGGTCATACCGGTTTATCTCACTCTGAGGGTTGTCCGAAGCACCAGAGGGGCCGATGGAGACTGCGTGGTTGGGAGATGCGTGGCTGCGGGTCTAAGGGTTTCCGATATGGAGGCCATGAGGGACAGGACCCCGGAAGCAGGTTGGGGAAGCAGGCGAGTGTTCCAGACCGGACTTCGTGATGGGCCTGGCCCCATGGTAGAGCGCAGGGATGGGACCCCTGCAAGTAGAGGACCACGGGCGTTGTCCTCGCTGCATTCCGTCTTGTGGAGTGCCCCTTGGCGGCGATCGGGTGCGGGCACTCACCATGCCCTTTCAGGCCCCGAGGTGGGGGCGGCCCAGCAGACGTGCGGCGCCCGAATGACTTCGCCGGGCTTTTTCGGCCAATTCTCATGAGCATTCTGCCCAAACCAGGATTGGTTTGGGCAGAACGCTTGTGAGAATTGGCCGGCGTAGGACAGCCCTGCGGACCGCCGTGCTCTCCATGGCCCAGGGCCCTTTCTCGCCCAGGGCATGATGCTGCCGCCAAGAAATGGCTCGGAAAAGACGCGGCCCACCCCGGCACGACGGCGCATTGGAGCGTTCCCGGAGCAGAGTTGAAGAACGGGTGGTGGCCAGGTGTGCGCCTCTGTCTCTCGGGGAGACGCGCCGGCCAAGGATGGGGATGACCTCATCTTGGTCATACCGGTTTATCTCACTCTGAGGGTTGTCCGAAGCACCAGAGGGGCCGATGGAGACTGCGTGGTTGGGAGATGCGTGGCTGCGGGTCTAAGGGTTTCCGATATGGAGGCCATGAGGGACAGGACCCCGGAAGCAGGTTGGGGAAGCAGGCGAGTGTCCCAGACCGGACTTCGTGATGGGCCTGGCCCCATGGTAGAGCGCAGGGATGGGACCCCTGCAAGTCGAGGATCCTCGGGCGTTGTCCTCGCTGCATTCCGTCTTGTGGAGTGCCCCTTGGCGGCGATCGGGTGCGGGCACTCACCATGCCCTTCAAGGCCCCGAGGTGGGGGCGGCCCAGCAGACGTGCGGCGCCGAATGAATTCGCCGGGCTTTTTCCGGCCAATTCTCACGAGCGTTCTGCCCAAACGAGGATTGGTTTGGGCAGAACGCTCGTGAGAATTGGCCGGCTTAGGACAGCTCTGCGGACCGCCGTGCTCTCCATGGCCCAGGGCCCTTTCTCGCCCAGGGCATGTTGCTGCCGCCAAGAAATGGCTCGGAAAAGACGCGGCCAACCCCGGCATGACGGCGCATTGGAGCGTTCCCGGAGCAGAGTTGAAGAACTGGTGGTGGCCTGGTGTGCGCCTCTGTCTCTCGGGGAGACGGGCCGGCCAAGGATGAGGATGACCTCATCTTGGTCATACCGGTTTATCTCACTCTGAGGGTTGTCCGAAGCACCAGAGGGGCCGATGGAGACTGCGTGGTTGGGAGATGCGTGGCTGCGAGTCTAAGGGTTTCCGATATGGAGGCCATGAGGGACAGGACCCCGGAAGCAGGTTGGGGAAGCAGGCGAGTGTCCCAGACCGGACTTTGTGATGGGCCTGGCCCCATGGTTGAGCGCAGGGATGGGACCCCTGCATGTCGAGGATCCACGGCCATGTCCTCGCTGCATTCCGTCTTGTGGAGTGCCCCTTGGCGGCGATCGGGTGCGGGCACTCACCATGCCCTTCAAGGCCCCGAGGTGGGGGCGGCCCAGCAGACGTGCGGCGCCCGAATGACATCGCCGTGTTTTTCCGGCCAATTCTCACGAGCGTTCTGCCCAAACCAGGATTGGTTTGGGCAGAACGCTCGTGAGAATTGGCCGGCATAGGACAGCCCTGCGGACCGCCGTGCTGTCCATGGCCCAGGGCCCTTTCTCGTCCAGGGCATGATGCTGCCGCCAAGAAATGGCTCGGAAAAGACGCGGCCCACCCCGGCACGACGGCGCATTGGAGCGTTCCCGGAGCAGAGTTGAAGAACGGGTGGTGGCCAGGTGTGCGCCTCTGTCTCTCGGGGAGACGGGCCGGCCAAGGATGGGGATGACCTCATCTTGGTCATACCAGTTTATCTCACTCTGAGGGTTGTCCGAAGCACCAGAGGGGCCAATGGAGACTGCGTGGTTGGGAGATGCGTGTCTGCGGTCTAAGTGTTTCCGATATGGAGGCCATGAGGGACAGGACCCCGGAAGCAGGTTGGGGAAGCAGGCGAGTGTCCCAGACCGGACTTCGTGATGTGCCTGGCCCCATGGTAGAGCGCAGGGATGGGACCCCTGCAAGTCGAGGATCCGCGGGCGTTGTCCTCGCTGCATTCCGACTTGTGGAGTGCCCCTTGGCGGCGATCAGGTGCGGGCACTCACCATGCCCTTCAAGGCCCCGAGGTGGGGGCGGCCCAGCAGACGTGCGGCGCCCGAATGACTTCGCCGGGCTTTTTACGGCCAATTCTCACGAGCGTTCTGCCCAAACCAGGATTGGTTTGGGCAGAACGCTCGTGAGAATTGGCCGGCGTAGGACAGCGCTGCGGACCGCCGTGCTCTCCATGGCCCAGGGCTCTTTCTCGCCCAGGGCATGTTGCTGCCGCCAAGAAATGGCTCGGAAAAGACGCGGCCAACCCCGGCACGACGGCGAATTGGACCGTTCCCGGAGAAGAGTTGAAGAACGGGTGGTGGCCTGGTGTGCGCCTCTGTCTCTCGGGGAGACGGGCCGGCCAAGGATGAGGATGACCTCATCTTGGTCATACCGGTTTATCTCACTCTGAGGGTTGTCCGAAGCACCAGAGGGGCCGATGGAGACTGCGTGGTTGGGAGATGCGTAGCTACGGGTCTAAGGGTTTCCGATATGGAGGCCATGAGGGACAGGACCCCGGAAGCAGGTTGGGGAAGCAGGCGAGTGTCCCAGACCGTACTTCCTGATGGGCCTGGCCCCATGGTAGAGCGCAGGGATGGGACCACTGCAAGACGAGGATCCACGGGCGTTGTCCTCGCTGCATTCCGTCTTGTGGAGTGCCCCTTGGCGGCGATCGGGTGCGGGCACTCACCATGCCCTTCAAGGCCCCGAGGTGGGGGCAGCCCAGCAGACGTGCGGCGCCCGAATGACTTCGCCGGGCTTTTTCCGGCCAATTCTCACGAGCGTTCTGTCCAAACCAGGATTGGTTTGGGCAGAACGCTCGTGAGAATTGGCCGGCGTAGGACAGCCCTGCGGACCGCCGTGCTCTCCATGGCCCAGGGCCCTTTCTCGCCCAGGGCATGTTGCTGCCGCCAAGAAATGGCTCGGAAAAGACGCGGCCAACCCCGGCACGACGGCGCATTGGAGCTTTCCCGGAGCAGAGTTGAAGAACGGGTGGTGGCCTGGTGTGAGCCTCTGTCTCTCGATAGACGGGCCTGCCAAGAATGGGGATGACCTCATCTTGGTCATACCGGTTTATCTCACTCTGAGGGTTGTCCGAAGCACCAGAGGGGCCGATGGAGACTGCATGGTTGGGAGATGCGTGGCTGCGGGTCTAAGGTTTTCCGATATGTAGGCCATGAGGGACAGGACCCCGGAAGCAGGTTGGGGAAGCAGGCGAGTGTCCCAGACCGTACTTCCTGATGGGCCTGGCCCCATGGTAGAGCGCAGGGATGGGACCACTGCAAGTCGAGGATCCACGGGCGTTGTCCTCGCTGCATTCCGTCTTGTGGAGTGCCCCTTGGCGGCGATCGGGTGCGGGCACTCACCATGCCCTTCAAGGCCCCGAGGTGGGTGTGGCCCAGCAGACGTGCGGCGCCCGAATGACTTCGCCGGGCTTTTTCCGGCCAATTCTCACGAGGGTTCTGTCCAAACCAGGATTGGTTTGGGCAGAACGCTCGTGAGAATTGGCCGGCGTAGGACAGCCCTGCGGACCGCCGTGCTCTCCATGGCCCAGGGCCCTTTCTCGCCCAGGGCATGTTGCTGCCGCCAAGAAATGGCTCGGAAAAGACGCGGCCAACCCCGGCACGACGGCGCTTTGGAGCGTTCCCGGAGCAGAGTTGAAGAACGGGTGGTGGCCTGGTGTGCGCCTCTGTCTCTCGGGTAGAAGGGCCGGCCAAGGATGGGGATGACCTCATCTTGGTCATACCGGTTTATCTCACTCTGAGGGTTGTCCGAAGCACCAGAGGGGCCGATGGAGACTGCGTGGTTGGGAGATGCGTGGCTGCGGGTCTAAGGGTTTCCGATATGGAGGCCATGAGGGACAGGACCCCGGAAGCAGTTTGGGGAAGCAGGCGAGTGTCCCAGACCGGACTTCGTGATGGGCCTGGCCCCATGGTAGAGCGCAGGGATGGGACCCCTGCAAGTCGAGGATCCTCGGGCGTTGTCCTCGCTGCATTCCGTCTTGTGGAGTGCCCCTTGGCGGCGATCGGGTGCGGGCACTCACCATGCCCTTCAAGGCCCCGAGGTGGGGGCGGCCCAGCAGACGTGCGGCGCCCGAATGACTTCGCCGGGCTTTTTCCGGCCAATTCTCACGAGCGTTCTGCCCAAACCAATCCTGGTTTGGGCAGAACGCTCGTGAGAATTGGCCGGCGTAGGACAGCGCTGCGGACCGCCGTGCTCTCCATGGCCCAGGGCTCTTTCTCGCCCAGGGCATGTTGCTGCCGCCAAGAAATGGCTCGGAAAAGACGCGGCCAACCCCGGCACGACGGCGAATTGGAGCGTTCCCGGAGAAGAGTTGAAGAACGGGTGGTGGCCTGGTGTGCGCCTCTGTCTCTCGGGGAGACGGGCCGGCCAAGGATGGGGATGACCTCATCTTGGTCATACCGGTTTATCTCACTCTGAGGGTTGTCCGAAGCACCAGAGGGGCCGATGGAGACTGCGTGGTTGGGAGATGCGTGGCTGCGGGTCTAAGGGTTTCCGATATGGAGGCCATGAGGGACAGGACCCCGGAAGCAGGTTGGGGAAGCAGGCGAGTGTCCCAGACCGGACTTCGTGATGGGCCTGGCCCCATGGTTGAGCGCACGGATGGGACCCCTGCATGTCGAGGATCCACGGGCGTTGTCCTCGCTGCATTCCGTCTTGTGGAGTGCCCCTTGGCGGCGATCGGGTGCGGGCACTCACCATGCCCTTCAAGGCCCCGAGGTGGGGGCGGCCCAGCAGACGTGCGGCGCCCGAATGACTTCGCAGGGCTTTTTCCGGCCAATTCTCACGAGCGTTCTGCCCAAACCAGGATTGGTTTGGGCAGAACGCTCGTGAGAATTGGCCGGCGTAGGACAGCCCTGCGGACCGCCGTGCTCTCCATGGCCCAGGGCCCTTTCTCGCCCAGGGCATGATGCTGCCGCCAAGAAATGGCTCGGAAAAGACGCGGCCCACCCCGGCACGACGGCGCATTGGAGCGTTCCCGGAGCAGAGTTGAAGAACGGGTGGTGGCCAGGTGTGCGCCTCTGTCTCTCGGGGAGACGGGCCGGCCAAAGATGGGGATGACCTCATCTTGGTCATACCAGTTTATCTCACTCTGAGGGTTGTCCGAAGCACCAGAGGGGCCAATGGAGACTGCGTGGTTGGGAGATGCGTGGCTGCGGTCTAAGTGTTTCCGATATGGAGGCCATGAGGGACAGGACCCCGGAAGCAGGTTGGGGAAGCAGGCGAGTGTCCCAGACCGGACTTCGTGATGGGCCTGGCCCCATGGTAGAGCGCAGGGATGGGACCCCTGCAAGTCGAGGATCCGCGGGCGTTGTCCTCGCTGCATTCCGTCTTGTGGAGTCCCCCTTGGCGGCGATCGGGTGCGGGCACTCACCATGCCCTTCAAGGCCCCGAGGTGGGGGCGGCCCAGCAGACGTGCGGCGCCCGAATGACTTCGCCGGGCTTTTTCCGGCCAATTCTCACGAGCGTTCTGCCCAAACCAGGATTGGTTTGGGCAGAACGCTCATGAGAATTGGCCGGCGTAGGACAGCGCTGCGGACCGCCGTGCTCTCCATGGCCCAGGGCTCTTTCTCGCCCAGGGCATGTTGCTGCCGCCAAGAAATGGCTCGGAAAAGACGCGGCCAACCCCGGCACGACGGCGCATTGGAGCGTTCCCGGAGAAGAGTTGAAGAACGGGTGGTGGCCTGGTGTGCGCCTCTGTCTCTCGGGGAGACGGGCCGGCCAAGGATGAGGATGACCTCATCTTGGTCATACCGGTTTATCTCACTCTGAGGGTTGTCCGAAGCACCAGAGGGACGATGGAGACTGCGTGTTTGGGAGATGCGTAGCTACGGGTCTAAGGGTTTCCGATATGGAGGCCATGAGGGACAGGACCCCGGAAGCAGGTTGGGGAAGCAGGCGAGTGTCCCAGACCGGACTTCGTGATGGGCCTGGCCCCATGGTAGAGCGCAGGGATGGGACCCCTGCAAGACGAGGATCCACGAGCGTTGTCCTCGCAGCATTCCGTCTTGTGGAGTGCCCCTTGGCGGCGATCGGGTGCGGGCACTCACCATGCCCTTCAAGCCCCCGAGGTGGGGGCGGGCCAGCAGACGTGCGGCGCCCGAATGACTTCGCCGGGCTTTTTCCGGCCAATTCTCACGAGCGTTCTGCCCAAACCAGGATTGGTTTGGGCAGAACGCTCGTGAGAATTGGCCGGCGTAGGACAGCCCTGCGGACCGCCGTGCTCTCCATGGCCCAGGGCCCTTTCTCGCCCAGGGCATGTTGCTGCCGCCAAGAAATGGCTCGGAAAAGACGCGGCCAAACCCGGCACGACGGCGCATTGGAGCGTTCCCGGAGCAGAGTTGAAGAACGGGTGGTGGCCTGGTGTGTGCCTCTGTCTCTCGGAGAGACGGGCCGGCCAAGGATGGGGATGACCTCATCTTGGTCATACCGGTTTATCTCACTCTGAGGGTTGTCCGAAGCTCCAGAGGGGCCGATGGAGACTGCGTGTTTGGGAGATGCGTAGCTACGGGTCTAAGGGTTTCCGATATGGAGGCCATGAGGGACAGGACCCCGGAAGCACGTTGGGGAAGCAGGCGAGTGTCCCAGACTGGACTTCGTGATGGGCCTGGCCCCATGGTAGAGCGCAGGGATGGGACCCCTGCAAGACGAGGATCCACGGGCGTTGTCCTCGCTGCATTCCGTCTTGTGGAGTGCCCCTTGGCGGCGATCGGGTGCGGGCACTCACCATGCCCTTCAAGGCCCCGAGGTGGGGGCGGCCCAGCAGACGTGCGGCGCCCGAATGACTTCGCCGGGCTTTTTCCGGCCAATTCTCACGAGCGTTCTGCCCAAACCAGGATTGGTTTGGGCAGAACGCTCGTGAGAATTGGCCGGCGTAGGACAGTGCTGCGGACCGCCGTGCTCTCCATGGCCCAGGGCCCTTTCTCGCCCAGGGCATGTTGCTGCCGCCAAGAAATGGCTCGGAAAAGACGCAGCCAAACCCGGCACGACGGCGCATTGGAGCGTTCCCGCAGCAGAGTTGAAGAACGGGTGGTGGCCTGGTGTGCGCCTCTGTCTCTCGGGGAGACGGGCCGGCCAAGGATGGGGATGACCTCATCTTGGTCATACCGGTTTATCTCACTCTGAGGGTTGTCCGAAGCACCAGAGGGGCCGATGGAGACTGCCTGGTTGGGTGTTCCGTGGCTGCGGGACTAAGGGTTTCCCATATGGAGGCCATGAGGGACAGGACCCCGGAAGCAGGTTGGGGAAGCAGGCGAGTGTCCCAGACCGGACTTCGTGATGGGCCTGGCCCCATGGTAGAGCGCAGGGATGGGACCCCTACAAGTCGAGGACCACGGGCGTTGTCCTCGCTGCATTCTGTCTTGTGGAGTGCCCCTTGGCGGCGATCGGGTGCGGGCACTCACCATGCCCTTCAAGGCCCCGAGGTGGGGGCGGCCCAGCAGACGTGCGGCGCCCGAATGACTTCGCCGGGCTTTTTACGGCCAATTCTCACGAGCGTTCTGCCCAAACCAGGATTGGTTTGGGCAGAACGCTCGTGAGAATTGTCCGGCGTAGGACAGCCCTGCGGACCGCCGTGCTCTCCATGGCCCAGGGCCCTTTCTCGCCCAGGGCATGTTGCTGCCGCCAAGAAATGGCTCGGAAAAGACGCGGCCAACCCCGGCACGACGGCGCATTGGAGCGTTCCCGGAGCAGAGTTGAAGAACGGGTGGTGGCCTGGTGTGCGCGTCTGTCTCTCGGGTAGACGGGCCGGCCAAGGATGGGGATGACCTCATCTTGGTCATACCGGTTTATCTCACTCTGAGGGTTGTCCGAAGCACCAGAGGGGCCGATGGAGACTGCGTGGTTGGGAGATGCGTGGCTGCGGGTCTAAGGGTTTCCGATATGGAGGCCATGAGGGACAGGACGCCGGAAGCAGGTTGGGGAAGCAGGCGAGTGTCCCAGACCGGACTTCGTGATGGGCCTGGCCCCATGGTAGAGCGCAGGGATGGGACCCCTGCAAGTCGAGGATCCACGGGCGTTGTCCTCGCTGCATTCCGTCTTGTGGAGTGCCCCTTGGCGGCGATAGGGTGCGGGCACTCACCATGACCTTCAAGGCCCCGAGATGGGGGCGGCCCAGCAGACGTGCGGCGCCCGTATGACTTCGCCGGGCTTTTTCCGGCCAATTCTCACGAGCGTTCTGCCCAAATCAGGATTGGTTTGGGCAGAACGCTCGTGAGAATTGGCCGGCGTAGGACAGCCCTGCGGACCGCCGTGCTCTCCATGGCCCAGGGCCCTTTCTCGCCCAGGGCATGATGCTGCCGCCAAGAAATGGCTCGGAAAAGACGCGGCCAAACCCGGCACGACGGCGCATTGGAGCGTTCCCGGAGAAGAGTTGAAGAACGGGTGGTGGCCTGGTGTGTGCCTCTGTCTCTCGGGGAGACGGGCCGGCCAAGGATGAGGATGACCTCATCTTGGTCATACCGGTTTATCTCACTCTGAGGGTTGTCCGAAGCACCAGAGGGGCCGATGGAGACTGCGTGGTTGGGAGATGCGTGGCTGCGGGTCTAAGGGTTTCCGATATGGAGGCCATGAGGGACAGGACCCCGGAAGCAGGTTGGGGAAGCAGGCGAGTGTTCCAGACCGGACTTCGTGATGGGCCTGGCCCCATGGTAGAGCGCAGGGATGGGACCCCTGCAAGTAGAGGACCACGGGCGTTGTCCTCGCTGCATTCCGTCTTGTGGAGTGCCCCTTGGCGGCGATCGGGTGCGGGCACTCACCATGCCCTTTCAGGCCCCGAGGTGGGGGCGGCCCAGCAGACGTGCGGCGCCCGAATGACTTCGCCGGGCTTTTTCGGCCAATTCTCATGAGCATTCTGCCCAAACCAGGATTGGTTTGGGCAGAACGCTTGTGAGAATTGGCCGGCGTAGGACAGCCCTGCGGACCGCCGTGCTCTCCATGGCCCAGGGCCCTTTCTCGCCCAGGGCATGATGCTGCCGCCAAGAAATGGCTCGGAAAAGACGCGGCCCACCCCGGCACGACGGCGCATTGGAGCGTTCCCGGAGCAGAGTTGAAGAACGGGTGGTGGCCAGGTGTGCGCCTCTGTCTCTCGGGGAGACGCGCCGGCCAAGGATGGGGATGACCTCATCTTGGTCATACCGGTTTATCTCACTCTGAGGGTTGTCCGAAGCACCAGAGGGGCCGATGGAGACTGCGTGGTTGGGAGATGCGTGGCTGCGGGTCTAAGGGTTTCCGATATGGAGGCCATGAGGGACAGGACCCCGGAAGCAGGTTGGGGAAGCAGGCGAGTGTCCCAGACCGGACTTCGTGATGGGCCTGGCCCCATGGTAGAGCGCAGGGATGGGACCCCTGCAAGTCGAGGATCCTCGGGCGTTGTCCTCGCTGCATTCCGTCTTGTGGAGTGCCCCTTGGCGGCGATCGGGTGCGGGCACTCACCATGCCCTTCAAGGCCCCGAGGTGGGGGCGGCCCAGCAGACGTGCGGCGCCGAATGAATTCGCCGGGCTTTTTCCGGCCAATTCTCACGAGCGTTCTGCCCAAACGAGGATTGGTTTGGGCAGAACGCTCGTGAGAATTGGCCGGCTTAGGACAGCTCTGCGGACCGCCGTGCTCTCCATGGCCCAGGGCCCTTTCTCGCCCAGGGCATGTTGCTGCCGCCAAGAAATGGCTCGGAAAAGACGCGGCCAACCCCGGCATGACGGCGCATTGGAGCGTTCCCGGAGCAGAGTTGAAGAACTGGTGGTGGCCTGGTGTGCGCCTCTGTCTCTCGGGGAGACGGGCCGGCCAAGGATGAGGATGACCTCATCTTGGTCATACCGGTTTATCTCACTCTGAGGGTTGTCCGAAGCACCAGAGGGGCCGATGGAGACTGCGTGGTTGGGAGATGCGTGGCTGCGAGTCTAAGGGTTTCCGATATGGAGGCCATGAGGGACAGGACCCCGGAAGCAGGTTGGGGAAGCAGGCGAGTGTCCCAGACCGGAGTTTGTGATGGGCCTGGCCCCATGGTTGAGCGCAGGGATGGGACCCCTGCATGTCGAGGATCCACGGCCATGTCCTCGCTGCATTCCGTCTTGTGGAGTGCCCCTTGGCGGCGATCGGGTGCGGGCACTCACCATGCCCTTCAAGGCCCCGAGGTGGGGGCGGCCCAGCAGACGTGCGGCGCCCGAATGACATCGCCGTGTTTTTCCGGCCAATTCTCACGAGCGTTCTGCCCAAACCAGGATTGGTTTGGGCAGAACGCTCGTGAGAATTGGCCGGCATAGGACAGCCCTGCGGACCGCCGTGCTGTCCATGGCCCAGGGCCCTTTCTCGTCCAGGGCATGATGCTGCCGCCAAGAAATGGCTCGGAAAAGACGCGGCCCACCCCGGCACGACGGCGCATTGGAGCGTTCCCGGAGCAGAGTTGAAGAACGGGTGGTGGCCAGGTGTGCGCCTCTGTCTCTCGGGGAGACGGGCCGGCCAAGGATGGGGATGACCTCATCTTGGTCATACCAGTTTATCTCACTCTGAGGGTTGTCCGAAGCACCAGAGGGGCCAATGGAGACTGCGTGGTTGGGAGATGCGTGTCTGCGGTCTAAGTGTTTCCGATATGGAGGCCATGAGGGACAGGACCCCGGAAGCAGGTTGGGGAAGCAGGCGAGTGTCCCAGACCGGACTTCGTGATGTGCCTGGCCCCATGGTAGAGCGCAGGGATGGGACCCCTGCAAGTCGAGGATCCGCGGGCGTTGTCCTCGCTGCATTCCGACTTGTGGAGTGCCCCTTGGCGGCGATCAGGTGCGGGCACTCACCATGCCCTTCAAGGCCCCGAGGTGGGGGCGGCCCAGCAGACGTGCGGCGCCCGAATGACTTCGCCGGGCTTTTTACGGCCAATTCTCACGAGCGTTCTGCCCAAACCAGGATTGGTTTGGGCAGAACGCTCGTGAGAATTGGCCGGCGTAGGACAGCGCTGCGGACCGCCGTGCTCTCCATGGCCCAGGGCTCTTTCTCGCCCAGGGCATGTTGCTGCCGCCAAGAAATGGCTCGGAAAAGACGCGGCCAACCCCGGCACGACGGCGAATTGGACCGTTCCCGGAGAAGAGTTGAAGAACGGGTGGTGGCCTGGTGTGCGCCTCTGTCTCTCGGGGAGACGGGCCGGCCAAGGATGAGGATGACCTCATCTTGGTCATACCGGTTTATCTCACTCTGAGGGTTGTCCGAAGCACCAGAGGGGCCGATGGAGACTGCGTGGTTGGGAGATGCGTAGCTACGGGTCTAAGGGTTTCCGATATGGAGGCCATGAGGGACAGGACCCCGGAAGCAGGTTGGGGAAGCAGGCGAGTGTCCCAGACCGTACTTCCTGATGGGCCTGGCCCCATGGTAGAGCGCAGGGATGGGACCACTGCAAGACGAGGATCCACGGGCGTTGTCCTCGCTGCATTCCGTCTTGTGGAGTGCCCCTTGGCGGCGATCGGGTGCGGGCACTCACCATGCCCTTCAAGGCCCCGAGGTGGGGGCAGCCCAGCAGACGTGCGGCGCCCGAATGACTTCGCCGGGCTTTTTCCGGCCAATTCTCACGAGCGTTCTGTCCAAACCAGGATTGGTTTGGGCAGAACGCTCGTGAGAATTGGCCGGCGTAGGACAGCCCTGCGGACCGCCGTGCTCTCCATGGCCCAGGGCCCTTTCTCGCCCAGGGCATGTTGCTGCCGCCAAGAAATGGCTCGGAAAAGACGCGGCCAACCCCGGCACGACGGCGCATTGGAGCTTTCCCGGAGCAGAGTTGAAGAACGGGTGGTGGCCTGGTGTGAGCCTCTGTCTCTCGATAGACGGGCCTGCCAAGAATGGGGATGACCTCATCTTGGTCATACCGGTTTATCTCACTCTGAGGGTTGTCCGAAGCACCAGAGGGGCCGATGGAGACTGCGTGGTTGGGAGATGCGTGGCTGCGGGTCTAAGGTTTTCCGATATGTAGGCCATGAGGGACAGGACCCCGGAAGCAGGTTGGGGAAGCAGGCGAGTGTCCCAGACCGTACTTCCTGATGGGCCTGGCCCCATGGTAGAGCGCAGGGATGGGACCACTGCAAGTCGAGGATCCACGGGCGTTGTCCTCGCTGCATTCCGTCTTGTGGAGTGCCCCTTGGCGGCGATCGGGTGCGGGCACTCACCATGCCCTTCAAGGCCCCGAGGTGGGTGTGGCCCAGCAGACGTGCGGCGCCCGAATGACTTCGCCGGGCTTTTTCCGGCCAATTCTCACGAGGGTTCTGTCCAAACCAGGATTGGTTTGGGCAGAACGCTCGTGAGAATTGGCCGGCGTAGGACAGCCCGGAGGACCACCGTGCTCTCCATGGCCCAGGGCCCTTTCTCGCCCAGGGCATGTTGCTGCCGCCAAGTAATGGCTCGGAAAAGACGCGGCCCACCCCGGCACGACGGCGCTATGGAGCGTTCCCGGAGCAGAGTTGAAGAACGGGTGGTGGCCTGGTGTGCGCCTCTGTCTCTCGGGTAGACGGGCCGGCCAAGGATGGGGATGACCTCATCTTGGTCATACCGGTTTATCTCACTCTGAGGGTTGTCCGAAGCACCAGAGGGGCCGATGGAGACTGCGTGGTTGGAGGATGCGTGGCTGCGGGTCTAAGGGTTTCCGATATGGAGGCCATGAGGGACAGGACCCCGGAAGCAGGTTGGGGAAGCAGGCGAGTGTCCACGACCGGTCTTCGTGATGGGCCTGGCCCCATGGAAGAGCGCAGGGATGGGACCCCTGCAAGTCGAGGATCCACGGGCGTTGTCCTCGCTGCATTCCGTCTTGCGGAGTGCCCCTTTGCGGCGATCGGGTGCGGGCACTCACCATGCCCTTCAAGGCCCCGAGGTGGGGGCGGCCCAGCAGACGTGCGGCGCCCGAATGACTTCGCCGGGCTTTTTCCGGCCAATTCTCACGAGCGTTCTGCCCAAACCAGGATTTGTTTGGGCAGAACGCTCGTGAGAATTGGCCGGCGTAGGACAGCCCTGCGGACCGCCGTGCTCTCCATGGCCCAGGGCCCTTTCTCGCCCAGGGCATGTTGCTGCCGCCAAGAAATGGCTCGGAAAAGACGCGGCCAAACCCGGCACGACGGCGCATTGGAGCGTTCCCGGAGCAGAGTTGAAGAACGGGTGGTGGCCTGGTGTGCGCCTCTGTCTCTCGGGGAGACGGGCCGGCCAAGGATGGGGATGACCTCATCTTGGTCATACCGGTTTATCTCACTCTGAGGGTTGTCCGAAGCACCAGAGGGGCCGATGGAGACTGCGTGGTTGGGAGATGCGTGGCTGCGGGTCTAAGGGTTTCCGATATGGAGGCCATGAGGGACAGGACCCCGGAAGCAGGTTGGGGAAGCAGGCGAGTATTCCAGACCGGACTTCGTGATGGGCCTGGCCCCATGGTAGAGCGCAGGGATGGGACCCCTGCAAGTAGAGGACCACGGGCGTTGTCCTCGCTGCATTCCGTCTTGTGGAGTGCCCCTTGGCGGCGATCGGGTGCGGGCACTCACCATGCCCTTCAAGGCCCCGAGGTGGGGGCGGCCCAGCAGACGTGCGGCGCCGAATGAATTCGCCGGGCTTTTTCCGGCCAATTCTCACGAGCGTTCTGCCCAAACGAGGATTGGTTTGGGCAGAACGCTCGTGAGAATTGGCCGGCTTAGGACAGCTCTGCGGACCGCCGTGCTCTCCATGGCCCAGGGCCCTTTCTCGCCCAGGGCATGTTGCTGCCGCCAAGAAATGGCTCGGAAAAGACGCGGCCAACCCCGGCATGACGGCGCATTGGAGCGTTCCCGGAGCAGAGTTGAAGAACGGGTGGTGGCCTGGTGTGCGCCTCTGTCTCTCGGGGAGACGGGCCGGCCAAGGATGAGGATGACCTCATCTTGGTCATACCGGTTTATCTCACTCTGAGGGTTGTCCGAAGCACCAGAGGGGCCGATGGAGACTGCGTGGTTGGGAGATGCGTGGCTGCGGGTCTAAGGGTTTCCGATATGGAGGCCTTGAGGGACAGGACCCCGGAAGCAGGTTGGGGAAGCAGGCGAGTGTCCCAGACCGGACTTCGTGATGGGCCTGGCCCCATGGTAGAGCGCAGGGATGGGACCCCTGCAATCGAGGATCCTCGGGCGTTGTCCTCGCTGCATTCCGTCTTGTGGAGTGCCCCTTGGCGGCGATCGGGTGCGGGCACTCACCATGCCCTTCAAGGCCCCGAGGTGGAGGCGGCCCAGCAGACGTGCGGCGCCCGAATGACTTCGCCGGGCTTTTTCCGGCCAATTCTCACGAGCGTTCTGCCCAAACCAGGATTGGTTTGGGCAGAACGCTCGTGAGAATTGGCCGGCGTAGGACAGCCCTGCGGACCGCCGTGCTCTCCATGGCCCAGGGCCCTTTCTCGCCCAGGGCATGTTGCTGCCGCCAAGAAATGGCTCGGAAAAGACGCGGCCAACCCTGGCACGACGGCGCATTGGAGCGTTCCCGGAGCAGAGTTGAAGAACGGGTGGTGGCCTGGTGTGCGCCTCTGTCTCTCGGGTAGACGGGCCGGCCAAGGATGGGGATGACCTCATCTTGGTCATACCAATTTATCTCACTCTGTGGGTTGTCCGAAGCACCAGAGGGGCCGATGGAGACTGCGTGGTTGGGAGATGCGTGGCTGCGGGTCTAAGGGTTTCCGATATGGAGGCCATGAGGGACAGGACCCCGGAAGCAGGTTGGGGAAGCAGGCGAGTGTCCCAGACCGGACTTCGTGATGGGCCTGGCCCCATGGTAGAGCGCAGGGATGGGACCACTGCAAGTCGAGGATCCACGGGCGTTGTCCTCGCTGCATTCCGTCTTGTGGAGTGCCCCTTGGCGGCGATCGGGTGCGGGCACTCACCATGCCCTTCAAGGCCCGAGGTCGGTGTGGCCCAGCAGACGTGCGGCGCCCGAATGACTTCGCCGGGCTTTTTCCGGCCAATTCTCACGAGCGTTCTGCCCAAACCTGGATTGGTTTTTGCAGAACGCTCGTGAGAATTGGCCGGCGTAGGACAGCCCTGAGGACCGCCGTGCTCTCCATGGCCCAGGGCCCTTTCTCGCCCAGGGCATGTTGCTGCCGCCAAGTAATGGCTCGGAAAAGACGCGGCCCAGCCCGGCACGACGGCGCTATGGAGCGTTCCCGGAGCAGAGTTGAAGAACGGGTGGTGGCCTGGTGTGCGCCTCTGTCTCTCGGGTAGACGGGCCGGCCAAGGATGGGGATGACCTCATCTTGGTCATACCGGTTTATCTCACTCTGAGGGTTGTCCGAAGCACCAGAGGGGCCGATGGAGACTGCGTGGTTGGGAGATGCGTGGCTGCGGGTCTAAGGGTTTCCGATATGGAGGCCATGAGGGACAGGACCCCGGAAGCAGGTTGGGGAAGCAGGCGAGTGTCCCAGACCGGTCTTCGTGATGGGCATGGCCCCATGGAAGAGCGCAGGGATGGGACCCCTGCAAGTCGAGGATCCACGGGCGTTGTCCTCGCTGCATTCCGTCTTGTGGAGTGCCCCTTTGCGGCGATCGGGTGCCGGCACTCACCATGCCCTTCAAGGCCCCGAGGTGGGGGCGGCCCAGCAGACGTGCGGCGCCCGAATGACTTCGCCGGGCTTTTTCCGGCCAATTCTCACGAGCGTTCTGCCCAAACCAGGATTGGTTTGGGCAGAACGCTCGTGAGAATTGGCCGGCGTAGGACAGCCCTGCGGACCGCCGTGCTCTCCATGGCCCAGGGCCCTTTCTCGCCCAGGGCATGTTTCTGCCGCCAAGAAATGGCTCGTAAAAGAAGCGGCCAACCCCGGCACGACGGCGCATTGGAGCGTTCCCGGAGCAGATTTGAAGAACGGGTGGTGGCCTGGTGTGCGCCTCTGTCTCTCGGGTAGACGGGCCGGCCAAAGATGGGGATGACCTCATCTTGGTCATACCGGTTTACCTCACTCTGAGGGTTGTCCGAAGCACCAGAGGGGCCGATGGAGACTGCGTGGTTGGGAGATGCGTGGCTGCGGGTCTAAGGGTTTCCGATATGGAGGCCATGAGGGACAGGACCCCGGAAGCAGGTTGGGGAAGCAGGCGAGTGTCCCAGACCGGACTTCGTGATGGGCCTGGCCCCATGGTAGAGCGCAGGGATGGGACCCCTGCAAGTCGAGGACCACGGGCGTTGTCCTCGCTGCATTCCGTCTTGTGGAGTGCCCCTTGGCGGCGATCGGGTGCCGGCACTCACCATGCCCTTCAAGGCCCCGAGGTGGGGGCGGCCCAGCAGACGTGCGGCGCCCGAATGACTTCGCCTTGCTTTTTCCGGCCAATTCTCACGAGCGTTCTGCCCAAACCAGGATTGGTTTGGGCAGAACGCTCGTGAGAATTGGCCGGCGTAGGACAGCCCTGCGGACCGCCGTGCTCTCCATGGCCCAGGGCCCTTTCTCGCCCAGGGCATGTTGCTGCCGCCAAGAAATGGCTCCGAAGACGCGGCCCACCCCGGCACGATGGCGCATTGGAGCGTTCCCGGAGCAGAGTTGAAGAACGGGTGGTGGCCTGGTGTGCGCCTCTGTCTCTCGGGTAGACGGGCCGGCCAAGGATGGGGATGACCTCATCTTGGTCATACCGGTTTATCTCACTCTGAGGGTTGTCCGAAGCACCAGAGGGGCCGATGGAGACTGCGTGGTTGGGAGATGCGTGGCTGCGGGTCTAAGGGTTTCCGATATGGAGGCCATGAGGGACAGGACCCCGGAAGCAGGTTGGGGAAGCAGGCGAGTGTCCCAGACCGGACTTCGTGATGGCCCTGGCCCCATGGTAGAGCGCAGGGATGGGACCACTGCAAGACGAGGACCCACGGGCGTTGTCCTCGCTGCATTCCGTCTTGTGGAGTGCCCCTTGGCGGCGATCGGGTGCGGGCACTCACCATGCCCTTCAAGGCCCCGAGGTGGGGGCAGCCCAGCAGACGTGCGGCGCCCGAATGACTTCGCCGGGCTTTTTCCGGCCAATTCTCACGAGCGTTCTGTCCAAACCAGGATTGGTTTGGGCAGAACGCTCGTGAGAATTGGCCGGCGTAGGACAGCCCTGCGGACCGCCGTGCTCTCCATGGCCCAGGGCCCTTTCTCGCCCAGGGCATGTTGTTGCCGCCAAGAAATGGCTCGGAAAAGACGCGGCCAAACCCGGCACGACGGCGCATTAGAGCATTCCCGGAGCAGAGTTGAAGAACGGGTGGTGGCCTGGTGTGTGCCTCTGTCTCTCGGGGAGACGGGCCGGCCAAGGATGGGGATGACCTCATCTTGGTCATACCGGTTTATCTCACTCTGAGGGTTGTCCGAAGCACCAGAGGGGCCGATGGAGACTGCGTGGTTGGGAGATGCGTGGCTGCGGGTCTAAGGGTTTCCGATATGGAGGCCATGAGGGACAGGACCCCGGAAGCAGGTTGGGGAAGCAGGCGAGTGTCCCAGACCGGACTTCGTGATGGGCCTGGCCCCATGGTAGAGCGCAGGGATGGGACCCCTGCAAGTCGAGTATCCTCGGGCGTTGTCCTCGCTGCATTCCGTCTTGTGGAGTGCCCCTTGGCGGCGATCGGGTGCGGGCACTCACCATCCCAAACAAGGGCCCGAGGTGGGGGCGGCCCAGCAGACGTGCGGCGCCCGAATGATTTCGCCGTGCTTTTTCCGGCCAATTCTCACGAGCGTTCTGCCCAAACCAGGATTGGTATGGGCAGAACGCTCGTGAGAATTGGCCGGCGTAGGACAGCGCTGCGGACCGCCGTGCTCTCCATGGCCCAGGGCCCTTTCTCGCCCAGGGCATGTGGCTGCCGCCAAGAAATGGCTCGGAAAAGACGCGGCCAACCCCGGCACGACGGCGCATTGGAGCTTTCCCGGAGCAGAGTTGAAGAACGGGTGGTGGCCTGGTGTGAGCCTCTGTCTCTCGATAGACGGGCCTGCCAAGGATGGGGATGACCTCATCTTGGTCATACCGGTTTATCTCACTCTGAGTGTTGTCCGAAGCACCAGAGGGGCCGATGGAGACTGCGTGGTTGGGAGATGCGTGGCTGCGGGTCTAAGGTTTTCCGATATGTAGGCCATGAGGGACAGGACCCCGGAAGCAGGTTGGGGAAGCAGGCGAGTGTCCCAGACCGTACTTCCTGATGGGCCTGGCCCCATGGTAGAGCGCAGGGATGGGACCCCTGCAAGTAGAGGACCACGGGCGTTGTCCTCGCTGCATTCCGTCTTGTGGAGTGCCCCTTGGCGGCGATCGGGTGCGGGCACTCACCATGCCCTTTCAGGCCCCGAGGTGGGGGCGGCCCAGCAGACGTGCGGCGCCCGAATGACTTCGCCGGGCTTTTTCGGCCAATTCTCATGAGCATTCTGCCCAAACCAGGATTGGTTTGGGCAGAACGCTTGTGAGAATTGGCCGGCGTAGGACAGCCCTGCGGACCGCCGTGCTCTCCATGGCCCAGGGCCCTTTCTCGCCCAGGGCATGATGCTGCCGCCAAGAAATGGCTCGGAAAAGACGCGGCCCACCCCGGCACGACGGCGCATTGGAGCGTTCCCGGAGCAGAGTTGAAGAACGGGTGGTGGCCAGGTGTGCGCCTCTGTCTCTCGGGGAGACGGGCCGGCCAAGGATGGGGATGACCTCATCTTGGTCATACCGGTTTATCTCACTCTGAGGGTTGTCCGAAGCACCAGAGGGGCCGATGGAGACTGCGTGGTTGGGAGATGTGTGGCTGCGGGTCTAAGGGTTTCCGATATGGAGGCCATGAGGGACAGGACCCCGGAAGCAGGTTGGGGAAGCAGGCGAGTGTCCCAGACCGGACTTCGTGATGGGCCTGGCCCCATGGTAGAGCGCAGGGATGGGACCCCTGCAAGTCGAGGATCCTCGGGCGTTGTCCTCGCTGCATTCCGTCTTGTGGAGTGCCCCTTGGCGGCGATCGGGTGCGGGCACTCACCATGCCCTTCAAGGCCCCGAGGTGGGGGCGGCCCAGCAGACGTGCGGCGCCGAATGAATTCGCCGTGCTTTTTCCGGCCAATTCTCACGAGCGTTCTGCCCAAACGAGGATTGGTTTGGGCAGAACGCTCGTGAGAATTGGCCGGCTTAGGACAGCTCTGCGGACCGCCGTGCTCTCCATGGCCCAGGGCCCTTTCTCGCCCAGGGCATGTTGCTGCCGCCAAGAAATGGCTCGGAAAAGACGCGGCCAACCCCGGCATGACGGCGCATTGGAGCGTTCCCGGAGCAGAGTTGAAGAACGGGTGGTGGCCTGGTGTGCGCCTCTGTCTCTCGGGGAGACGGGCCGCCCAAGGATGAGGATGACCTCATCTTGGTCATACCGGTTTATCTCACTCTGAGGGTTGTCCGAAGCACCAGAGGGGCCGATGGAGACTGCGTGGTTGGGAGATGCGTGGCTGCGGGTCTAAGGGTTTCCGATATGGAGGCCTTGAGTGACAGGACCCCGGAAGCAGGTTGGGGAAGCAGGCGAATGTCCCAGACCGGACTTCGTGATGGGCCTGGCCCCATGGTAGAGCGCAGGGATGGGACCCCTGCAATCGAGGATCCTCGGGCGTTGTCCTCGCTGCATTCCGTCTTGTGGAGTGCCCCTTGGCGGCGATCGGGTGCGGGCACTCACCATGCCCTTCAAGGCCCCGAGGTGGGGGCGGCCCAGCAGACGTGCGGCGCCCGAATGACTTCGCCGGGCTTTTTCCGGCCAATTCTCACGAGCGTTCTGCCCAAACCAGGATTGGTTTGGGCAGAACGCTCGTGAGAATTGGCCGGCGTAGGACAGCCCTGCGGACCGCCGTGCTCTCCATGGCCCAGGGCCCTTTCTCGCCCAGGGCATGTTTCTGCCGCCAAGAAATGGCTCGTAAAAGAAGCGGCCAACCCCGGCACGACGGCGCATTGGAGCGTTCCCGGAGCAGATTTGAAGAACGGGTGGTGGCCTGGTGTGCGCCTCTGTCTCTCGGGTAGACGGGCCGGCCAAAGATGGGGATGACCTCATCTTGGTCATACCGGTTTATCTCACTCTGAGGGTTGTCCGAAGCACCAGAGGGGCCGATGGAGACTGCGTGGTTGGGAGATGCGTGGCTGCGGGTCTAAGGGTTTCCGATATGGAGGCCATGAGGGACAGGACCCCGGAAGCAGGTTGGGGAAGCAGGCGAGTGTCCCAGACCGGACTTCGTGATGGGCCTGGCCCCATGGTAGAGCGCAGGGATGGGACCCCTGCAAGTCGAGGACCACGGGCGTTGTCCTCGCTGCATTCCGTCTTGTGGAGTGCCCCTTGGCGGCGATCGGGTGCCGGCACTCACCATGCCCTTCAAGGCCCCGAGGTGGGGGCGGCCCAGCAGACGTGCGGCGCCCGAATGACTTCGCCTTGCTTTTTCCGGCCAATTCTCACGAGCGTTCTGCCCAAACCAGGATTGGTTTGGGCAGAACGCTCGTGAGAATTGGCCGGCGTAGGACAGCCCTGCGGACCGCCGTGCTCTCCATGGCCCAGGGCCCTTTCTCGCCCAGGGCATGTTGCTGCCGCCAAGAAATGGCTCCGAAGACGCGGCCCACCCCGGCACGATGGCGCATTGGAGCGTTCCCGGAGCAGAGTTGAAGAACGGGTGGTGGCCTGGTGTGCGCCTCTGTCTCTCGGGTAGACGGGCCGGCCAAGGATGGGGATGACCTCATCTTGGTCATACCGGTTTATCTCACTCTGAGGGTTGTCCGAAGCACCAGAGGGGCCGATGGAGACTGCGTGGTTGGGAGATGCGTGGCTGCGGGTCTAAGGGTTTCCGATATGGAGGCCATGAGGGACAGGACCCCGGAAGCAGGTTGGGGAAGCAGGCGAGTGTCCCAGACCGGACTTCGTGATGGCCCTGGCCCCATGGTAGAGCGCAGGGATGGGACCCCTGCAAGACGAGGACCCACGGGCGTTGTCCTCGCTGCATTCCGTCTTGTGGAGTGCCCCTTGGCGGCGATCGGGTGCGGGCACTCACCATGCCCTTCAAGGCCCCGAGGTGGGGGCAGCCCAGCAGACGTGCGGCGCCCGAATGACTTCGCCGGGCTTTTTCCGGCCAATTCTCACGAGCGTTCTGTCCAAACCAGGATTGGTTTGGGCAGAACGCTCGTGAGAATTGGCCGGCGTAGGACAGCCCTGCGGACCGCCGTGCTCTCCATGGCCCAGGGCCCTTTCTCGCCCAGGGCATGTTGCTGCCGCCAAGAAATGGCTCGGAAAAGACGCGGCCAAACCCGGCACGACGGCGCATTAGAGCATTCCCGGAGCAGAGTTGAAGAACGGGTGGTGGCCTGGTGTGTGCCTCTGTCTCTCGGGGAGACGGGCCGGCCAAGGATGGGGATGACCTCATCTTGGTCATACCGGTTTATCTCACTCTGAGGGTTGTCCGAAGCACCAGAGGGGCCGATGGAGACTGCGTGGTTGGGAGATGCGTGGCTGCGGGTCTAAGGGTTTCCGATATGGAGGCCATGAGGGACAGGACCCCGGAAGCAGGTTGGGGAAGCAGGCGAGTGTCCCAGACCGGACTTCGTGATGGGCCTGGCCCCATGGTAGAGCGCAGGGATGGGACCCCTGCAAGTCGAGTATCCTCGGGCGTTGTCCTCGCTGCATTCCGTCTTGTGGAGTGCCCCTTGGCGGCGATCGGGTGCGGGCACTCACCATCCCAAACAAGGGCCCGAGGTGGGGGCGGCCCAGCAGACGTGCGGCGCCCGAATGATTTCGCCGTGCTTTTTCCGGCCAATTCTCACGAGCGTTCTGCCCAAACCAGGATTGGTATGGGCAGAACGCTCGTGAGAATTGGCCGGCGTAGGACAGCGCTGCGGACCGCCGTGCTCTCCATGGCCCAGGGCCCTTTCTCGCCCAGGGCATGTGGCTGCCGCCAAGAAATGGCTCGGAAAAGACGCGGCCAACCCCGGCACGACGGCGCATTGGAGCTTTCCCGGAGCAGAGTTGAAGAACGGGTGGTGGCCTGGTGTGAGCCTCTGTCTCTCGATAGACGGGCCTGCCAAGGATGGGGATGACCTCATCTTGGTCATACCGGTTTATCTCACTCTGAGTGTTGTCCGAAGCACCAGAGGGGCCGATGGAGACTGCGTGGTTGGGAGATGCGTGGCTGCGGGTCTAAGGTTTTCCGATATGTAGGCCATGAGGGACAGGACCCCGGAAGCAGGTTGGGGAAGCAGGCGAGTGTCCCAGACCGTACTTCCTGATGGGCCTGGCCCCATGGTAGAGCGCAGGGATGGGACCCCTGCAAGTAGAGGACCACGGGCGTTGTCCTCGCTGCATTCCGTCTTGTGGAGTGCCCCTTGGCGGCGATCGGGTGCGGGCACTCACCATGCCCTTTCAGGCCCCGAGGTGGGGGCGGCCCAGCAGACGTGCGGCGCACGAATGACTTCGCCGGGCTTTTTCGGCCAATTCTCATGAGCATTCTGCCCAAACCAGGATTGGTTTGGGCAGAACGCTTGTGAGAATTGGCCGGCGTAGGACAGCCCTGCGGACCGCCGTGCTCTCCATGGCCCAGGGCCCTTTCTCGCCCAGGGCATGATGCTGCCGCCAAGAAATGGCTCGGAAAAGACGCGGCCCACCCCGGCACGACGGCGCATTGGAGCGTTCCCGGAGCAGAGTTGAAGAACGGGTGGTGGCCAGGTGTGCGCCTCTGTCTCTCGGGGAGACGGGCCGGCCAAGGATGGGGATGACCTCATCTTGGTCATACCGGTTTATCTCACTCTGAGGGTTGTCCGAAGCACCAGAGGGGCCGATGGAGACTGCGTGGTTGGGAGATGCGTGGCTGCGGGTCTAAGGGTTTCCGATATGGAGGCCATGAGGGACAGGACGCCGGAAGCAGGTTGGGGAAGCAGGCGAGTGTCCCAGACCGGACTTCGTGATGGGCCTGGCCCCATGGTAGAGCGCAGGGATGGGACCCCTGCAAGTCGAGGATCCACGGGCGTTGTCCTCACTGCATTCCGTCTTGTGGAGTGCCCCTTGGCGGCGATCGGGTGCGGGCACTCACCATGACCTTCAAGGCCCCGAGATGGGGGCGGCCCAGCAGACGTGCGGCGCCCGTATGACTTCGCCGGGCTTTTTCCGGCCAATTCTCACGAGCGTTCTGCCCAAATCAGGATTGGTTTGGGCAGAACGCTCGTGAGAATTGGCCGGCGTAGGACAGCCCTGCGGACCGCCGTGCTCTCCATGGCCCAGGGCCCTTTCTCGCCCAGGGCATGATGCTGCCGCCAAGAAATGGCTCGGAAAAGACGCGGCCAAACCCGGCACGACGGCGCATTGGAGCGTTCCCGGAGAAGAGTTGAAGAACGGGTGGTGGCCTGGTGTGTGCCTCTGTCTCTCGGGGAGACGGGCCGGCCAAGGATGAGGATGACCTCATCTTGGTCATACCGGTTTATCTCACTCTGAGGGTTGTCCGAAGCACCAGAGGGGCCGATGGAGACTGCGTGGTTGGGAGATGCGTGGCTGCGGGTCTAAGGGTTTCCGATATGGAGGCCATGAGGGACAGGACCCCGGAAGCAGGTTGGGGAAGCAGGCGAGTGTTCCAGACCGGACTTCGTGATGGGCCTGGCCCCATGGTAGAGCGCAGGGATGGGACCCCTGCAAGTAGAGGACCACGGGCGTTGTCCTCGCTGCATTCCGTCTTGTGGAGTGCCCCTTGGCGGCGATCGGGTGCGGGCACTCACCATGCCCTTTCAGGCCCCGAGGTGGGGGCGGCCCAGCAGACGTGCGGCGCCCGAATGACTTCGCCGGGCTTTTTCGGCCAATTCTCATGAGCATTCTGCCCAAACCAGGATTGGTTTGGGCAGAACGCTTGTGAGAATTGGCCGGCGTAGGACAGCCCTGCGGACCGCCGTGCTCTCCATGGCCCAGGGCCCTTTCTCGCCCAGGGCATGATGCTGCCGCCAAGAAATGGCTCGGAAAAGACGCGGCCCACCCCGGCACGACGGCGCATTGGAGCGTTCCCGGAGCAGAGTTGAAGAACGGGTGGTGGCCAGGTGTGCGCCTCTGTCTCTCGGGGAGACGCGCCGGCCAAGGATGGGGATGACCTCATCTTGGTCATACCGGTTTATCTCACTCTGAGGGTTGTCCGAAGCACCAGAGGGGCCGATGGAGACTGCGTGGTTGGGAGATGCGTGGCTGCGGGTCTAAGGGTTTCCGATATGGAGGCCATGAGGGACAGGACCCCGGAAGCAGGTTGGGGAAGCAGGCGAGTGTCCCAGACCGGACTTCGTGATGGGCCTGGCCCCATGGTAGAGCGCAGGGATGGGACCCCTGCAAGTCGAGGATCCTCGGGCGTTGTCCTCGCTGCATTCCGTCTTGTGGAGTGCCCCTTGGCGGCGATCGGGTGCGGGCACTCACCATGCCCTTCAAGGCCCCGAGGTGGGGGCGGCCCAGCAGACGTGCGGCGCCGAATGAATTCGCCGGGCTTTTTCCGGCCAATTCTCACGAGCGTTCTGCCCAAACGAGGATTGGTTTGGGCAGAACGCTCGTGAGAATTGGCCGGCTTAGGACAGCTCTGCGGACCGCCGTGCTCTCCATGGCCCAGGGCCCTTTCTCGCCCAGGGCATGTTGCTGCCGCCAAGAAATGGCTCGGAAAAGACGCGGCCAACCCCGGCATGACGGCGCATTGGAGCGTTCCCGGAGCAGAGTTGAAGAACTGGTGGTGGCCTGGTGTGCGCCTCTGTCTCTCGGGGAGACGGGCCGGCCAAGGATGAGGATGACCTCATCTTGGTCATACCGGTTTATCTCACTCTGAGGGTTGTCCGAAGCACCAGAGGGGCCGATGGAGACTGCGTGGTTGGGAGATGCGTGGCTGCGAGTCTAAGGGTTTCCGATATGGAGGCCATGAGGGACAGGACCCCGGAAGCAGGTTGGGGAAGCAGGCGAGTGTCCCAGACCGGATTTGGTGATGGGCCTGGCCCCATGGTTGAGCGCAGGGATGGGACCCCTGCATGTCGAGGATCCACGGCCATGTCCTCGCTGCATTCCGTCTTGTGGAGTGCCCCTTGGCGGCGATCGGGTGCGGGCACTCACCATGCCCTTCAAGGCCCCGAGGTGGGGGCGGCCCAGCAGACGTGCGGCGCCCGAATGACATCGCCGTGTTTTTCCGGCCAATTCTCACGAGCGTTCTGCCCAAATCAGGATTGGTTTGGGCAGAACGCTCGTGAGAATTGGCCGGCGTAGGACAGCCCTGCGGACCGCCGTTCTCTCCATGGCCCAGGGCCCTTTCTCGCCCAGGGCATGATGCTGCCGCCAAGAAATGACTCGGAAAGGACGCGGCCCACCCCGGCACGACGGCGCATTGGAGCGTTCCCGGAGCAGAGTTTAAGAACGGGTGGTGGCCTGGTGTGCGCCTCTGTCTCTCGGGTAGACGGGCCGGCCAAGGATGGGGATGACCTCATCTTGGTCATACCGGTTTATCTCCCTCTGAGGGTTGTCCGAAGCACCAGAGGGGCCGATGGAGACTGCGTGGTTTGGAGATGCGTTGCTGCGGGTCTAAGGGTTTCCGCTATGGAGGCCATGAGGGACAGGACCCCGGAAGCAGGTTGGGGAAGCAGGCGAGTGTCCCAGACCGGACTTCATGATGGGCCTGGCCCCATGGTAGAGCGCAGGGATGGGACCCCTGCATGTCGAGGATCCACGGGCGTTGTCCTCGCTGCATTCCGTCTTGTGGAGTGCCCCTTGGCGGCGATCGGGTACGGGCACTCACCATGCCCTTCAAGGCCCCGAGGTGGGGGCGGCCCAGCAGACTTGCGGCGCCCGAATGACTTCGCCGGGCTTTTTCCGGCCAATTCTCACGAGCGTTCTGCCCAAACCAATCCTGGTTTGGGCAGAACGCTCGTGAGAATTGGCCGGCTTAGGACAGCGCTGCGGACCGCCGTGCTGTCCATGGCCCAGGGCCCTTTCTCGCCCAGGGCATTTTGCTGCCGCCAAGAAATGGCTCGGAAAAGACGCGGCCAAACCCGGCACGACGGCGCATTGGAGCGTTCCCGGAGCAGAGTTGAAGAACGGGTGGTGGCCTGGTGTGTGCCTCTGTCTCTCGGGGAGACGGGCCGGCCAAGGATGGGGATGACCTCATATTGGTCATACCTGTTTATCTAACTCTGAGGGTTGTCCGAAGCACCAGAGGGGCCGATGGAGACTGCGTGGTTGGGAGATGCGTGGCTGCGGGTCTAAGGGTTTCCGATATGGAGGCCATGAGGGACAGGACCCCGGAAGCAGGTTGGGGAAGCAGGCGAGTGTTCCAGACCGGACTTCGTGATGGGCCTGGCCCCATGGTAGAGCGCAGGGATGGGACCCCTGCAAGTAGAGGACCACGGGCGTTGTCCTCGCTGCATTCCGTCTTGTGGAGTGCCCCTTGGCGGCGATCGGGTGCGGGCACTCACCATGCCCTTTCAGGCCCCGAGGTGGGGGCGGCCCAGCAGACGTGCGGCGCCCGAATGACTTCGCCGGGCTTTTTCGGCCAATTCTCACGAGCGTTCTGCCCAAACCAGGATTGGTTTTGGCAGAACGCTTGTGAGAATTGGCCGGCGTAGGACAGCCCTGCGGACCCCCGTGCTCTCCATGGCCCAGGGCCCTTTCTCGCCCAGGGCATGATGCTGCCGCCAAGAAATGGCTCGGAAAAGACGCGGCCCACCCCGGCACGACGGCGCATTGGAGCGTTCCCGGAGCAGAGTTGAAGAACGGGTGGTGGCCAGGTGTGCGCCTCTGTCTCTCGGGGAGACGGGCCGGCCAAGGATGGGGATGACCTCATCTTGGTCATACCGGTTTATCTCACTCTGAGGGTTGTCCGAAGCACCAGAGGGGCCGATGGAGACTGCGTGGTTGGGAGATGCGTGGCTGCGGGTCTAAGGGTTTCCGATATGGAGGCCATGAGGGTCAGGACACCGGAAGCAGGTTGGGGAAGCAGGCGAGTGTCCCAGACCGGACTTCGTGATGGGCCTGGCCCCATGTTAGAGCGCAGGGATGGGACCCCTGCAAGTCGAGGATCCTCGGGCGTTGTCCTCGCTGCATTCCGTCTTGTGGAGTGCCCCTTGGCGGCGATCGGGTGCGGGCACTCACCATGCCCTTCAAGGCCCCGAGGTGGGGGCGGCCCAGCAGACGTGCGGCGCCCGAATGACATCGCCGTGCTTTTTCCGGCCAATTCTCACGAGCGTTCTGCCCAAACCAGGATTGGTTTGGGCAGAACGCTCGTGAGAATTGGCCGGCATAGGACAGCCCTGCGGACCGCCGTGCTGTCCATGGCCCAGGGCCCTTTCTCGTCCAGGGCATGATGCTGCCGCCCAGAAATGGCTCGGAAAAGACGCGGCCCACCCCGGCACGACGGCGCATTGGAGCGTTCCCGGAGCAGAGTTGAAGAATGGGTGGTGGCCAGGTGTGCGCCTCTGTCTCTCGGGGAGACGGGCCGGCCAAGGATGGGGATGACCTCATCTTGGTCATACCAGTTTATCTCACTCTGAGGGTTGTCCGAAGCACCAGAGGGGCCAATGGAGACTGCGTGGTTGGGAGATGCGTGGCTGCGGTCTAAGTGTTTCCGATATGGAGGCCATGAGGGACAGGACCCCGGAAGCAGGTTGGGGAAGCAGGCGAGTGTCCCAGACCGGACTTCGTGATGGGCCTGGCCACATGGTAGAGCGCAGGGATGGGACCCCTGCAAGTCGAGGATCCGCGGGCGTTGTCCTCGCTGCATTCCGACTTGTGGAGTGCCCCTTGGCGGCGATCGGGTGCGGGCACTCACCATGCCCTTCAAGGCCCCGAAGAGGGGGCGGCCCAGCAGACGTGCGGCGCCCGAATGACTTCGCCGGGCTTTTTCCGGCCAATTCTCACGAGCGTTCTGCCCAAACCAGGATTGGTTTGGGCAGAACGCTCGTGAGAATTGGCCGGCGTAGGACAGCGCTGCGGACCGCCGTGCTCTCCATGGCCCAGGGCTCTTTCTCGCCCAGGGCATGTTGCTGCCGCCAAGAAATGGCTCGGAAAAGACGCGGCCAACCCCGGCACGACGGCGAATTAGAGCGTTCCCGGAGAAGAGTTGAAGAACGGGTGGTGGCCTGGTGTGTGCCTCTGTCTCTCGGGGAGACGGGCCGGCCAAGGATGGGGATGACCTCATCTTGGTCATACCGGTTTATCTCACTCTGAGGGTTGTCCGAAGCACCAGAGGGGCCGATGGAGACTGCGTGGTTGGGAGATGCGTGGCTGCGGGTCTAAGGGTTTCCGATATGGAGGCCATGAGGGACAGGACCCCGGAAGCCGGTTGGGGAAGCAGGCGAGTGTCCCAGACCGGACTTCGTGATGGGCCTGGCCCCATGGTAGAGCGCAGGGATGGGACCCCTGCAAGTCGAGTATCCTCGGGCGTTGTGCTCGCTGCATTCCGTCTTGTGGAGTGCCCCTTGGCGGCGATCGGGTGCGGGCACTCACCATGCCCTTCAAGGCCTCGAGGTGGGGGCGGCCCAGCAGACGTGCGGCGCCCGAATGACTTCGCCGGGCTTTTTCCGGCCAATTCTCACGAGCGTTCTGCCCAAACCAGGATTGGTTTGGGCAGAACGCTCGTGAGAATTGGCCGGCTTAGGACAGCGCTGCGGACCGCCGTGCTCTCCATGGCCCAGGGCCCTTTCTCGCCCAGGGCATGTTGCTGCGGCCAGGAAATGGCTCGGAAAAGACGCGGCCAACTCCGGCACGACGGCGCATTGGAGCGTTCCCGGAGCAGAGTTGAAGAACGGGTGGTGGCCTGGTGTGCGCCTCTGTCTCTCGGGTAGACGGGCCGGCCAAGGATGGGGATGACCTCATCTTGGTCATACCGGTTTATCTCACTCTGAGGGTTGTCCGAAGCACCAGAGGGGCCGATGGAGACTGCGTGGTTGGGAGATGCGTGGCTGCGGGTCTAAGGGTTTCCGATATGGAGGCCATGAGGGACAGGACCCCGGAAGCAGGTTGGGGAAGCAGGCGAGTGTCCCAGACCGGACTTCGTGATGGGCCTGGCCCCATGGTAGAGCGCAGGGATGGGACCCCTGCAAGTCGAGGATCCACGGGCGTTGTCCTCGCTGCATTCCGTCTTGTGGAGTGCCCCTTGGCGGCGATCGGGTGCGGGCACTCACCATCCCAAACAAGGGCCCGAGGTGGGGGCGGCCCAGCAGACGTGCGGCGCCCGAATGATTTCGCCGGGCTTTTTCCGGCCAATTCTCACGAGCGTTCTGCCCAAACCAGGATTGGTATGGGCAGAACGCTCGTGAGAATTGGCCGGCGTAGGACAGTGCTGCGGACCGCCGTGCTCTCCATGGCCCAGGGCCCTTTCTCGCCCAGGGCATGTGGCTGCCGCCAAGAAATGGCTCGGAAAAGACGCGGCCAACCCGGGCACGACGGCGCATTGGAGCTTTCCCGGAGCAGAGTTGAAGAACGGGTGGTGGCCTGGTGTGCGCCTCTGTCTCTCGGGTAGACGGGCCGGCCAAGGATGGGGATGACCTCATCTTGGTCATACCGGTTTATCTCACTCTGAGGGTTGTCCGAAGCACCAGAGGGGCCGATGGAGACTGCGTGGTTGGGAGATGCGTGGCTGCGGGTCTAAGGGTTTCCGATATGGAGGCCATGAGGGACAGGACCCCGGAAGCAGGTTGGGGAAGCAGGCGAGTGTCCCAGACCGGTCTTCGTGATGGGCCTGGCCCCATGGAAGAGCGCAGGGATTGGACCCCTGGAAGTCGAGGATCCACGGGCGTTGTCCTCGCTGCATTCCGTTTTGTGGAGTGCCCCTTTGCGGCGATCGGGTGCCGGCACTCACCATGCCCTTCAAGGCCCCGAGGTGGGGGCGGCCCAGCAGACGTGCGGCGCCCGAATGACTTCGCCGGGCTTTTTCCGGCCAATTCTCACGAGCGTTCTGCCCAAACCAATCCTGGTTTGGGCAGAACGCTCGTGAGAATTGGCCGGCGTAGGACAGCCCTGCGGACCGCCGTGCTCTCCATGGCCCAGGGCCCTTTCTCGCCCAGGGCATGTTGCTGCCGCCAAGAAATGGCTCGGAAAAGACGCGGCCAACCCCGGCACGACGGCGCATTGGAGCGTTCCCGGAGCAGAGTTGAAGAACGGGTGGTGGCATGGTGTGCGCCTCTGTCTCTCGTGTAGACGGGCCGGCCAAGGATGGGGATGACCTCATCTTGGTCATACCGGTTTATCTCACTCTGAGGGTTGTCCGAAGCACCAGAGGGGCCGATGGAGACTGCGTGGTTGGGAGATGCGTGGCTGCGGGTCTAAGGGTTTCCGATATGGAGGCCATGAGGGACAGGACCCCGGAAGCAGGTTGGGGAAGCAGGCGAGTGTCCCAGACTGGACATTGTGATGGGCCTGGCCCCATGGTAGAGCGCACGGATGGGACCCCTGCAAGTCGAGGATCCACGGGCGTTGTCCTCGCTGCATTCCGTCTTGTGGAGTGCCCCTTGGCGGCGATTGGGTGCGGGCACTCACCATGCCCTTAAAGGCCCCGAGGTGGGGGCGGCCCAGCAGACGTGCGGCGCCCGAATGACTTCGCCGGGCTTTTTCCGGCCAATTCTCACGAGCGTTCTGCCCAAACCAGGATTGGTTTGGGCAGAACGCTCGTGAGAATTGGCCGGCGTAGGACAGCGCTGCGGACCGCCGTGCTCTCCTTGGCCCAGGGCCCTTTCTCGCCCAGGGCATGTTGCTGCCGCCAAGAAATGGCTCGGAAAAGACGCGGCCAACTCCGGCACGACGGCGCATTGGAGCGTTCCCGGAGCAGAGTTGAAGAACGGGTGGTGGCCTGGTGTGCGCCTCTGTCTCTCGGGTAGACGGACCGGCCAAAGATGGGGATGACCTCATCTTGGTCATACCGGTTTATCTCACTCTGAGGGTTGTCCGAAGCACCAGAGGGGCCGATGGAGACTGCGTGGTTGGGAGATGCGTGGCTGCGGGTCTAAGGGTTTCCGATATGGAGGCCACGAGGGACAGGACCCCGGAAGCAGGTTGGGGAAGTAGGCGAGTGTCCCAGACCGGACTTCGTGATGGGCCTGGCCCCATGGTAGAGCGCAGGGATGGGACCCCTGCAAGTCGAGGATCCACGGGCGTTGTCCTCGCTGCATTCCGTCTTGTGGAGTGCCCCTTGGCGGCGATCGGGTGCGGGCACTCACCATCCCAAACAAGGGCCCGAGGTGGGGGCGGCCCAGCAGACGTGCGGCGCCCGAATGATTTCGCCGGGCTTTTTCCGGCCAATTCTCACGAGCGTTCTGCCCAAACCAGGATTGGTATGGGCAGAACGCTCGTGAGAATTGGCCGGCGTAGGACAGTGCTGCGGACCGCCGTGCTCTCCATGGCCCAGGGCCCTTTCTCGCCCAGGGCATGTGGCTGCCGCCACGAAATGGCTCGGAAAAGACGCGGCCAACCCCGGCACGACGGCGCATTGGAGCGTTCCCGGAGCAGAGTTGAAGAACGGGTGGTGGCCTGGTGTGCGCCTCTGTCTCTCGGGTAGACGGGCCGGCCAAGGATGGGGATGACCTCATCTTGGTCATACCGGTTTATCTCACTCTGAGGGTTGTCCGAAGCACCAGAGGGGCCGATGGAGACTGCGTGGTTGGGAGATGCGTGGCTGCGGGTCTAAGGGTTTCCGATATGGAGGCCATGAGGGACAGGACCCCGGAAGCAGGTTGGGGAAGCAGGCGAGTGTCCCAGACCGTACTTCCTGATGGGCCTGGCCCCATGGTAGAGCGCAGGGATGGGACCACTGCAAGTCGAGGATCCACGGGCGTTGTCCTCGCTGCATTCCGTCTTGTGGAGTGCCCCTTGGCGGCGATCGGGTGCGGGCACTCACCATGCCCTTCAAGGCCCCGAGGTGGGGGCGGCCCAGCAGACGTGCGGCGCCCGAATGAATTCGCCGGGCTTTTTCCGGCCAATTCTCACGAGCGTTCTGCCCAAACCAGGATTGGTTTGGGCAGAACGCTCGTGAGAATTGGCCGGCGTAGGACAGCCCTGAGGACCGCCGTGCTCTCCATGGCCCAGGGCCCTTTCTCGCCCAGGGCATGTTGCTGCCGCCAAGTAATGGCTCGGAAAAGACGCGGCCAACCCCGGCACGACGGCGCTTTGGAGCGTTCCCGGAGCAGAGTTGAAGAACGGGTGGTGGCCTGGTGTGCGCCTCTGTCTCTCGGGTAGAAGGGCCGGCCAAGGATGGGGATGACCTCATCTTGGTCATACCGGTTTATCTCACTCTGAGGGTTGTCCGAAGCACCAGAGGGGCCGATGGAGACTGCGTGGTTGGGAGATGCGTGGCTGCGGGTCTAAGGGTTTCCGATATGGAGGCCATGAGGGACAGGACCCCGGAAGCAGTTTGGGGAAGCAGGCGAGTGTCCCAGACCGGACTTCGTGATGGGCCTGGCCCCATGGTAGAGCGCAGGGATGGGACCCCTGCAAGTCGAGGATCCTCGGGCGTTGTCCTCGCTGCATTCCGTCTTGTGGAGTGCCCCTTGGCGGCGATCGGGTGCGGGCACTCACCATGCCCTTCAAGGCCCCGAGGTGGGGGCGGCCCAGCAGACGTGCGGCGCCCGAATGACTTCGCCGGGCTTTTTCCGGCCAATTCTCACGAGCGTTCTGCCCAAACCAATCCTGGTTTGGGCAGAATGCTCGTGAGAATTGGCCGGCGTAGGACAGCGCTGCGGACCGCCGTGCTCTCCATGGCCCAGGGCTCTTTCTCGCCCAGGGCATGTTGCTGCCGCCAAGAAATGGCTCGGAAAAGACGCGGCCAACCCCGGCACGACGGCGAATTGGAGCGTTCCCGGAGAAGAGTTGAAGAACGGGTGGTGGCCTGGTGTGCGCCTCTGTCTCTCGGGGAGACGGGCCGGCCAAGGATGGGGATGACCTCATCTTGGTCATACCGGTTTATCTCACTCTGAGGGTTGTCCGAAGCACCAGAGGGGCCGATGGAGACTGCGTGGTTGGGAGATGCGTGGCTGCGGGTCTAAGGGTTTCCGATATGGAGGCCATGAGGGACAGGACCCCGGAAGCAGGTTGGGGAAGCAGGCGAGTGTCCCAGACCGGACTTCGTGATGGGCCTGGCCCCATGGTTGAGCGCACGGATGGGACCCCTGCATGTCGAGGATCCACGGGCGTTGTCCTCGCTGCATTCCGTCTTGTGGAGTGCCCCTTGGCGGCGATCGGGTGCGGGCACTCACCATGCCCTTCAAGGCCCCGAGGTGGGGGCGGCCCAGCAGACGTGCGGCGCCCGAATGACTTCGCAGGGCTTTTTCCGGCCAATTCTCACGAGCGTTCTGCCCAAACCAGGATTGGTTTGGGCAGAACGCTCGTGAGAATTGGCCGGCGTAGGACAGCCCTGCGGACCGCCGTGCTCTCCATGGCCCAGGGCCCTTTCTCGCCCAGGGCATGATGCTGCCGCCAAGAAATGGCTCGGAAAAGACGCGGCCCACCCCGGCACGACGGCGCATTGGAGCGTTCCCGGAGCAGAGTTGAAGAACGGGTGGTGGCCAGGTGTGCGCCTCTGTCTCTCGGGGAGACGGGCCGGCCAAAGATGGGGATGACCTCATCTTGGTCATACCAGTTTATCTCACTCTGAGGGTTGTCCGAAGCACCAGAGGGGCCAATGGAGACTGCGTGGTTGGGAGATGCGTGGCTGCGGTCTAAGTGTTTCCGATATGGAGGCCATGAGGGACAGGACCCCGGAAGCAGGTTGGGGAAGCAGGCGAGTGTCCCAGACCGGACTTCGTGATGGGCCTGGCCCCATGGTAGAGCGCAGGGATGGGACCCCTGCAAGTCGAGGATCCGCGGGCGTTGTCCTCGCTGCATTCCGTCTTGTGGAGTCCCCCTTGGCGGCGATCGGGTGCGGGCACTCACCATGCCCTTCAAGGCCCCGAGGTGGGGGCGGCCCAGCAGACGTGCGGCGCCCGAATGACTTCGCCGGGCTTTTTCCGGCCAATTCTCACGAGCGTTCTGCCCAAACCAGGATTGGTTTGGGCAGAACGCTCATGAGAATTGGCCGGCGTAGGACAGCGCTGCGGACCGCCGTGCTCTCCATGGCCCAGGGCTCTTTCTCGCCCAGGGCATGTTGCTGCCGCCAAGAAATGGCTCGGAAAAGACGCGGCCAACCCCGGCACGACGGCGCATTGGAGCGTTCCCGGAGAAGAGTTGAAGAACGGGTGGTGGCCTGGTGTGCGCCTCTGTCTCTCGGGGAGACGGGCCGGCCAAGGATGAGGATGACCTCATCTTGGTCATACCGGTTTATCTCACTCTGAGGGTTGTCCGAAGCACCAGAGGGACGATGGAGACTGCGTGTTTGGGAGATGCGTAGCTACGGGTCTAAGGGTTTCCGATATGGAGGCCATGAGGGACAGGACCCCGGAAGCAGGTTGGGGAAGCAGGCGAGTGTCCCAGACCGGACTTCGTGATGGGCCTGGCCCCATGGTAGAGCGCAGGGATGGGACCCCTGCAAGACGAGGATCCACGAGCGTTGTCCTCGCTGCATTCCGTCTTGTGGAGTGCCCCTTGGCGGCGATCGGGTGCGGGCACTCACCATGCCCTTCAAGCCCCCGAGGTGGGGGCGGGCCAGCAGACGTGCGGCGCCCGAATGACTTCGCCGGGCTTTTTCCGGCCAATTCTCACGAGCGTTCTGCCCAAACCAGGATTGGTTTGGGCAGAACGCTCGTGAGAATTGGCCGGCGTAGGACAGCCCTGCGGACCGCCGTGCTCTCCATGGCCCAGGGCCCTTTCTCGCCCAGGGCATGTTGCTGCCGCCAAGAAATGGCTCGGAAAAGACGCGGCCAAACCCGGCACGACGGCGCATTGGAGCGTTCCCGCAGCAGAGTTGAAGAACGGGTGGTGGCCTGGTGTGTGCCTCTGTCTCTCGGAGAGACGGGCCGGCCAAGGATGGGGATGACCTCATCTTGGTCATACCGGTTTATCTCACTCTGAGGGTTGTCCGAAGCACCAGAGGGACGATGGAGACTGCGTGTTTGGGAGATGCGTAGCTACGGGTCTAAGGGTTTCCGATATGGAGGCCATGAGGGACAGGACCCCGGAAGCAGGTTGGGGAAGCAGGCGAGTGTCCCAGACCGGACTTCGTGATGGGCCTGGCCCCATGGTAGAGCGCAGGGATGGGACCCCTGCAAGACGAGGATCCACGAGCGTTGTCCTCGCTGCATTCCGTCTTGTGGAGTGCCCCTTGGCGGCGATCGGGTGCGGGCACTCACCATGCCCTTCAAGCCCCCGAGGTGGGGGCGGGCCAGCAGACGTGCGGCGCCCGAATGACTTCGCCGGGCTTTTTCCGGCCAATTCTCACGAGCGTTCTGCCCAAACCAGGATTGGTTTGGGCAGAACGCTCGTGAGAATTGGCCGGCGTAGGACAGCCCTGCGGACCGCCGTGCTCTCCATGGCCCAGGGCCCTTTCTCGCCCAGGGCATGTTGCTGCCGCCAAGAAATGGCTCGGAAAAGACGCGGCCAAACCCGGCACGACGGCGCATTGGAGCGTTCCCGCAGCAGAGTTGAAGAACGGGTGGTGGCCTGGTGTGTGCCTCTGTCTCTCGGAGAGACGGGCCGGCCAAGGATGGGGATGACCTCATCTTGGTCATACCGGTTTATCTCACTCTGAGGGTTGTCCGAAGCTCCAGAGGGGCCGATGGAGACTGCGTGTTTGGGAGATGCGTAGCTACGGGTCTAAGGGTTTCCGATATGGAGGCCATGAGGGACAGGACCCCGGAAGCACGTTGGGGAAGCAGGCGAGTGTCCCAGACTGGACTTCGTGATGGGCCTGGCCCCATGGTAGAGCGCAGGGATGGGACCCCTGCAAGACGAGGATCCACGGGCGTTGTCCTCGCTGCATTCCGTCTTGTGGAGTGCCCCTTGGCGGCGATCGGGTGCGGGCACTCACCATGCCCTTCAAGGCCCCGAGGTGGGGGCGGCCCAGCAGACGTGCGGCGCCCGAATGACTTCGCCGGGCTTTTTCCGGCCAATTCTCACGAGCGTTCTGCCCAAACCAGGATTGGTTTGGGCAGAACGCTCGTGAGAATTGGCCGGCGTAGGACAGTGCTGCGGACCGCCGTGCTCTCCATGGCCCAGGGCCCTTTCTCGCCCAGGGCATGTTGCTGCCGCCAAGAAATGGCTCGGAAAAGACGCAGCCAAACCCGGCACGACGGCGCATTGGAGCGTTCCCGCAGCAGAGTTGAAGAACGGGTGGTGGCCTGGTGTGCGCCTCTGTCTCTCGGGGAGACGGGCCGGCCAAGGATGGGGATGACCTCATCTTGGTCATACCGGTTTATCTCACTCTGAGGGTTGTCCGAAGCACCAGAGGGGCCGATGGAGACTGCCTGGTTGGGTGTTCCGTGGCTGCGGGACTAAGGGTTTCCCATATGGAGGCCATGAGGGACAGGACCCCGGAAGCAGGTTGGGGAAGCAGGCGAGTGTCCCAGACCGGACTTCGTGATGGGCCTGGCCCCATGGTAGAGCGCAGGGATGGGACCCCTACAAGTCGAGGACCACGGGCGTTGTCCTCGCTGCATTCTGTCTTGTGGAGTGACCCTTGGCGGCGATCGGGTGCGGGCACTCACCATGCCCTTCAAGGCCCCGAGGTGGGGGCGGCCCAGCAGACGTGCGGCGCCCGAATGACTTCGCCGGGCTTTTTACGGCCAATTCTCACGAGCGTTCTGCCCAAACCAGGATTGGTTTGGGCAGAACGCTCGTGAGAATTGTCCGGCGTAGGACAGCCCTGCGGACCGCCGTGCTCTCCATGGCCCAGGGCCCTTTCTCGCCCAGGGCATGTTGCTGCCGCCAAGAAATGGCTCGGAAAAGACGCGGCCAACCCCGGCACGACGGCGCATTGGAGCGTTCCTGGAGCAGAGTTGAAGAACGGGTGGTGGCCTGGTGTGCGCCTCTGTCTCTCGGGTAGACGGGCCGGCCAAGGATGGGGATGACCTCATCTTGGTCATACCGGTTTATCTCACTCTGAGGGTTGTCCGAAGCACCAGAGGGGCCGATGGAGACTGCGTGGTTGGGAGATGCGTGGCTGCGGGTCTAAGGGTTTCCGATATGGAGGCCATGAGGGACAGGACGCCGGAAGCAGGTTGGGGAAGCAGGCGAGTGTCCCAGACCGGACTTCGTGATGGGCCTGGCCCCATGGTAGAGCGCAGGGATGGGACCCCTGCAAGTCGAGGACCACGGGCGTTGTCCTCGCTGCATTCCGTCTTGTGGAGTGCCCCTTGGCGGCGATCGGGTGCCGGCACTCACCATGCCCTTCAAGGCCCCGAGGTGGGGGCGGCCCAGCAGACGTGCGGCGCCCGAATGACTTCGCCTTGCTTTTTCCGGCCAATTCTCACGAGCGTTCTGCCCAAACCAGGATTGGTTTGGGCAGAACGCTCGTGAGAATTGGCCGGCGTAGGACAGCCCTGCGGACCGCCGTGCTCTCCATGGCCCAGGGCCCTTTCTCGCCCAGGGCATGTTGCTGCCGCCAAGAAATGGCTCCGAAGACGCGGCCCACCCCGGCACGATGGCGCATTGGAGCGTTCCCGGAGCAGAGTTGAAGAACGGGTGGTGGCCTGGTGTGCGCCTCTGTCTCTCGGGTAGACGGGCCGGCCAAGGATGGGGATGACCTCATCTTGGTCATACCGGTTTATCTCACTCTGAGGGTTGTCCGAAGCACCAGAGGGGCCGATGGAGACTGCGTGGTTGGGAGATGCGTGGCTGCGGGTCTAAGGGTTTCCGATATGGAGGCCATGAGGGACAGGACCCCGGAAGCAGGTTGGGGAAGCAGGCGAGTGTCCCAGACCGGACTTCGTGATGGCCCTGGCCCCATGGTAGAGCGCAGGGATGGGACCCCTGCAAGACGAGGACCCACGGGCGTTGTCCTCGCTGCATTCCGTCTTGTGGAGTGCCCCTTGGCGGCGATCGGGTGCGGGCACTAACCATGCCCTTCAAGGCCCCGAGGTGGGGGCAGCCCAGCAGACGTGCGGCGCCCGAATGACTTCGCCGGGCTTTTTCCGGCCAATTCTCACGAGCGTTCTGTCCAAACCAGGATTGGTTTGGGCAGAACGCTCGTGAGAATTGGCCGGCGTAGGACAGCCCTGCGGACCGCCGTGCTCTCCATGGCCCAGGGCCCTTTCTCGCCCAGGGCATGTTGCTGCCGCCAAGAAATGGCTCGGAAAAGACGCGGCCAAACCCGGCACGACGGCGCATTAGAGCATTCCCGGAGCAGAGTTGAAGAACGGGTGGTGGCCTGGTGTGTGCCTCTGTCTCTCGGGGAGACGGGCCGGCCAAGGATGGGGATGACCTCATCTTGGTCATACCGGTTTATCTCACTCTGAGGGTTGTCCGAAGCACCAGAGGGGCCGATGGAGACTGCGTGGTTGGGAGATGCGTGGCTGCGGGTCTAAGGGTTTCCGATATGGAGGCCATGAGGGACAGGACCCCGGAAGCAGGTTGGGGAAGCAGGCGAGTGTCCCAGACCGGACTTCGTGATGGGCCTGGCCCCATGGTAGAGCGCAGGGATGGGACCCCTGCAAGTCGAGTATCCTCGGGCGTTGTCCTCGCTGCATTCCGTCTTGTGGAGTGCCCCTTGGCGGCGATCGGGTGCGGGCACTCACCATCCCAAACAAGGGCCCGAGGTGGGGGCGGCCCAGCAGACGTGCGGCGCCCGAATGATTTCGCCGTGCTTTTTCCGGCCAATTCTCACGAGCGTTCTGCCCAAACCAGGATTGGTATGGGCAGAACGCTCGTGAGAATTGGCCGGCGTAGGACAGCGCTGCGGACCGCCGTGCTCTCCATGGCCCAGGGCCCTTTCTCGCCCAGGGCATGTGGCTGCCGCCAAGAAATGGCTCGGAAAAGACGCGGCCAACCCCGGCACGACGGCGCATTGGAGCTTTCCCGGAGCAGAGTTGAAGAACGGGTGGTGGCCTGGTGTGAGCCTCTGTCTCTCGATAGACGGGCCTGCCAAGGATGGGGATGACCTCATCTTGGTCATACCGGTTTATCTCACTCTGAGTGTTGTCCGAAGCACCAGAGGGGCCGATGGAGACTGCGTGGTTGGGAGATGCGTGGCTGCGGGTCTAAGGTTTTCCGATATGTAGGCCATGAGGGACAGGACCCCGGAAGCAGGTTGGGGAAGCAGGCGAGTGTCCCAGACCGTACTTCCTGATGGGCCTGGCCCCATGGTAGAGCGCAGGGATGGGACCCCTGCAAGTAGAGGACCACGGGCGTTGTCCTCGCTGCATTCCGTCTTGTGGAGTGCCCCTTGGCGGCGATCGGGTGCGGGCACTCACCATGCCCTTTCAGGCCCCGAGGTGGGGGCGGCCCAGCAGACGTGCGGCGCACGAATGACTTCGCCGGGCTTTTTCGGCCAATTCTCATGAGCATTCTGCCCAAACCAGGATTGGTTTGGGCAGAACGCTTGTGAGAATTGGCCGGCGTAGGACAGCCCTGCGGACCGCCGTGCTCTCCATGGCCCAGGGCCCTTTCTCGCCCAGGGCATGATGCTGCCGCCAAGAAATGGCTCGGAAAAGACGCGGCCCACCCCGGCACGACGGCGCATTGGAGCGTTCCCGGAGCAGAGTTGAAGAACGGGTGGTGGCCAGGTGTGCGCCTCTGTCTCTCGGGGAGACGGGCCGGCCAAGGATGGGGATGACCTCATCTTGGTCATACCGGTTTATCTCACTCTGAGGGTTGTCCGAAGCACCAGAGGGGCCGATGGAGACTGCGTGGTTGGGAGATGCGTGGCTGCGGGTCTAAGGGTTTCCGATATGGAGGCCATGAGGGACAGGACGCCGGAAGCAGGTTGGGGAAGCAGGCGAGTGTCCCAGACCGGACTTCGTGATGGGCCTGGCCCCATGGTAGAGCGCAGGGATGGGACCCCTGCAAGTCGAGGATCCACGGGCGTTGTCCTCACTGCATTCCGTCTTGTGGAGTGCCCCTTGGCGGCGATCGGGTGCGGGCACTCACCATGACCTTCAAGGCCCCGAGATGGGGGCGGCCCAGCAGACGTGCGGCGCCCGTATGACTTCGCCGGGCTTTTTCCGGCCAATTCTCACGAGCGTTCTGCCCAAATCAGGATTGGTTTGGGCAGAACGCTCGTGAGAATTGGCCGGCGTAGGACAGCCCTGCGGACCGCCGTGCTCTCCATGGCCCAGGGCCCTTTCTCGCCCAGGGCATGATGCTGCCGCCAAGAAATGGCTCGGAAAAGACGCGGCCAAACCCGGCACGACGGCGCATTGGAGCGTTCCCGGAGAAGAGTTGAAGAACGGGTGGTGGCCTGGTGTGTGCCTCTGTCTCTCGGGGAGACGGGCCGGCCAAGGATGAGGATGACCTCATCTTGGTCATACCGGTTTATCTCACTCTGAGGGTTGTCCGAAGCACCAGAGGGGCCGATGGAGACTGCGTGGTTGGGAGATGCGTGGCTGCGGGTCTAAGGGTTTCCGATATGGAGGCCATGAGGGACAGGACCCCGGAAGCAGGTTGGGGAAGCAGGCGAGTGTTCCAGACCGGACTTCGTGATGGGCCTGGCCCCATGGTAGAGCGCAGGGATGGGACCCCTGCAAGTAGAGGACCACGGGCGTTGTCCTCGCTGCATTCCGTCTTGTGGAGTGCCCCTTGGCGGCGATCGGGTGCGGGCACTCACCATGCCCTTTCAGGCCCCGAGGTGGGGGCGGCCCAGCAGACGTGCGGCGCCCGAATGACTTCGCCGGGCTTTTTCGGCCAATTCTCATGAGCATTCTGCCCAAACCAGGATTGGTTTGGGCAGAACGCTTGTGAGAATTGGCCGGCGTAGGACAGCCCTGCGGACCGCCGTGCTCTCCATGGCCCAGGGCCCTTTCTCGCCCAGGGCATGATGCTGCCGCCAAGAAATGGCTCGGAAAAGACGCGGCCCACCCCGGCACGACGGCGCATTGGAGCGTTCCCGGAGCAGAGTTGAAGAACGGGTGGTGGCCAGGTGTGCGCCTCTGTCTCTCGGGGAGACGCGCCGGCCAAGGATGGGGATGACCTCATCTTGGTCATACCGGTTTATCTCACTCTGAGGGTTGTCCGAAGCACCAGAGGGGCCGATGGAGACTGCGTGGTTGGGAGATGCGTGGCTGCGGGTCTAAGGGTTTCCGATATGGAGGCCATGAGGGACAGGACCCCGGAAGCAGGTTGGGGAAGCAGGCGAGTGTCCCAGACCGGACTTCGTGATGGGCCTGGCCCCATGGTAGAGCGCAGGGATGGGACCCCTGCAAGTCGAGGATCCTCGGGCGTTGTCCTCGCTGCATTCCGTCTTGTGGAGTGCCCCTTGGCGGCGATCGGGTGCGGGCACTCACCATGCCCTTCAAGGCCCCGAGGTGGGGGCGGCCCAGCAGACGTGCGGCGCCGAATGAATTCGCCGGGCTTTTTCCGGCCAATTCTCACGAGCGTTCTGCCCAAACGAGGATTGGTTTGGGCAGAACGCTCGTGAGAATTGGCCGGCTTAGGACAGCTCTGCGGACCGCCGTGCTCTCCATGGCCCAGGGCCCTTTCTCGCCCAGGGCATGTTGCTGCCGCCAAGAAATGGCTCGGAAAAGACGCGGCCAACCCCGGCATGACGGCGCATTGGAGCGTTCCCGGAGCAGAGTTGAAGAACTGGTGGTGGCCTGGTGTGCGCCTCTGTCTCTCGGGGAGACGGGCCGGCCAAGGATGAGGATGACCTCATCTTGGTCATACCGGTTTATCTCACTCTGAGGGTTGTCCGAAGCACCAGAGGGGCCGATGGAGACTGCGTGGTTGGGAGATGCGTGGCTGCGTGTCTAAGGGTTTCCGATATGGAGGCCATGAGGGACAGGACCCCGGAAGCAGGTTGGGGAAGCAGGCGAGTGTCCCAGACCGGATTTGGTGATGGGCCTGGCCCCATGGTTGAGCGCAGGGATGGGACCCCTGCATGTCGAGGATCCACGGCCATGTCCTCGCTGCATTCCGTCTTGTGGAGTGCCCCTTGGCGGCGATCGGGTGCGGGCACTCACCATGCCCTTCAAGGCCCCGAGGTGGGGGCGGCCCAGCAGACGTGCGGCGCCCGAATGACATCGCCGTGTTTTTCCGGCCAATTCTCACGAGCGTTCTGCCCAAATCAGGATTGGTTTGGGCAGAACGCTCGTGAGAATTGGCCGGCGTAGGACAGCCCTGCGGACCGCCGTTCTCTCCATGGCCCAGGGCCCTTTCTCGCCCAGGGCATGATGCTGCCGCCAAGAAATGACTCGGAAAGGACGCGGCCCACCCCGGCACGACGGCGCATTGGAGCGTTCCCGGAGCAGAGTTTAAGAACGGGTGGTGGCCTGGTGTGCGCCTCTGTCTCTCGGGTAGACGGGCCGGCCAAGGATGGGGATGACCTCATCTTGGTCATACCGGTTTATCTCCCTCTGAGGGTTGTCCGAAGCACCAGAGGGGCCGATGGAGACTGCGTGGTTTGGAGATGCGTTGCTGCGGGTCTAAGGGTTTCCGCTATGGAGGCCATGAGGGACAGGACCCCGGAAGCAGGTTGGGGAAGCAGGCGAGTGTCCCAGACCGGACTTCATGATGGGCCTGGCCCCATGGTAGAGCGCAGGGATGGGACCCCTGCATGTCGAGGATCCACGGGCGTTGTCCTCGCTGCATTCCGTCTTGTGGAGTGCCCCTTGGCGGCGATCGGGTACGGGCACTCACCATGCCCTTCAAGGCCCCGAGGTGGGGGCGGCCCAGCAGACTTGCGGCGCCCGAATGACTTCGCCGGGCTTTTTCCGGCCAATTCTCACGAGCGTTCTGCCCAAACCAATCCTGGTTTGGGCAGAACGCTCGTGAGAATTGGCCGGCTTAGGACAGCGCTGCGGACCGCCGTGCTGTCCATGGCCCAGGGCCCTTTCTCGCCCAGGGCATTTTGCTGCCGCCAAGAAATGGCTCGGAAAAGACGCGGCCAAACCCGGCACGACGGCGCATTGGAGCGTTCCCGGAGCAGAGTTGAAGAACGGGTGGTGGCCTGGTGTGTGCCTCTGTCTCTCGGGGAGACGGGCCGGCCAAGGATGGGGATGACCTCATATTGGTCATACCTGTTTATCTAACTCTGAGGGTTGTCCGAAGCACCAGAGGGGCCGATGGAGACTGCGTGGTTGGGAGATGCGTGGCTGCGGGTCTAAGGGTTTCCGATATGGAGGCCATGAGGGACAGGACCCCGGAAGCAGGTTGGGGAAGCAGGCGAGTGTTCCAGACCGGACTTCGTGATGGGCCTGGCCCCATGGTAGAGCGCAGGGATGGGACCCCTGCAAGTAGAGGACCACGGGCGTTGTCCTCGCTGCATTCCGTCTTGTGGAGTGCCCCTTGGCGGCGATCGGGTGCGGGCACTCACCATGCCCTTTCAGGCCCCGAGGTGGGGGCGGCCCAGCAGACGTGCGGCGCCCGAATGACTTCGCCGGGCTTTTTCGGCCAATTCTCACGAGCGTTCTGCCCAAACCAGGATTGGTTTTGGCAGAACGCTTGTGAGAATTGGCCGGCGTAGGACAGCCCTGCGGACCCCCGTGCTCTCCATGGCCCAGGGCCCTTTCTCGCCCAGGGCATGATGCTGCCGCCAAGAAATGGCTCGGAAAAGACGCGGCCCACCCCGGCACGACGGCGCATTGGAGCGTTCCCGGAGCAGAGTTGAAGAACGGGTGGTGGCCAGGTGTGCGCCTCTGTCTCTCGGGGAGACGGGCCGGCCAAGGATGGGGATGACCTCATCTTGGTCATACCGGTTTATCTCACTCTGAGGGTTGTCCGAAGCACCAGAGGGGCCGATGGAGACTGCGTGGTTGGGAGATGCGTGGCTGCGGGTCTAAGGGTTTCCGATATGGAGGCCATGAGGGTCAGGACACCGGAAGCAGGTTGGGGAAGCAGGCGAGTGTCCCAGACCGGACTTCGTGATGGGCCTGGCCCCATGTTAGAGCGCAGGGATGGGACCCCTGCAAGTCGAGGATCCTCGGGCGTTGTCCTCGCTGCATTCCGTCTTGTGGAGTGCCCCTTGGCGGCGATCGGGTGCGGGCACTCACCATGCCCTTCAAGGCCCCGAGGTGGGGGCGGCCCAGCAGACGTGCGGCGCCCGAATGACATCGCCGTGCTTTTTCCGGCCAATTCTCACGAGCGTTCTGCCCAAACCAGGATTGGTTTGGGCAGAACGCTCGTGAGAATTGGCCGGCATAGGACAGCCCTGCGGACCGCCGTGCTGTCCATGGCCCAGGGCCCTTTCTCGTCCAGGGCATGATGCTGCCGCCCAGAAATGGCTCGGAAAAGACGCGGCCCACCCCGGCACGACGGCGCATTGGAGCGTTCCCGGAGCAGAGTTGAAGAATGGGTGGTGGCCAGGTGTGCGCCTCTGTCTCTCGGGGAGACGGGCCGGCCAAGGATGGGGATGACCTCATCTTGGTCATACCAGTTTATCTCACTCTGAGGGTTGTCCGAAGCACCAGAGGGGCCAATGGAGACTGCGTGGTTGGGAGATGCGTGGCTGCGGTCTAAGTGTTTCCGATATGGAGGCCATGAGGGACAGGACCCCGGAAGCAGGTTGGGGAAGCAGGCGAGTGTCCCAGACCGGACTTCGTGATGGGCCTGGCCACATGGTAGAGCGCAGGGATGGGACCCCTGCAAGTCGAGGATCCGCGGGCGTTGTCCTCGCTGCATTCCGACTTGTGGAGTGCCCCTTGGCGGCGATCGGGTGCGGGCACTCACCATGCCCTTCAAGGCCCCGAAGAGGGGGCGGCCCAGCAGACGTGCGGCGCCCGAATGACTTCGCCGGGCTTTTTCCGGCCAATTCTCACGAGCGTTCTGCCCAAACCAGGATTGGTTTGGGCAGAACGCTCGTGAGAATTGGCCGGCGTAGGACAGCGCTGCGGACCGCCGTGCTCTCCATGGCCCAGGGCTCTTTCTCGCCCAGGGCATGTTGCTGCCGCCAAGAAATGGCTCGGAAAAGACGCGGCCAACCCCGGCACGACGGCGAATTAGAGCGTTCCCGGAGAAGAGTTGAAGAACGGGTGGTGGCCTGGTGTGTGCCTCTGTCTCTCGGGGAGACGGGCCGGCCAAGGATGGGGATGACCTCATCTTGGTCATACCGGTTTATCTCACTCTGAGGGTTGTCCGAAGCACCAGAGGGGCCGATGGAGACTGCGTGGTTGGGAGATGCGTGGCTGCGGGTCTAAGGGTTTCCGATATGGAGGCCATGAGTGACAGGACCCCGGAAGCCGGTTGGGGAAGCAGGCGAGTGTCCCAGACCGGACTTCGTGATGGGCCTGGCCCCATGGTAGAGCGCAGGGATGGGACCCCTGCAAGTCGAGTATCCTCGGGCGTTGTGCTCGCTGCATTCCGTCTTGTGGAGTGCCCCTTGGCGGCGATCGGGTGCGGGCACTCACCATGCCCTTCAAGGCCTCGAGGTGGGGGCGGCCCAGCAGACGTGCGGCGCCCGAATGACTTCGCCGGGCTTTTTCCGGCCAATTCTCACGAGCGTTCTGCCCAAACCAGGATTGGTTTGGGCAGAACGCTCGTGAGAATTGGCCGGCTTAGGACAGCGCTGCGGACCGCCGTGCTCTCCATGGCCCAGGGCCCTTTCTCGCCCAGGGCATGTTGCTGCGGCCAGGAAATGGCTCGGAAAAGACGCGGCCAACTCCGGCACGACGGCGCATTGGAGCGTTCCCGGAGCAGAGTTGAAGAACGGGTGGTGGCCAGGTGTGCGCCTCTGTCTCTCGGGGAGACGGGCCGGCCAAGGATGGGGATGACCTCATCTTGGTCATACCAGTTTATCTCACTCTGAGGGTTGTCCGAAGCACCAGAGGGGCCAATGGAGACTGCGTGGTTGGGAGATGCGTGGCTGCGGTCTAAGTGTTTCCGATATGGAGGCCATGAGGGACAGGACCCCGGAAGCAGGTTGGGGAAGCAGGCGAGTGTCCCAGACCGGACTTCGTGATGGGCCTGGCCACATGGTAGAGCGCAGGGATGGGACCCCTGCAAGTCGAGGATCCGCGGGCGTTGTCCTCGCTGCATTCCGACTTGTGGAGTGCCCCTTGGCGGCGATCGGGTGCGGGCACTCACCATGCCCTTCAAGGCCCCGAAGAGGGGGCGGCCCAGCAGACGTGCGGCGCCCGAATGACTTCGCCGGGCTTTTTCCGGCCAATTCTCACGAGCGTTCTGCCCAAACCAGGATTGGTTTGGGCAGAACGCTCGTGAGAATTGGCCGGCGTAGGACAGCGCTGCGGACCGCCGTGCTCTCCATGGCCCAGGGCTCTTTCTCGCCCAGGGCATGTTGCTGCCGCCAAGAAATGGCTCGGAAAAGACGCGGCCAACCCCGGCACGACGGCGAATTAGAGCGTTCCCGGAGAAGAGTTGAAGAACGGGTGGTGGCCTGGTGTGTGCCTCTGTCTCTCGGGGAGACGGGCCGGCCAAGGATGGGGATGACCTCATCTTGGTCATACCGGTTTATCTCACTCTGAGGGTTGTCCGAAGCACCAGAGGGGCCGATGGAGACTGCGTGGTTGGGAGATGCGTGGCTGCGGGTCTAAGGGTTTCCGATATGGAGGCCATGAGGGACAGGACCCCGGAAGCCGGTTGGGGAAGCAGGCGAGTGTCCCAGACCGGACTTCGTGATGGGCCTGGCCCCATGGTAGAGCGCAGGGATGGGACCCCTGCAAGTCGAGTATCCTCGGGCGTTGTGCTCGCTGCATTCCGTCTTGTGGAGTGCCCCTTGGCGGCGATCGGGTGCGGGCACTCACCATGCCCTTCAAGGCCTCGAGGTGGGGGCGGCCCAGCAGACGTGCGGCGCCCGAATGACTTCGCCGGGCTTTTTCCGGCCAATTCTCACGAGCGTTCTGCCCAAACCAGGATTGGTTTGGGCAGAACGCTCGTGAGAATTGGCCGGCTTAGGACAGCGCTGCGGACCGCCGTGCTCTCCATGGCCCAGGGCCCTTTCTCGCCCAGGGCATGTTGCTGCGGCCAGGAAATGGCTCGGAAAAGACGCGGCCAACTCCGGCACGACGGCGCATTGGAGCGTTCCCGGAGCAGAGTTGAAGAACGGGTGGTGGCCTGGTGTGCGCCTCTGTCTCTCGGGTAGACGGGCCGGCCAAGGATGGGGATGACCTCATCTTGGTCATACCGGTTTATCTCACTCTGAGGGTTGTCCGAAGCACCAGAGGGGCCGATGGAGACTGCGTGGTTGGGAGATGCGTGGCTGCGGGTCTAAGGGTTTCCGATATGGAGGCCATGAGGGACAGGACCCCGGAAGCAGGTTGGGGAAGCAGGCGAGTGTCCCAGACCGGACTTCGTGATGGGCCTGGCCCCATGGTAGAGCGCAGGGATGGGACCCCTGCAAGTCGAGGATCCACGGGCGTTGTCCTCGCTGCATTCCGTCTTGTGGAGTGCCCCTTGGCGGCGATCGGGTGCGGGCACTCACCATCCCAAACAAGGGCCCGAGGTGGGGGCGGCCCAGCAGACGTGCGGCGCCCGAATGATTTCGCCGGGCTTTTTCCGGCCAATTCTCACGAGCGTTCTGCCCAAACCAGGATTGGTATGGGCAGAACGCTCGTGAGAATTGGCCGGCGTAGGACAGTGCTGCGGACCGCCGTGCTCTCCATGGCCCAGGGCCCTTTCTCGCCCAGGGCATGTGGCTGCCGCCAAGAAATGGCTCGGAAAAGACGCGGCCAACCCGGGCACGACGGCGCATTGGAGCTTTCCCGGAGCAGAGTTGAAGAACGGGTGGTGGCCTGGTGTGCGCCTCTGTCTCTCGGGTAGACGGGCCGGCCAAGGATGGGGATGACCTCATCTTGGTCATACCGGTTTATCTCACTCTGAGGGTTGTCCGAAGCACCAGAGGGGCCGATGGAGACTGCGTGGTTGGGAGATGCGTGGCTGCGGGTCTAAGGGTTTCCGATATGGAGGCCATGAGGGACAGGACCCCGGAAGCAGGTTGGGGAAGCAGGCGAGTGTCCCAGACCGGTCTTCGTGATGGGCCTGGCCCCATGGAAGAGCGCAGGGATTGGACCCCTGGAAGTCGAGGATCCACGGGCGTTGTCCTCGCTGCATTCCGTTTTGTGGAGTGCCCCTTTGCGGCGATCGGGTGCCGGCACTCACCATGCCCTTCAAGGCCCCGAGGTGGGGGCGGCCCAGCAGACGTGCGGCGCCCGAATGACTTCGCCGGGCTTTTTCCGGCCAATTCTCACGAGCGTTCTGCCCAAACCAATCCTGGTTTGGGCAGAACGCTCGTGAGAATTGGCCGGCGTAGGACAGCCCTGCGGACCGCCGTGCTCTCCATGGCCCAGGGCCCTTTCTCGCCCAGGGCATGTTGCTGCCGCCAAGAAATGGCTCGGAAAAGACGCGGCCAACCCCGGCACGACGGCGCATTGGAGCGTTCCCGGAGCAGAGTTGAAGAACGGGTGGTGGCATGGTGTGCGCCTCTGTCTCTCGTGTAGACGGGCCGGCCAAGGATGGGGATGACCTCATCTTGGTCATACCGGTTTATCTCACTCTGAGGGTTGTCCGAAGCACCAGAGGGGCCGATGGAGACTGCGTGGTTGGGAGATGCGTGGCTGCGGGTCTAAGGGTTTCCGATATGGAGGCCATGAGGGACAGGACCCCGGAAGCAGGTTGGGGAAGCAGGCGAGTGTCCCAGACTGGACATTGTGATGGGCCTGGCCCCATGGTAGAGCGCAGGGATGGGACCCCTGCAAGTCGAGGATCCACGGGCGTTGTCCTCGCTGCATTCCGTCTTGTGGAGTGCCCCTTGGCGGCGATTGGGTGCGGGCACTCACCATGCCCTTAAAGGCCCCGAGGTGGGGGCGGCCCAGCAGACGTGCGGCGCCCGAATGACTTCGCCGGGCTTTTTCCGGCCAATTCTCACGAGCGTTCTGCCCAAACCAGGATTGGTTTGGGCAGAACGCTCGTGAGAATTGGCCGGCGTAGGACAGCGCTGCGGACCGCCGTGCTCTCCTTGGCCCAGGGCCCTTTCTCGCCCAGGGCATGTTGCTGCCGCCAAGAAATGGCTCGGAAAAGACGCGGCCAACTCCGGCACGACGGCGCATTGGAGCGTTCCCGGAGCAGAGTTGAAGAACGGGTGGTGGCCTGGTGTGCGCCTCTGTCTCTCGGGTAGACGGACCGGCCAAAGATGGGGATGACCTCATCTTGGTCATACCGGTTTATCTCACTCTGAGGGTTGTCCGAAGCACCAGAGGGGCCGATGGAGACTGCGTGGTTGGGAGATGCGTGGCTGCGGGTCTAAGGGTTTCCGATATGGAGGCCACGAGGGACAGGACCCCGGAAGCAGGTTGGGGAAGTAGGCGAGTGTCCCAGACCGGACTTCGTGATGGGCCTGGCCCCATGGTAGAGCGCAGGGATGGGACCCCTGCAAGTCGAGGATCCACGGGCGTTGTCCTCGCTGCATTCCGTCTTGTGGAGTGCCCCTTGGCGGCGATCGGGTGCGGGCACTCACCATCCCAAACAAGGGCCCGAGGTGGGGGCGGCCCAGCAGACGTGCGGCGCCCGAATGATTTCGCCGGGCTTTTTCCGGCCAATTCTCACGAGCGTTCTGCCCAAACCAGGATTGGTATGGGCAGAACGCTCGTGAGAATTGGCCGGCGTAGGACAGTGCTGCGGACCGCCGTGCTCTCCATGGCCCAGGGCCCTTTCTCGCCCAGGGCATGTGGCTGCCGCCACGAAATGGCTCGGAAAAGACGCGGCCAACCCCGGCACGACGGCGCATTGGAGCGTTCCCGGAGCAGAGTTGAAGAACGGGTGGTGGCCTGGTGTGCGCCTCTGTCTCTCGGGTAGACGGGCCGGCCAAGGATGGGGATGACCTCATCTTGGTCATACCGGTTTATCTCACTCTGAGGGTTGTCCGAAGCACCAGAGGGGCCGATGGAGACTGCGTGGTTGGGAGATGCGTGGCTGCGGGTCTAAGGGTTTCCGATATGGAGGCCATGAGGGACAGGACCCCGGAAGCAGGTTGGGGAAGCAGGCGAGTGTCCCAGACCGTACTTCCTGATGGGCCTGGCCCCATGGTAGAGCGCAGGGATGGGACCACTGCAAGTCGAGGATCCACGGGCGTTGTCCTCGCTGCATTCCGTCTTGTGGAGTGCCCCTTGGCGGCGATCGGGTGCGGGCACTCACCATGCCCTTCAAGGCCCCGAGGTGGGGGCGGCCCAGCAGACGTGCGGCGCCCGAATGACTTCGCCGGGCTTTTTCCGGCCAATTCTCACGAGCGTTCTGCCCAAACCAGGATTGGTTTGGGCAGAACGCTCGTGAGAATTGGCCGGCGTAGGACAGCCCTGAGGACCGCCGTGCTCTCCATGGCCCAGGGCCCTTTCTCGCCCAGGGCATGTTGCTGCCGCCAAGTAATGGCTCGGAAAAGACGCGGCCAACCCCGGCACGACGGCGCTTTGGAGCGTTCCCGGAGCAGAGTTGAAGAACGGGTGGTGGCCTGGTGTGCGCCTCTGTCTCTCGGGTAGAAGGGCCGGCCAAGGATGGGGATGACCTCATCTTGGTCATACCGGTTTATCTCACTCTGAGGGTTGTCCGAAGCACCAGAGGGGCCGATGGAGACTGCGTGGTTGGGAGATGCGTGGCTGCGGGTCTAAGGGTTTCCGATATGGAGGCCATGAGGGACAGGACCCCGGAAGCAGTTTGGGGAAGCAGGCGAGTGTCCCAGACCGGACTTCGTGATGGGCCTGGCCCCATGGTAGAGCGCAGGGATGGGACCCCTGCAAGTCGAGGATCCTCGGGCGTTGTCCTCGCTGCATTCCGTCTTGTGGAGTGCCCCTTGGCGGCGATCGGGTGCGGGCACTCACCATGCCCTTCAAGGCCCCGAGGTGGGGGCGGCCCAGCAGACGTGCGGCGCCCGAATGACTTCGCCGGGCTTTTTCCGGCCAATTCTCACGAGCGTTCTGCCCAAACCAATCCTGGTTTGGGCAGAACGCTCGTGAGAATTGGCCGGCGTAGGACAGCGCTGCGGACCGCCGTGCTCTCCATGGCCCAGGGCTCTTTCTCGCCCAGGGCATGTTGCTGCCGCCAAGAAATGGCTCGGAAAAGACGCGGCCAACCCCGGCACGACGGCGAATTGGAGCGTTCCCGGAGAAGAGTTGAAGAACGGGTGGTGGCCTGGTGTGCGCCTCTGTCTCTCGGGGAGACGGGCCGGCCAAGGATGGGGATGACCTCATCTTGGTCATACCGGTTTATCTCACTCTGAGGGTTGTCCGAAGCACCAGAGGGGCCGATGGAGACTGCGTGGTTGGGAGATGCGTGGCTGCGGGTCTAAGGGTTTCCGATATGGAGGCCATGAGGGACAGGACCCCGGAAGCAGGTTGGGGAAGCAGGCGAGTGTCCCAGACCGGACTTCGTGATGGGCCTGGCCCCATGGTTGAGCGCACGGATGGGACCCCTGCATGTCGAGGATCCACGGGCGTTGTCCTCGCTGCATTCCGTCTTGTGGAGTGCCCCTTGGCGGCGATCGGGTGCGGGCACTCACCATGCCCTTCAAGGCCCCGAGGTGGGGGCGGCCCAGCAGACGTGCGGCGCCCGAATGACTTCGCAGGGCTTTTTCCGGCCAATTCTCACGAGCGTTCTGCCCAAACCAGGATTGGTTTGGGCAGAACGCTCGTGAGAATTGGCCGGCGTAGGACAGCCCTGCGGACCGCCGTGCTCTCCATGGCCCAGGGCCCTTTCTCGCCCAGGGCATGATGCTGCCGCCAAGAAATGGCTCGGAAAAGACGCGGCCCACCCCGGCACGACGGCGCATTGGAGCGTTCCCGGAGCAGAGTTGAAGAACGGGTGGTGGCCAGGTGTGCGCCTCTGTCTCTCGGGGAGACGGGCCGGCCAAAGATGGGGATGACCTCATCTTGGTCATACCAGTTTATCTCACTCTGAGGGTTGTCCGAAGCACCAGAGGGGCCAATGGAGACTGCGTGGTTGGGAGATGCGTGGCTGCGGTCTAAGTGTTTCCGATATGGAGGCCATGAGGGACAGGACCCCGGAAGCAGGTTGGGGAAGCAGGCGAGTGTCCCAGACCGGACTTCGTGATGGGCCTGGCCCCATGGTAGAGCGCAGGGATGGGACCCCTGCAAGTCGAGGATCCGCGGGCGTTGTCCTCGCTGCATTCCGTCTTGTGGAGTCCCCCTTGGCGGCGATCGGGTGCGGGCACTCACCATGCCCTTCAAGGCCCCGAGGTGGGGGCGGCCCAGCAGACGTGCGGCGCCCGAATGACTTCGCCGGGCTTTTTCCGGCCAATTCTCACGAGCGTTCTGCCCAAACCAGGATTGGTTTGGGCAGAACGCTCATGAGAATTGGCCGGCGTAGGACAGCGCTGCGGACCGCCGTGCTCTCCATGGCCCAGGGCTCTTTCTCGCCCAGGGCATGTTGCTGCCGCCAAGAAATGGCTCGGAAAAGACGCGGCCAACCCCGGCACGACGGCGCATTGGAGCGTTCCCGGAGAAGAGTTGAAGAACGGGTGGTGGCCTGGTGTGCGCCTCTGTCTCTCGGGGAGACGGGCCGGCCAAGGATGAGGATGACCTCATCTTGGTCATACCGGTTTATCTCACTCTGAGGGTTGTCCGAAGCACCAGAGGGACGATGGAGACTGCGTGTTTGGGAGATGCGTAGCTACGGGTCTAAGGGTTTCCGATATGGAGGCCATGAGGGACAGGACCCCGGAAGCAGGTTGGGGAAGCAGGCGAGTGTCCCAGACCGGACTTCGTGATGGGCCTGGCCCCATGGTAGAGCGCAGGGATGGGACCCCTGCAAGACGAGGATCCACGAGCGTTGTCCTCGCTGCATTCCGTCTTGTGGAGTGCCCCTTGGCGGCGATCGGGTGCGGGCACTCACCATGCCCTTCAAGCCCCCGAGGTGGGGGCGGGCCAGCAGACGTGCGGCGCCCGAATGACTTCGCCGGGCTTTTTCCGGCCAATTCTCACGAGCGTTCTGCCCAAACCAGGATTGGTTTGGGCAGAACGCTCGTGAGAATTGGCCGGCGTAGGACAGCCCTGCGGACCGCCGTGCTCTCCATGGCCCAGGGCCCTTTCTCGCCCAGGGCATGTTGCTGCCGCCAAGAAATGGCTCGGAAAAGACGCGGCCAAACCCGGCACGACGGCGCATTGGAGCGTTCCCGGAGCAGAGTTGAAGAACGGGTGGTGGCCTGGTGTGTGCCTCTGTCTCTCGGAGAGACGGGCCGGCCAAGGATGGGGATGACCTCATCTTGGTCATACCGGTTTATCTCACTCTGAGGGTTGTCCGAAGCTCCAGAGGGGCCGATGGAGACTGCGTGTTTGGGAGATGCGTAGCTACGGGTCTAAGGGTTTCCGATATGGAGGCCATGAGGGACAGGACCCCGGAAGCACGTTGGGGAAGCAGGCGAGTGTCCCAGACTGGACTTCGTGATGGGCCTGGCCCCATGGTAGAGCGCAGGGATGGGACCCCTGCAAGACGAGGATCCACGGGCGTTGTCCTCGCTGCATTCCGTCTTGTGGAGTGCCCCTTGGCGGCGATCGGGTGCGGGCACTCACCATGCCCTTCAAGGCCCCGAGGTGGGGGCGGCCCAGCAGACGTGCGGCGCCCGAATGACTTCGCCGGGCTTTTTCCGGCCAATTCTCACGAGCGTTCTGCCCAAACCAGGATTGGTTTGGGCAGAACGCTCGTGAGAATTGGCCGGCGTAGGACAGTGCTGCGGACCGCCGTGCTCTCCATGGCCCAGGGCCCTTTCTCGCCCAGGGCATGTTGCTGCCGCCAAGAAATGGCTCGGAAAAGACGCAGCCAAACCCGGCACGACGGCGCATTGGAGCGTTCCCGCAGCAGAGTTGAAGAACGGGTGGTGGCCTGGTGTGCGCCTCTGTCTCTCGGGGAGACGGGCCGGCCAAGGATGGGGATGACCTCATCTTGGTCATACCGGTTTATCTCACTCTGAGGGTTGTCCGAAGCACCAGAGGGGCCGATGGAGACTGCCTGGTTGGGTGTTCCGTGGCTGCGGGACTAAGGGTTTCCCATATGGAGGCCATGAGGGACAGGACCCCGGAAGCAGGTTGGGGAAGCAGGCGAGTGTCCCAGACCGGACTTCGTGATGGGCCTGGCCCCATGGTAGAGCGCAGGGATGGGACCCCTACAAGTCGAGGACCACGGGCGTTGTCCTCGCTGCATTCTGTCTTGTGGAGTGACCCTTGGCGGCGATCGGGTGCGGGCACTCACCATGCCCTTCAAGGCCCCGAGGTGGGGGCGGCCCAGCAGACGTGCGGCGCCCGAATGACTTCGCCGGGCTTTTTACGGCCAATTCTCACGAGCGTTCTGCCCAAACCAGGATTGGTTTGGGCAGAACGCTCGTGAGAATTGTCCGGCGTAGGACAGCCCTGCGGACCGCCGTGCTCTCCATGGCCCAGGGCCCTTTCTCGCCCAGGGCATGTTGCTGCCGCCAAGAAATGGCTCGGAAAAGACGCGGCCAACCCCGGCACGACGGCGCATTGGAGCGTTCCTGGAGCAGAGTTGAAGAACGGGTGGTGGCCTGGTGTGCGCCTCTGTCTCTCGGGTAGACGGGCCGGCCAAGGATGGGGATGACCTCATCTTGGTCATACCGGTTTATCTCACTCTGAGGGTTGTCCGAAGCACCAGAGGGGCCGATGGAGACTGCGTGGTTGGGAGATGCGTGGCTGCGGGTCTAAGGGTTTACGATATGGAGGCCATGAGGGACAGGACGCCGGAAGCAGGTTGGGGAAGCAGGCGAGTGTCCCAGACCGGACTTCGTGATGGGCCTGGCCCCATGGTAGAGCGCAGGGATGGGACCCCTGCAAGTCGAGGATCCACGGGCGTTGTCCTCACTGCATTCCGTCTTGTGGAGTGCCCCTTGGCGGCGATCGGGTGCGGGCACTCACCATGACCTTCAAGGCCCCGAGATGGGGGCGGCCCAGCAGACGTGCGGCGCCCGTATGACTTCGCCGGGCTTTTTCCGGCCAATTCTCACGAGCGTTCTGCCCAAATCAGGATTGGTTTGGGCAGAACGCTCGTGAGAATTGGCCGGCGTAGGACAGCCCTGCGGACCGCCGTGCTCTCCATGGCCCAGGGCCCTTTCTCGCCCAGGGCATGATGCTGCCGCCAAGAAATGGCTCGGAAAAGACGCGGCCAAACCCGGCACGACGGCGCATTGGAGCGTTCCCGGAGAAGAGTTGAAGAACGGGTGGTGGCCTGGTGTGTGCCTCTGTCTCTCGGGGAGACGGGCCGGCCAAGGATGAGGATGACCTCATCTTGGTCATACCGGTTTATCTCACTCTGAGGGTTGTCCGAAGCACCAGAGGGGCCGATGGAGACTGCGTGGTTGGGAGATGCGTGGCTGCGGGTCTAAGGGTTTCCGATATGGAGGCCATGAGGGACAGGACCCCGGAAGCAGGTTGGGGAAGCAGGCGAGTGTTCCAGACCGGACTTCGTGATGGGCCTGGCCCCATGGTAGAGCGCAGGGATGGGACCCCTGCAAGTAGAGGACCACGGGCGTTGTCCTCGCTGCATTCCGTCTTGTGGAGTGCCCCTTGGCGGCGATCGGGTGCGGGCACTCACCATGCCCTTTCAGGCCCCGAGGTGGGGGCGGCCCAGCAGACGTGCGGCGCCCGAATGACTTCGCCGGGCTTTTTCGGCCAATTCTCATGAGCATTCTGCCCAAACCAGGATTGGTTTGGGCAGAACGCTTGTGAGAATTGGCCGGCGTAGGACAGCCCTGCGGACCGCCGTGCTCTCCATGGCCCAGGGCCCTTTCTCGCCCAGGGCATGATGCTGCCGCCAAGAAATGGCTCGGAAAAGACGCGGCCCACCCCGGCACGACGGCGCATTGGAGCGTTCCCGGAGCAGAGTTGAAGAACGGGTGGTGGCCAGGTGTGCGCCTCTGTCTCTCGGGGAGACGCGCCGGCCAAGGATGGGGATGACCTCATCTTGGTCATACCGGTTTATCTCACTCTGAGGGTTGTCCGAAGCACCAGAGGGGCCGATGGAGACTGCGTGGTTGGGAGATGCGTGGCTGCGGGTCTAAGGGTTTCCGATATGGAGGCCATGAGGGACAGGACCCCGGAAGCAGGTTGGGGAAGCAGGCGAGTGTCCCAGACCGGACTTCGTGATGGGCCTGGCCCCATGGTAGAGCGCAGGGATGGGACCCCTGCAAGTCGAGGATCCTCGGGCGTTGTCCTCGCTGCATTCCGTCTTGTGGAGTGCCCCTTGGCGGCGATCGGGTGCGGGCACTCACCATGCCCTTCAAGGCCCCGAGGTGGGGGCGGCCCAGCAGACGTGCGGCGCCGAATGAATTCGCCGGGCTTTTTCCGGCCAATTCTCACGAGCGTTCTGCCCAAACGAGGATTGGTTTGGGCAGAACGCTCGTGAGAATTGGCCGGCTTAGGACAGCTCTGCGGACCGCCGTGCTCTCCATGGCCCAGGGCCCTTTCTCGCCCAGGGCATGTTGCTGCCGCCAAGAAATGGCTCGGAAAAGACGCGGCCAACCCCGGCATGACGGCGCATTGGAGCGTTCCCGGAGCAGAGTTGAAGAACTGGTGGTGGCCTGGTGTGCGCCTCTGTCTCTCGGGGAGACGGGCCGGCCAAGGATGAGGATGACCTCATCTTGGTCATACCGGTTTATCTCACTCTGAGGGTTGTCTGAAGCACCAGAGGGGCCGATGGAGACTGCGTGGTTGGGAGATGCGTGGCTGCGAGTCTAAGGGTTTCCGATATGGAGGCCATGAGGGACAGGACCCCGGAAGCAGGTTGGGGAAGCAGGCGAGTGTCCCAGACCGGACTTCGTGATGGGCCTGGCCCCATGGTTGAGCGCAGGGATGGGACCCCTGCATGTCGAGGATCCACGGCCATGTCCTCGCTGCATTCCGTCTTGTGGAGTGCCCCTTGGCGGCGATCGGGTGCGGGCACTCACCATGCCCTTCAAGGCCCCGAGGTGGGGGCGGCCCAGCAGACGTGCGGCGCCCGAATGACATCGCCGTGTTTTTCCGGCCAATTCTCACGAGCGTTCTGCCCAAATCAGGATTGGTTTGGGCAGAACGCTCGTGAGAATTGGCCGGCGTAGGACAGCCCTGCGGACCGCCGTTCTCTCCATGGCCCAGGGCCCTTTCTCGCCCAGGGCATGATGCTGCCGCCAAGAAATGACTCGGAAAGGACGCGGCCCACCCCGGCACGACGGCGCATTGGAGCGTTCCCGGAGCAGAGTTTAAGAACGGGTGGTGGCCTGGTGTGCGCCTCTGTCTCTCGGGTAGACGGGCCGGCCAAGGATGGGGATGACCTCATCTTGGTCATACCGGTTTATCTCCCTCTGAGGGTTGTCCGAAGCACCAGAGGGGCCGATGGAGACTGCGTGGTTTGGAGATGCGTTGCTGCGGGTCTAAGGGTTTCCGCTATGGAGGCCATGAGGGACAGGACCCCGGAAGCAGGTTGGGGAAGCAGGCGAGTGTCCCAGACCGGACTTCATGATGGGCCTGGCCCCATGGTAGAGCGCAGGGATGGGACCCCTGCATGTCGAGGATCCACGGGCGTTGTCCTCGCTGCATTCCGTCTTGTGGAGTGCCCCTTGGCGGCGATCGGGTACGGGCACTCACCATGCCCTTCAAGGCCCCGAGGTGGGGGCGGCCCAGCAGATTGCGGCGCCCGAATGACTTCGCCGGGCTTTTTCCGGCCAATTCTCACGAGCGTTCTGCCCAAACCAATCCTGGTTTGGGCAGAACGCTCGTGAGAATTGGCCGGCTTAGGACAGCGCTGCGGACCGCCGTGCTGTCCATGGCCCAGGGCCCTTTCTCGCCCAGGGCATTTTGCTGCCGCCAAGAAATGGCTCGGAAAAGACGCGGCCAAACCCGGCACGACGGCGCATTGGAGCGTTCCCGGAGCAGAGTTGAAGAACGGGTGGTGGCCTGGTGTGTGCCTCTGTCTCTCGGGGAGACGGGCCGGCCAAGGATGGGGATGACCTCATAATGGTCATACCTGTTTATCTAACTCTGAGGGTTGTCCGAAGCACCAGAGGGGCCGATGGAGACTGCGTGGTTGGGAGATGCGTGGCTGCGGGTCTAAGGGTTTCCGATATGGAGGCCATGAGGGACAGGACCCCGGAAGCAGGTTGGGGAAGCAGGCGAGTGTTCCAGACCGGACTTCGTGATGGGCCTGGCCCCATGGTAGAGCGCAGGGATGGGACCCCTGCAAGTAGAGGACCACGGGCGTTGTCCTCGCTGCATTCCGTCTTGTGGAGTGCCCCTTGGCGGCGATCGGGTGCGGGCACTCACCATGCCCTTTCAGGCCCCGAGGTGGGGGCGGCCCAGCAGACGTGCGGCGCCCGAATGACTTCGCCGGGCTTTTTCGGCCAATTCTCACGAGCGTTCTGCCCAAACCAGGATTGGTTTTGGCAGAACGCTCGTGAGAATTGGCCGGCGTAGGACAGCCCTGCGGACCGCCGTGCTCTCCATGGCCCAGGGCCCTTTCTCGCCCAGGGCATGATGCTGCCGCCAAGAAATGGCTCGGAAAAGACGCGGCCCACCCCGGCACGACGGCGCATTGGAGCGTTCCCGGAGCAGAGTTGAAGAACGGGTGGTGGCCAGGTGTGCGCCTCTGTCTCTCGGGGAGACGGGCCGGCCAAGGATGGGGATGACCTCATCTTGGTCATACCGGTTTATCTCACTCTGAGGGTTGTCCGAAGCACCAGAGGGGCCGATGGAGACTGCGTGGTTGGGAGATGCGTGGCTGCGGGTCTAAGGGTTTCCGATATGGAGGCCATGAGGGTCAGGACACCGGAAGCAGGTTGGGGAAGCAGGCGAGTGTCCCAGACCGGACTTCGTGATGGGCCTGGCCCCATGTTAGAGCGCAGGGATGGGACCCCTGCAAGTCGAGGATCCTCGGGCGTTGTCCTCGCTGCATTCCGTCTTGTGGAGTGCCCCTTGGCGGCGATCGGGTGCGGGCACTCACCATGCCCTTCAAGGCCCCGAGGTGGGGGCGGCCCAGCAGACGTGCGGCGCCCGAATGACATCGCCGTGCTTTTTCCGGCCAATTCTCACGAGCGTTCTGCCCAAACCAGGATTGGTTTGGGCAGAACGCTCGTGAGAATTGGCCGGCATAGGACAGCCCTGCGGACCGCCGTGCTGTCCATGGCCCAGGGCCCTTTCTCGTCCAGGGCATGATGCTGCCGCCCAGAAATGGCTCGGAAAAGACGCGGCCCACCCCGGCACGACGGCGCATTGGAGCGTTCCCGGAGCAGAGTTGAAGAATGGGTGGTGGCCAGGTGTGCGCCTCTGTCTCTCGGGGAGACGGGCCGGCCAAGGATGGGGATGACCTCATCTTGGTCATACCAGTTTATCTCACTCTGAGGGTTGTCCGAAGCACCAGAGGGGCCAATGGAGACTGCGTGGTTGGGAGATGCGTGGCTGCGGTCTAAGTGTTTCCGATATGGAGGCCATGAGGGACAGGACCCCGGAAGCAGGTTGGGGAAGCAGGCGAGTGTCCCAGACCGGACTTCGTGATGGGCCTGGCCACATGGTAGAGCGCAGGGATGGGACCCCTGCAAGTCGAGGATCCGCGGGCGTTGTCCTCGCTGCATTCCGACTTGTGGAGTGCCCCTTGGCGGCGATCGGGTGCGGGCACTCACCATGCCCTTCAAGGCCCCGAAGAGGGGGCGGCCCAGCAGACGTGCGGCGCCCGAATGACTTCGCCGGGCTTTTTCCGGCCAATTCTCACGAGCGTTCTGCCCAAACCAGGATTGGTTTGGGCAGAACGCTCGTGAGAATTGGCCGGCGTAGGACAGCGCTGCGGACCGCCGTGCTCTCCATGGCCCAGGGCTCTTTCTCGCCCAGGGCATGTTGCTGCCGCCAAGAAATGGCTCGGAAAAGACGCGGCCAACCCCGGCACGACGGCGAATTAGAGCGTTCCCGGAGAAGAGTTGAAGAACGGGTGGTGGCCTGGTGTGTGCCTCTGTCTCTCGGGGAGACGGGCCGGCCAAGGATGGGGATGACCTCATCTTGGTCATACCGGTTTATCTCACTCTGAGGGTTGTCCGAAGCACCAGAGGGGCCGATGGAGACTGCGTGGTTGGGAGATGCGTGGCTGCGGGTCTAAGGGTTTCCGATATGGAGGCCATGAGGGACAGGACCCCGGAAGCCGGTTGGGGAAGCAGGCGAGTGTCCCAGACCGGACTTCGTGATGGGCCTGGCCCCATGGTAGAGCGCAGGGATGGGACCCCTGCAAGTCGAGTATCCTCGGGCGTTGTGCTCGCTGCATTCCGTCTTGTGGAGTGCCCCTTGGCGGCGATCGGGTGCGGGCACTCACCATGCCCTTCAAGGCCTCGAGGTGGGGGCGGCCCAGCAGACGTGCGGCGCCCGAATGACTTCGCCGGGCTTTTTCCGGCCAATTCTCACGAGCGTTCTGCCCAAACCAGGATTGGTTTGGGCAGAACGCTCGTGAGAATTGGCCGGCTTAGGACAGCGCTGCGGACCGCCGTGCTCTCCATGGCCCAGGGCCCTTTCTCGCCCAGGGCATGTTGCTGCGGCCAGGAAATGGCTCGGAAAAGACGCGGCCAACTCCGGCACGACGGCGCATTGGAGCGTTCCCGGAGCAGAGTTGAAGAACGGGTGGTGGCCTGGTGTGCGCCTCTGTCTCTCGGGTAGACGGGCCGGCCAAGGATGGGGATGACCTCATCTTGGTCATACCGGTTTATCTCACTCTGAGGGTTGTCCGAAGCACCAGAGGGGCCGATGGAGACTGCGTGGTTGGGAGATGCGTGGCTGCGGGTCTAAGGGTTTCCGATATGGAGGCCATGAGGGACAGGACCCCGGAAGCAGGTTGGGGAAGCAGGCGAGTGTCCCAGACCGGACTTCGTGATGGGCCTGGCCCCATGGTAGAGCGCAGGGATGGGACCCCTGCAAGTCGAGGATCCACGGGCGTTGTCCTCGCTGCATTCCGTCTTGTGGAGTGCCCCTTGGCGGCGATCGGGTGCGGGCACTCACCATCCCAAACAAGGGCCCGAGGTGGGGGCGGCCCAGCAGACGTGCGGCGCCCGAATGATTTCGCCGGGCTTTTTCCGGCCAATTCTCACGAGCGTTCTGCCCAAACCAGGATTGGTATGGGCAGAACGCTCGTGAGAATTGGCCGGCGTAGGACAGTGCTGCGGACCGCCGTGCTCTCCATGGCCCAGGGCCCTTTCTCGCCCAGGGCATGTGGCTGCCGCCAAGAAATGGCTCGGAAAAGACGCGGCCAACCCGGGCACGACGGCGCATTGGAGCTTTCCCGGAGCAGAGTTGAAGAACGGGTGGTGGCCTGGTGTGCGCCTCTGTCTCTCGGGTAGACGGGCCTGCCAAGGATGGGGATGACCTCATCTTGGTCATACCGGTTTATCTCACTCTGAGGGTTGTCCGAAGCACCAGAGGGGCCGATGGAGACTGCGTGGTTGGGAGATGCGTGGCTGCGGGTCTAAGGGTTTCCGATATGGAGGCCATGAGGGACAGGACCCCGGAAGCAGGTTGGGGAAGCAGGCGAGTGTCCCAGACCGTACTTCCTGATGGGCCTGGCCCCATGGTAGAGCGCAGGGATGGGACCACTGCAAGTCGAGGATCCACGGGCGTTGTCCTCGCTGCATTCCGTCTTGTGGAGTGCCCCTTGGCGGCGATCGGGTGCGGGCACTCACCATGCCCTTCAAGGCCCCGAGGTGGGTGTGGCCCAGCAGACGTGCGGCGCCCGAATGACTTCGCCGGGCTTTTTCCGGCCAATTCTCACGAGCGTTCTGCCCAAACCAGGATTGGTTTGGGCAGAACGCTCGTGAGAATTGGCCGGCGTAGGACAGCCCGGAGGACCGCCGTGCTCTCCATGGCCCAGGGCCCTTTCTCGCCCAGGGCATGTTGCTGCCGCCAAGTAATGGCTTGGAAAAGACGCGGCCCACCCCGGCACGACGGCGCTATTGAGCGTTCCCGGAGCAGAGTTGAAGAACGGGTGGTGGCCTGGTGTGCGCCTCTGTCTCTCGGGTAGACGGGCCGGCCAAGGATGGGGATGACCTCATCTTGGTCATACCGGTTTATCTCACTCTGAGGGTTGTCCGAAGCACCAGAGGGGCCGATGGAGACTGCGTGGTTGGGAGATGCGTGGCTGCGGGTCTAAGGGTTTCCGATATGGAGGCCATGAGGGACAGGACCCCGGAAGCAGGTTGGGGAAGCAGGCGAGTGTCCCAGACCGGTCTTCGTGATGGGCCTGGCCCCATGGAAGAGCGCAGGGATTGGACCCCTGGAAGTCGAGGATCCACGGGCGTTGTCCTCGCTGCATTCCGTTTTGTGGAGTGCCCCTTTGCGGCGATCGGGTGCCGGCACTCACCATGCCCTTCAAGGCCCCGAGGTGGGGGCGGCCCAGCAGACGTGCGGCGCCCGAATGACTTCGCCGGGCTTTTTCCGGCCAATTCTCACGAGCGTTCTGCCCAAACCAATCCTGGTTTGGGCAGAACGCTCGTGAGAATTGGCCGGCGTAGGACAGCCCTGCGGACCGCCGTGCTCTCCATGGCCCAGGGCCCTTTCTCGCCCAGGGCATGTTGCTGCCGCCAAGAAATGGCTCGGAAAAGACGCGGCCAACCCCGGCACGACGGCGCATTGGAGCGTTCCCGGAGCAGAGTTGAAGAACGGGTGGTGGCATGGTGTGCGCCTCTGTCTCTCGTGTAGACGGGCCGGCCAAGGATGGGGATGACCTCATCTTGGTCATACCGGTTTATCTCACTCTGAGGGTTGTCCGAAGCACCAGAGGGGCCGATGGAGACTGCGTGGTTGGGAGATGCGTGGCTGCGGGTCTAAGGGTTTCCGATATGGAGGCCATGAGGGACAGGACCCCGGAAGCAGGTTGGGGAAGCAGGCGAGTGTCCCAGACTGGACATTGTGATGGGCCTGGCCCCATGGTAGAGCGCAGGGATGGGACCCCTGCAAGTCGAGGATCCACGGGCGTTGTCCTCGCTGCATTCCGTCTTGTGGAGTGCCCCTTGGCGGCGATTGGGTGCGGGCACTCACCATGCCCTTCAAGGCCCCGAGGTGGGGGCGGCCCAGCAGACGTGCGGCGCCCGAATGACTTCGCCGGGCTTTTTCCGGCCAATTCTCACGAGCGTTCTGCCCAAACCAGGATTGGTTTGGGCAGAACGCTCGTGAGAATTGGCCGGCGTAGGACAGCGCTGCGGACCGCCGTGCTCTCCTTGGCCCAGGGCCCTTTCTCGCCCAGGGCATGTTGCTGCCGCCAAGAAATGGCTCGGAAAAGACGCGGCCAACTCCGGCACGACGGCGCATTGGAGCGTTCCCGGAGCAGAGTTGAAGAACGGGTGGTGGCCTGGTGTGCGCCTCTGTCTCTCGGGTAGACGGACCGGCCAAAGATGGGGATGACCTCATCTTGGTCATACCGGTTTATCTCACTCTGAGGGTTGTCCGAAGCACCAGAGGGGCCGATGGAGACTGCGTGGTTGGGAGATGCGTGGCTGCGGGTCTAAGGGTTTCCGATATGGAGGCCACGAGGGACAGGACCCCGGAAGCAGGTTGGGGAAGTAGGCGAGTGTCCCAGACCGGACTTCGTGATGGGCCTGGCCCCATGGTAGAGCGCAGGGATGGGACCCCTGCAAGTCGAGGATCCACGGGCGTTGTCCTCGCTGCATTCCGTCTTGTGGAGTGCCCCTTGGCGGCGATCGGGTGCGGGCACTCAACATCCCAAACAAGGGCCCGAGGTGGGGGCGGCCCAGCAGACGTGCGGCGCCCGAATGATTTCGCCGGGCTTTTTCCGGCCAATTCTCACGAGCGTTCTGCCCAAACCAGGATTGGTATGGGCAGAACGCTCGTGAGAATTGGCCGGCGTAGGACAGTGCTGCGGACCGCCGTGCTCTCCATGGCCCAGGGCCCTTTCTCGCCCAGGGCATGTGGCTGCCGCCACGAAATGGCTCGGAAAAGACGCGGCCAACCCCGGCACGACGGCGCATTGGAGCGTTCCCGGAGCAGAGTTGAAGAACGGGTGGTGGCCTGGTGTGCGCCTCTGTCTCTCGGGTAGACGGGCCGGCCAAGGATGGGGATGACCTCATCTTGGTCATACCGGTTTATCTCACTCTGAGGGTTGTCCGAAGCACCAGAGGGGCCGATGGAGACTGCGTGGTTGGGAGATGCGTGGCTGCGGGTCTAAGGGTTTCCGATATGGAGGCCATGAGGGACAGGACCCCGGAAGCAGGTTGGGGAAGCAGGCGAGTGTCCCAGACCGTACTTCCTGATGGGCCTGGCCCCATGGTAGAGCGCAGGGATGGGACCACTGCAAGTCGAGGATCCACGGGCGTTGTCCTCGCTGCATTCCGTCTTGTGGAGTGCCCCTTGGCGGCGATCGGGTGCGGGCACTCACCATGCCCTTCAAGGCCCCGAGGTGGGGGCGGCCCAGCAGACGTGCGGCGCCCGAATGACTTCGCCGGGCTTTTTCCGGCAAATTCTCACGAGCGTTCTGCCCAAACCAGGATTGGTTTGGGCAGAACGCTCGTGAGAATTGGCCGGCGTAGGACAGCCCTGAGGACCGCCGTGCTCTCCATGGCCCAGGGCCCTTTCTCGCCCAGGGCATGTTGCTGCCGCCAAGTAATGGCTCGGAAAAGACGCGGCCAACCCCGGCACGACGGCGCTTTGGAGCGTTCCCGGAGCAGAGTTGAAGAACGGGTGGTGGCCTGGTGTGCGCCTCTGTCTCTCGGGTAGAAGGGCCGGCCAAGGATGGGGATGACCTCATCTTGGTCATACCGGTTTATCTCACTCTGAGGGTTGTCCGAAGCACCAGAGGGGCCGATGGAGACTGCGTGGTTGGGAGATGCGTGGCTGCGGGTCTAAGGGTTTCCGATATGGAGGCCATGAGGGACAGGACCCCGGAAGCAGTTTGGGGAAGCAGGCGAGTGTCCCAGACCGGACTTCGTGATGGGCCTGGCCCCATGGTAGAGCGCAGGGATGGGACCCCTGCAAGTCGAGGATCCTCGGGCGTTGTCCTCGCTGCATTCCGTCTTGTGGAGTGCCCCTTGGCGGCGATCGGGTGCGGGCACTCACCATGCCCTTCAAGGCCCCGAGGTGGGGGCGGCCCAGCAGACGTGCGGCGCCCGAATGACTTCGCCGGGCTTTTTCCGGCCAATTCTCACGAGCGTTCTGCCCAAACCAATCCTGGTTTGGGCAGAACGCTCGTGAGAATTGGCCGGCGTAGGACAGCGCTGCGGACCGCCGTGCTCTCCATGGCCCAGGGCTCTTTCTCGCCCAGGGCATGTTGCTGCCGCCAAGAAATGGCTCGGAAAAGACGCGGCCAACCCCGGCACGACGGCGAATTGGAGCGTTCCCGGAGAAGAGTTGAAGAACGGGTGGTGGCCTGGTGTGCGCCTCTGTCTCTCGGGGAGACGGGCCGGCCAAGGATGGGGATGACCTCATCTTGGTCATACCGGTTTATCTCACTCTGAGGGTTGTCCGAAGCACCAGAGGGGCCGATGGAGACTGCGTGGTTGGGAGATGCGTGGCTGCGGGTCTAAGGGTTTCCGATATGGAGGCCATGAGGGACAGGACCCCGGAAGCAGGTTGGGGAAGCAGGCGAGTGTCCCAGACCGGACTTCGTGATGGGCCTGGCCCCATGGTTGAGCGCACGGATGGGACCCCTGCATGTCGAGGATCCACGGGCGTTGTCCTCGCTGCATTCCGTCTTGTGGAGTGCCCCTTGGCGGCGATCGGGTGCGGGCACTCACCATGCCCTTCAAGGCCCCGAGGTGGGGGCGGCCCAGCAGACGTGCGGCGCCCGAATGACTTCGCAGGGCTTTTTCCGGCCAATTCTCACGAGCGTTCTGCCCAAACCAGGATTGGTTTGGGCAGAACGCTCGTGAGAATTGGCCGGCGTAGGACAGCCCTGCGGACCGCCGTGCTCTCCATGGCCCAGGGCCCTTTCTCGCCCAGGGCATGATGCTGCCGCCAAGAAATGGCTCGGAAAAGACGCGGCCCACCCCGGCACGACGGCGCATTGGAGCGTTCCCGGAGCAGAGTTGAAGAACGGGTGGTGGCCAGGTGTGCGCCTCTGTCTCTCGGGGAGACGGGCCGGCCAAAGATGGGGATGACCTCATCTTGGTCATACCAGTTTATCTCACTCTGAGGGTTGTCCGAAGCACCAGAGGGGCCAATGGAGACTGCGTGGTTGGGAGATGCGTGGCTGCGGTCTAAGTGTTTCCGATATGGAGGCCATGAGGGACAGGACCCCGGAAGCAGGTTGGGGAAGCAGGCGAGTGTCCCAGACCGGACTTCGTGATGGGCCTGGCCCCATGGTAGAGCGCAGGGATGGGACCCCTGCAAGTCGAGGATCCGCGGGCGTTGTCCTCGCTGCATTCCGTCTTGTGGAGTCCCCCTTGGCGGCGATCGGGTGCGGGCACTCACCATGCCCTTCAAGGCCCCGAGGTGGGGGCGGCCCAGCAGACGTGCGGCGCCCGAATGACTTCGCCGGGCTTTTTCCGGCCAATTCTCACGAGCGTTCTGCCCAAACCAGGATTGGTTTGGGCAGAACGCTCATGAGAATTGGCCGGCGTAGGACAGCGCTGCGGACCGCCGTGCTCTCCATGGCCCAGGGCTCTTTCTCGCCCAGGGCATGTTGCTGCCGCCAAGAAATGGCTCGGAAAAGACGCGGCCAACCCCGGCACGACGGCGCATTGGAGCGTTCCCGGAGAAGAGTTGAAGAACGGGTGGTGGCCTGGTGTGCGCCTCTGTCTCTCGGGGAGACGGGCCGGCCAAGGATGAGGATGACCTCATCTTGGTCATACCGGTTTATCTCACTCTGAGGGTTGTCCGAAGCACCAGAGGGACGATGGAGACTGCGTGTTTGGGAGATGCGTAGCTACGGGTCTAAGTGTTTCCGATATGGAGGCCATGAGGGACAGGACCCCGGAAGCAGGTTGGGGAAGCAGGCGAGTGTCCCAGACCGGACTTCGTGATGGGCCTGGCCCCATGGTAGAGCGCAGGGATGGGACCCCTGCAAGACGAGGATCCACGAGCGTTGTCCTCGCAGCATTCCGTCTTGTGGAGTGCCCCTTGGCGGCGATCGGGTGCGGGCACTCACCATGCCCTTCAAGCCCCCGAGGTGGGGGCGGGCCAGCAGACGTGCGGCGCCCGAATGACTTCGCCGGGCTTTTTCCGGCCAATTCTCACGAGCGTTCTGCCCAAACCAGGATTGGTTTGGGCAGAACGCTCGTGAGAATTGGCCGGCGTAGGACAGCCCTGCGGACCGCCGTGCTCTCCATGGCCCAGGGCCCTTTCTCGCCCAGGGCATGTTGCTGCCGCCAAGAAATGGCTCGGAAAAGACGCGGCCAAACCCGGCACGACGGCGCATTGGAGCGTTCCCGGAGCAGAGTTGAAGAACGGGTGGTGGCCTGGTGTGTGCCTCTGTCTCTCGGAGAGACGGGCCGGCCAAGGATGGGGATGACCTCATCTTGGTCATACCGGTTTATCTCACTCTGAGGGTTGTCCGAAGCTCCAGAGGGGCCGATGGAGACTGCGTGTTTGGGAGATGCGTAGCTACGGGTCTAAGGGTTTCCGATATGGAGGCCATGAGGGACAGGACCCCGGAAGCACGTTGGGGAAGCAGGCGAGTGTCCCAGACTGGACTTCGTGATGGGCCTGGCCCCATGGTAGAGCGCAGGGATGGGACCCCTGCAAGACGAGGATCCACGGGCGTTGTCCTCGCTGCATTCCGTCTTGTGGAGTGCCCCTTGGCGGCGATCGGGTGCGGGCACTCACCATGCCCTTCAAGGCCCCGAGGTGGGGGCGGCCCAGCAGACGTGCGGCGCCCGAATGACTTCGCCGGGCTTTTTCCGGCCAATTCTCACGAGCGTTCTGCCCAAACCAGGATTGGTTTGGGCAGAACGCTCGTGAGAATTGGCCGGCGTAGGACAGTGCTGCGGACCGCCGTGCTCTCCATGGCCCAGGGCCCTTTCTCGCCCAGGGCATGTTGCTGCCGCCAAGAAATGGCTCGGAAAAGACGCAGCCAAACCCGGCACGACGGCGCATTGGAGCGTTCCCGCAGCAGAGTTGAAGAACGGGTGGTGGCCTGGTGTGCGCCTCTGTCTCTCGGGGAGACGGGCCGGCCAAGGATGGGGATGACCTCATCTTGGTCATACCGGTTTATCTCACTCTGAGGGTTGTCCGAAGCACCAGAGGGGCCGATGGAGACTGCCTGGTTGGGTGTTCCGTGGCTGCGGGACTAAGGGTTTCCCATATGGAGGCCATGAGGGACAGGACCCCGGAAGCAGGTTGGGGAAGCAGGCGAGTGTCCCAGACCGGACTTCGTGATGGGCCTGGCCCCATGGTAGAGCGCAGGGATGGGACCCCTACAAGTCGATGACCACGGGCGTTGTCCTCGCTGCATTCTGTCTTGTGGAGTGCCCCTTGGCGGCGATCGGGTGCGGGCACTCACCATGCCCTTCAAGGCCCCGAGGTGGGGGCGGCCCAGCAGACGTGCGGCGCCCGAATGACTTCGCCGGGCTTTTTACGGCCAATTCTCACGAGCGTTCTGCCCAAACCAGGATTGGTTTGGGCAGAACGCTCGTGAGAATTGTCCGGCGTAGGACAGCCCTGCGGACCGCCGTGCTCTCCATGGCCCAGGGCCCTTTCTCGCCCAGGGCATGTTGCTGCCGCCAAGAAATGGCTCGGAAAAGACGCGGCCAACCCCGGCACGACGGCGCATTGGAGCGTTCCCGGAGCAGAGTTGAAGAACGGGTGGTGGCCTGGTGTGCGCGTCTGTCTCTCGGGTAGACGGGCCGGCCAAGGATGGGGATGACCTCATCTTGGTCATACCGGTTTATCTCACTCTGAGGGTTGTCCGAAGCACCAGAGGGGCCGATGGAGACTGCGTGGTTGGGAGATGCGTGGCTGCGGGTCTAAGGGTTTCCGATATGGAGGCCATGAGGGACAGGACGCCGGAAGCAGGTTGGGGAAGCAGGCGAGTGTCCCAGACCGGACTTCGTGATGGGCCTGGCCCCATGGTAGAGCGCAGGGATGGGACCCCTGCAAGTCGAGGATCCACGGGCGTTGTCCTCGCTGCATTCCGTCTTGTGGAGTGCCCCTTGGCGGCGATAGGGTGCGGGCACTCACCATGACCTTCAAGGCCCCGAGATGGGGGCGGCCCAGCAGACGTGCGGCGCCCGTATGACTTCGCCGGGCTTTTTCCGGCCAATTCTCACGAGCGTTCTGCCCAAATCAGGATTGGTTTGGGCAGAACGCTCGTGAGAATTGGCCGGCGTAGGACAGCCCTGCGGACCGCCGTGCTCTCCATGGCCCAGGGCCCTTTCTCGCCCAGGGCATGATGCTGCCGCCAAGAAATGGCTCGGAAAAGACGCGGCCAAACCCGGCACGACGGCGCATTGGAGCGTTCCCGGAGAAGAGTTGAAGAACGGGTGGTGGCCTGGTGTGTGCCTCTGTCTCTCGGGGAGACGGGCCGGCCAAGGATGAGGATGACCTCATCTTGGTCATACCGGTTTATCTCACTCTGAGGGTTGTCCGAAGCACCAGAGGGGCCGATGGAGACTGCGTGGTTGGGAGATGCGTGGCTGCGGGTCTAAGGGTTTCCGATATGGAGGCCATGAGGGACAGGACCCCGGAAGCAGGTTGGGGAAGCAGGCGAGTGTTCCAGACCGGACTTCGTGATGGGCCTGGCCCCATGGTAGAGCGCAGGGATGGGACCCCTGCAAGTAGAGGACCACGGGCGTTGTCCTCGCTGCATTCCGTCTTGTGGAGTGCCCCTTGGCGGCGATCGGGTGCGGGCACTCACCATGCCCTTTCAGGCCCCGAGGTGGGGGCGGCCCAGCAGACGTGCGGCGCCCGAATGACTTCGCCGGGCTTTTTCGGCCAATTCTCATGAGCATTCTGCCCAAACCAGGATTGGTTTGGGCAGAACGCTTGTGAGAATTGGCCGGCGTAGGACAGCCCTGCGGACCGCCGTGCTCTCCATGGCCCAGGGCCCTTTCTCGCCCAGGGCATGATGCTGCCGCCAAGAAATGGCTCGGAAAAGACGCGGCCCACCCCGGCACGACGGCGCATTGGAGCGTTCCCGGAGCAGAGTTGAAGAACGGGTGGTGGCCAGGTGTGCGCCTCTGTCTCTCGGGGAGACGCGCCGGCCAAGGATGGGGATGACCTCATCTTGGTCATACCGGTTTATCTCACTCTGAGGGTTGTCCGAAGCACCAGAGGGGCCGATGGAGACTGCGTGGTTGGGAGATGCGTGGCTGCGGGTCTAAGGGTTTCCGATATGGAGGCCATGAGGGACAGGACCCCGGAAGCAGGTTGGGGAAGCAGGCGAGTGTCCCAGACCGGACTTCGTGATGGGCCTGGCCCCATGGTAGAGCGCAGGGATGGGACCCCTGCAAGTCGAGGATCCTCGGGCGTTGTCCTCGCTGCATTCCGTCTTGTGGAGTGCCCCTTGGCGGCGATCGGGTGCGGGCACTCACCATGCCCTTCAAGGCCCCGAGGTGGGGGCGGCCCAGCAGACGTGCGGCGCCGAATGAATTCGCCGGGCTTTTTCCGGCCAATTCTCACGAGCGTTCTGCCCAAACGAGGATTGGTTTGGGCAGAACGCTCGTGAGAATTGGCCGGCTTAGGACAGCTCTGCGGACCTCCGTGCTCTCCATGGCCCAGGGCCCTTTCTCGCCCAGGGCATGTTGCTGCCGCCAAGAAATGGCTCGGAAAAGACGCGGCCAACCCCGGCATGACGGCGCATTGGAGCGTTCCCGGAGCAGAGTTGAAGAACTGGTGGTGGCCTGGTGTGCGCCTCTGTCTCTCGGGGAGACGGGCCGGCCAAGGATGAGGATGACCTCATCTTGGTCATACCGGTTTATCTCACTCTGAGGGTTGTCCGAAGCACCAGAGGGGCCGATGGAGACTGCGTGGTTGGGAGATGCGTGGCTGCGAGTCTAAGGGTTTCCGATATGGAGGCCATGAGGGACAGGACCCCGGAAGCAGGTTGGGGAAGCAGGCGAGTGTCCCAGACCGGACTTTGTGATGGGCCTGGCCCCATGGTTGAGCGCAGGGATGGGACCCCTGCATGTCGAGGATCCACGGCCATGTCCTCGCTGCATTCCGTCTTGTGGAGTGCCCCTTGGCGGCGATCGGGTGCGGGCACTCACCATGCCCTTCAAGGCCCCGAGGTGGGGGCGGCCCAGCAGACGTGCGGCGCCCGAATGACATCGCCGTGTTTTTCCGGCCAATTCTCACGAGCGTTCTGCCCAAACCAGGATTGGTTTGGGCAGAACGCTCGTGAGAATTGGCCGGCATAGGACAGCCCTGCGGACCGCCGTGCTGTCCATGGCCCAGGGCCCTTTCTCGTCCAGGGCATGATGCTGCCGCCAAGAAATGGCTCGGAAAAGACGCGGCCCACCCCGGCACGACGGCGCATTGGAGCGTTCCCGGAGCAGAGTTGAAGAACGGGTGGTGGCCAGGTGTGCGCCTCTGTCTCTCGGGGAGACGGGCCGGCCAAGGATGGGGATGACCTCATCTTGGTCATACCAGTTTATCTCACTCTGAGGGTTGTCCGAAGCACCAGAGGGGCCAATGGAGACTGCGTGGTTGGGAGATGCGTGTCTGCGGTCTAAGTGTTTCCGATATGGAGGCCATGAGGGACAGGACCCCGGAAGCAGGTTGGGGAAGCAGGCGAGTGTCCCAGACCGGACTTCGTGATGTGCCTGGCCCCATGGTAGAGCGCAGGGATGGGACCCCTGCAAGTCGAGGATCCGCGGGCGTTGTCCTCGCTGCATTCCGACTTGTGGAGTGCCCCTTGGCGGCGATCAGGTGCGGGCACTCACCATGCCCTTCAAGGCCCCGAGGTGGGGGCGGCCCAGCAGACGTGCGGCGCCCGAATGACTTCGCCGGGCTTTTTACGGCCAATTCTCACGAGCGTTCTGCCCAAACCAGGATTGGTTTGGGCAGAACGCTCGTGAGAATTGGCCGGCGTAGGACAGCGCTGCGGACCGCCGTGCTCTCCATGGCCCAGGGCTCTTTCTCGCCCAGGGCATGTTGCTGCCGCCAAGAAATGGCTCGGAAAAGACGCGGCCAACCCCGGCACGACGGCGAATTGGACCGTTCCCGGAGAAGAGTTGAAGAACGGGTGGTGGCCTGGTGTGCGCCTCTGTCTCTCGGGGAGACGGGCCGGCCAAGGATGAGGATGACCTCATCTTGGTCATACCGGTTTATCTCACTCTGAGGGTTGTCCGAAGCACCAGAGGGGCCGATGGAGACTGCGTGGTTGGGAGATGCGTAGCTACGGGTCTAAGGGTTTCCGATATGGAGGCCATGAGGGACAGGACCCCGGAAGCAGGTTGGGGAAGCAGGCGAGTGTCCCAGACCGTACTTCCTGATGGGCCTGGCCCCATGGTAGAGCGCAGGGATGGGACCACTGCAAGACGAGGATCCACGGGCGTTGTCCTCGCTGCATTCCGTCTTGTGGAGTGCCCCTTGGCGGCGATCGGGTGCGGGCACTCACCATGCCCTTCAAGGCCCCGAGGTGGGGGCAGCCCAGCAGACGTGCGGCGCCCGAATGACTTCGCCGGGCTTTTTCCGGCCAATTCTCACGAGCGTTCTGTCCAAACCAGGATTGGTTTGGGCAGAACGCTCGTGAGAATTGGCCGGCGTAGGACAGCCCTGCGGACCGCCGTGCTCTCCATGGCCCAGGGCCCTTTCTCGCCCAGGGCATGTTGCTGCCGCCAAGAAATGGCTCGGAAAAGACGCGGCCAACCCCGGCACGACGGCGCATTGGAGCTTTCCCGGAGCAGAGTTGAAGAACGGGTGGTGGCCTGGTGTGAGCCTCTGTCTCTCGATAGACGGGCCTGCCAAGAATGGGGATGACCTCATCTTGGTCATACCGGTTTATCTCACTCTGAGGGTTGTCCGAAGCACCAGAGGGGCCGATGGAGACTGCGTGGTTGGGAGATGCGTGGCTGCGGGTCTAAGGTTTTCCGATATGTAGGCCATGAGGGACAGGACCCCGGAAGCAGGTTGGGGAAGCAGGCGAGTGTCCCAGACCGTACTTCCTGATGGGCCTGGCCCCATGGTAGAGCGCAGGGATGGGACCACTGCAAGTCGAGGATCCACGGGCGTTGTCCTCGCTGCATTCCGTCTTGTGGAGTGCCCCTTGGCGGCGATCGGGTGCGGGCACTCACCATGCCCTTCAAGGCCCCGAGGTGGGTGTGGCCCAGCAGACGTGCGGCGCCCGAATGACTTCGCCGGGCTTTTTCCGGCCAATTCTCACGAGGGTTCTGTCCAAACCAGGATTGGTTTGGGCAGAACGCTCGTGAGAATTGGCCGGCGTAGGACAGCCCTGCGGACCGCCGTGCTCTCCATGGCCCAGGGCCCTTTCTCGCCCAGGGCATGTTGCTGCCGCCAAGAAATGGCTCGGAAAAGACGCGGCCAACCCCGGCACGACGGCGCTTTGGAGCGTTCCCGGAGCAGAGTTGAAGAACGGGTGGTGGCCTGGTGTGCGCCTCTGTCTCTCGGGTAGAAGGGCCGGCCAAGGATGGGGATGACCTCATCTTGGTCATACCGGTTTATCTCACTCTGAGGGTTGTCCGAAGCACCAGAGGGGCCGATGGAGACTGCGTGGTTGGGAGATGCGTGGCTGCGGGTCTAAGGGTTTCCGATATGGAGGCCATGAGGGACAGGACCCCGGAAGCAGTTTGGGGAAGCAGGCGAGTGTCCCAGACCGGACTTCGTGATGGGCCTGGCCCCATGGTAGAGCGCAGGGATGGGACCCCTGCAAGTCGAGGATCCTCGGGCGTTGTCCTCGCTGCATTCCGTCTTGTGGAGTGCCCCTTGGCGGCGATCGGGTGCGGGCACTCACCATGCCCTTCAAGGCCCCGAGGTGGGGGCGGCCCAGCAGACGTGCGGCGCCCGAATGACTTCGCCGGGCTTTTTCCGGCCAATTCTCACGAGCGTTCTGCCCAAACCAATCCTGGTTTGGGCAGAACGCTCGTGAGAATTGGCCGGCGTAGGACAGCGCTGCGGACCGCCGTGCTCTCCATGGCCCAGGGCTCTTTCTCGCCCAGGGCATGTTGCTGCCGCCAAGAAATGGCTCGGAAAAGACGCGGCCAACCCCGGCACGACGGCGAATTGGAGCGTTCCCGGAGAAGAGTTGAAGAACGGGTGGTGGCCTGGTGTGCGCCTCTGTCTCTCGGGGAGACGGGCCGGCCAAGGATGGGGATGACCTCATCTTGGTCATACCGGTTTATCTCACTCTGAGGGTTGTCCGAAGCACCAGAGGGGCCGATGGAGACTGCGTGGTTGGGAGATGCGTGGCTGCGGGTCTAAGGGTTTCCGATATGGAGGCCATGAGGGACAGGACCCCGGAAGCAGGTTGGGGAAGCAGGCGAGTGTCCCAGACCGGACTTCGTGATGGGCCTGGCCCCATGGTTGAGCGCACGGATGGGACCCCTGCATGTCGAGGATCCACGGGCGTTGTCCTCGCTGCATTCCGTCTTGTGGAGTGCCCCTTGGCGGCGATCGGGTGCGGGCACTCACCATGCCCTTCAAGGCCCCGAGGTGGGGGCGGCCCAGCAGACGTGCGGCGCCCGAATGACTTCGCAGGGCTTTTTCCGGCCAATTCTCACGAGCGTTCTGCCCAAACCAGGATTGGTTTGGGCAGAACGCTCGTGAGAATTGGCCGGCGTAGGACAGCCCTGCGGACCGCCGTGCTCTCCATGGCCCAGGGCCCTTTCTCGCCCAGGGCATGATGCTGCCGCCAAGAAATGGCTCGGAAAAGACGCGGCCCACCCCGGCACGACGGCGCATTGGAGCGTTCCCGGAGCAGAGTTGAAGAACGGGTGGTGGCCAGGTGTGCGCCTCTGTCTCTCGGGGAGACGGGCCGGCCAAAGATGGGGATGACCTCATCTTGGTCATACCAGTTTATCTCACTCTGAGGGTTGTCCGAAGCACCAGAGGGGCCAATGGAGACTGCGTGGTTGGGAGATGCGTGGCTGCGGTCTAAGTGTTTCCGATATGGAGGCCATGAGGGACAGGACCCCGGAAGCAGGTTGGGGAAGCAGGCGAGTGTCCCAGACCGGACTTCGTGATGGGCCTGGCCCCATGGTAGAGCGCAGGGATGGGACCCCTGCAAGTCGAGGATCCGCGGGCGTTGTCCTCGCTGCATTCCGTCTTGTGGAGTCCCCCTTGGCGGCGATCGGGTGCGGGCACTCACCATGCCCTTCAAGGCCCCGAGGTGGGGGCGGCCCAGCAGACGTGCGGCGCCCGAATGACTTCGCCGGGCTTTTTCCGGCCAATTCTCACGAGCGTTCTGCCCAAACCAGGATTGGTTTGGGCAGAACGCTCATGAGAATTGGCCGGCGTAGGACAGCGCTGCGGACCGCCGTGCTCTCCATGGCCCAGGGCTCTTTCTCGCCCAGGGCATGTTGCTGCCGCCAAGAAATGGCTCGGAAAAGACGCGGCCAACCCCGGCACGACGGCGCATTGGAGCGTTCCCGGAGAAGAGTTGAAGAACGGGTGGTGGCCTGGTGTGCGCCTCTGTCTCTCGGGGAGACGGGCCGGCCAAGGATGAGGATGACCTCATCTTGGTCATACCGGTTTATCTCACTCTGAGGGTTGTCCGAAGCACCAGAGGGACGATGGAGACTGCGTGTTTGGGAGATGCGTAGCTACGGGTCTAAGGGTTTCCGATATGGAGGCCATGAGGGACAGGACCCCGGAAGCAGGTTGGGGAAGCAGGCGAGTGTCCCAGACCGGACTTCGTGATGGGCCTGGCCCCATGGTAGAGCGCAGGGATGGGACCCCTGCAAGACGAGGATCCACGAGCGTTGTCCTCGCAGCATTCCGTCTTGTGGAGTGCCCCTTGGCGGCGATCGGGTGCGGGCACTCACCATGCCCTTCAAGCCCCCGAGGTGGGGGCGGGCCAGCAGACGTGCGGCGCCCGAATGACTTCGCCGGGCTTTTTCCGGCCAATTCTCACGAGCGTTCTGCCCAAACCAGGATTGGTTTGGGCAGAACGCTCGTGAGAATTGGCCGGCGTAGGACAGCCCTGCGGACCGCCGTGCTCTCCATGGCCCAGGGCCCTTTCTCGCCCAGGGCATGTTGCTGCCGCCAAGAAATGGCTCGGAAAAGACGCGGCCAAACCCGGCACGACGGCGCATTGGAGCGTTCCCGGAGCAGAGTTGAAGAACGGGTGGTGGCCTGGTGTGTGCCTCTGTCTCTCGGAGAGACGGGCCGGCCAAGGATGGGGATGACCTCATCTTGGTCATACCGGTTTATCTCACTCTGAGGGTTGTCCGAAGCTCCAGAGGGGCCGATGGAGACTGCGTGTTTGGGAGATGCGTAGCTACGGGTCTAAGGGTTTCCGATATGGAGGCCATGAGGGACAGGACCCCGGAAGCACGTTGGGGAAGCAGGCGAGTGTCCCAGACTGGACTTCGTGATGGGCCTGGCCCCATGGTAGAGCGCAGGGATGGGACCCCTGCAAGACGAGGATCCACGGGCGTTGTCCTCGCTGCATTCCGTCTTGTGGAGTGCCCCTTGGCGGCGATCGGGTGCGGGCACTCACCATGCCCTTCAAGGCCCCGAGGTGGGGGCGGCCCAGCAGACGTGCGGCGCCCGAATGACTTCGCCGGGCTTTTTCCGGCCAATTCTCACGAGCGTTCTGCCCAAACCAGGATTGGTTTGGGCAGAACGCTCGTGAGAATTGGCCGGCGTAGGACAGTGCTGCGGACCGCCGTGCTCTCCATGGCCCAGGGCCCTTTCTCGCCCAGGGCATGTTGCTGCCGCCAAGAAATGGCTCGGAAAAGACGCAGCCAAACCCGGCACGACGGCGCATTGGAGCGTTCCCGCAGCAGAGTTGAAGAACGGGTGGTGGCCTGGTGTGCGCCTCTGTCTCTCGGGGAGACGGGCCGGCCAAGGATGGGGATGACCTCATCTTGGTCATACCGGTTTATCTCACTCTGAGGGTTGTCCGAAGCACCAGAGGGGCCGATGGAGACTGCCTGGTTGGGTGTTCCGTGGCTGCGGGACTAAGGGTTTCCCATATGGAGGCCATGAGGGACAGGACCCCGGAAGCAGGTTGGGGAAGCAGGCGAGTGTCCCAGACCGGACTTCGTGATGGGCCTGGCCCCATGGTAGAGCGCAGGGATGGGACCCCTACAAGTCGAGGACCACGGGCGTTGTCCTCGCTGCATTCTGTCTTGTGGAGTGCCCCTTGGCGGCGATCGGGTGCGGGCACTCACCATGCCCTTCAAGGCCCCGAGGTGGGGGCGGCCCAGCAGACGTGCGGCGCCCGAATGACTTCGCCGGGCTTTTTACGGCCAATTCTCACGAGCGTTCTGCCCAAACCAGGATTGGTTTGGGCAGAACGCTCGTGAGAATTGTCCGGCGTAGGACAGCCCTGCGGACCGCCGTGCTCTCCATGGCCCAGGGCCCTTTCTCGCCCAGGGCATGTTGCTGCCGCCAAGAAATGGCTCGGAAAAGACGCGGCCAACCCCGGCACGACGGCGCATTGGAGCGTTCCCGGAGCAGAGTTGAAGAACGGGTGGTGGCCTGGTGTGCGCGTCTGTCTCTCGGGTAGACGGGCCGGCCAAGGATGGGGATGACCTCATCTTGGTCATACCGGTTTATCTCACTCTGAGGGTTGTCCGAAGCACCAGAGGGGCCGATGGAGACTGCGTGGTTGGGAGATGCGTGGCTGCGGGTCTAAGGGTTTCCGATATGGAGGCCATGAGGGACAGGACGCCGGAAGCAGGTTGGGGAAGCAGGCGAGTGTCCCAGACCGGACTTCGTGATGGGCCTGGCCCCATGGTAGAGCGCAGGGATGGGACCCCTGCAAGTCGAGGATCCACGGGCGTTGTCCTCGCTGCATTCCGTCTTGTGGAGTGCCCCTTGGCGGCGATAGGGTGCGGGCACTCACCATGACCTTCAAGGCCCCGAGATGGGGGCGGCCCAGCAGACGTGCGGCGCCCGTATGACTTCGCCGGGCTTTTTCCGGCCAATTCTCACGAGCGTTCTGCCCAAATCAGGATTGGTTTGGGCAGAACGCTCGTGAGAATTGGCCGGCGTAGGACAGCCCTGCGGACCGCCGTGCTCTCCATGGCCCAGGGCCCTTTCTCGCCCAGGGCATGATGCTGCCGCCAAGAAATGGCTCGGAAAAGACGCGGCCAAACCCGGCACGACGGCGCATTGGAGCGTTCCCGGAGAAGAGTTGAAGAACGGGTGGTGGCCTGGTGTGTGCCTCTGTCTCTCGGGGAGACGGGCCGGCCAAGGATGAGGATGACCTCATCTTGGTCATACCGGTTTATCTCACTCTGAGGGTTGTCCGAAGCACCAGAGGGGCCGATGGAGACTGCGTGGTTGGGAGATGCGTGGCTGCGGGTCTAAGGGTTTCCGATATGGAGGCCATGAGGGACAGGACCCCGGAAGCAGGTTGGGGAAGCAGGCGAGTGTTCCAGACCGGACTTCGTGATGGGCCTGGCCCCATGGTAGAGCGCAGGGATGGGACCCCTGCAAGTAGAGGACCACGGGCGTTGTCCTCGCTGCATTCCGTCTTGTGGAGTGCCCCTTGGCGGCGATCGGGTGCGGGCACTCACCATGCCCTTTCAGGCCCCGAGGTGGGGGCGGCCCAGCAGACGTGCGGCGCCCGAATGACTTCGCCGGGCTTTTTCGGCCAATTCTCATGAGCATTCTGCCCAAACCAGGATTGGTTTGGGCAGAACGCTTGTGAGAATTGGCCGGCGTAGGACAGCCCTGCGGACCGCCGTGCTCTCCATGGCCCAGGGCCCTTTCTCGCCCAGGGCATGATGCTGCCGCCAAGAAATGGCTCGGAAAAGACGCGGCCCACCCCGGCACGACGGCGCATTGGAGCGTTCCCGGAGCAGAGTTGAAGAACGGGTGGTGGCCAGGTGTGCGCCTCTGTCTCTCGGGGAGACGCGCCGGCCAAGGATGGGGATGACCTCATCTTGGTCATACCGGTTTATCTCACTCTGAGGGTTGTCCGAAGCACCAGAGGGGCCGATGGAGACTGCGTGGTTGGGAGATGCGTGGCTGCGGGTCTAAGGGTTTCCGATATGGAGGCCATGAGGGACAGGACCCCGGAAGCAGGTTGGGGAAGCAGGCGAGTGTCCCAGACCGGACTTCGTGATGGGCCTGGCCCCATGGTAGAGCGCAGGGATGGGACCCCTGCAAGTCGAGGATCCTCGGGCGTTGTCCTCGCTGCATTCCGTCTTGTGGAGTGCCCCTTGGCGGCGATCGGGTGCGGGCACTCACCATGCCCTTCAAGGCCCCGAGGTGGGGGCGGCCCAGCAGACGTGCGGCGCCGAATGAATTCGCCGGGCTTTTTCCGGCCAATTCTCACGAGCGTTCTGCCCAAACGAGGATTGGTTTGGGCAGAACGCTCGTGAGAATTGGCCGGCTTAGGACAGCTCTGCGGACCGCCGTGCTCTCCATGGCCCAGGGCCCTTTCTCGCCCAGGGCATGTTGCTGCCGCCAAGAAATGGCTCGGAAAAGACGCGGCCAACCCCGGCATGACGGCGCATTGGAGCGTTCCCGGAGCAGAGTTGAAGAACTGGTGGTGGCCTGGTGTGCGCCTCTGTCTCTCGGGGAGACGGGCCGGCCAAGGATGAGGATGACCTCATCTTGGTCATACCGGTTTATCTCACTCTGAGGGTTGTCCGAAGCACCAGAGGGGCCGATGGAGACTGCGTGGTTGGGAGATGCGTGGCTGCGAGTCTAAGGGTTTCCGATATGGAGGCCATGAGGGACAGGACCCCGGAAGCAGGTTGGGGAAGCAGGCGAGTGTCCCAGACCGGAGTTTGTGATGGGCCTGGCCCCATGGTTGAGCGCAGGGATGGGACCCCTGCATGTCGAGGATCCACGGCCATGTCCTCGCTGCATTCCGTCTTGTGGAGTGCCCCTTGGCGGCGATCGGGTGCGGGCACTCACCATGCCCTTCAAGGCCCCGAGGTGGGGGCGGCCCAGCAGACGTGCGGCGCCCGAATGACATCGCCGTGTTTTTCCGGCCAATTCTCACGAGCGTTCTGCCCAAACCAGGATTGGTTTGGGCAGAACGCTCGTGAGAATTGGCCGGCATAGGACAGCCCTGCGGACCGCCGTGCTGTCCATGGCCCAGGGCCCTTTCTCGTCCAGGGCATGATGCTGCCGCCAAGAAATGGCTCGGAAAAGACGCGGCCCACCCCGGCACGACGGCGCATTGGAGCGTTCCCGGAGCAGAGTTGAAGAACGGGTGGTGGCCAGGTGTGCGCCTCTGTCTCTCGGGGAGACGGGCCGGCCAAGGATGGGGATGACCTCATCTTGGTCATACCAGTTTATCTCACTCTGAGGGTTGTCCGAAGCACCAGAGGGGCCAATGGAGACTGCGTGGTTGGGAGATGCGTGTCTGCGGTCTAAGTGTTTCCGATATGGAGGCCATGAGGGACAGGACCCCGGAAGCAGGTTGGGGAAGCAGGCGAGTGTCCCAGACCGGACTTCGTGATGTGCCTGGCCCCATGGTAGAGCGCAGGGATGGGACCCCTGCAAGTCGAGGATCCGCGGGCGTTGTCCTCGCTGCATTCCGACTTGTGGAGTGCCCCTTGGCGGCGATCAGGTGCGGGCACTCACCATGCCCTTCAAGGCCCCGAGGTGGGGGCGGCCCAGCAGACGTGCGGCGCCCGAATGACTTCGCCGGGCTTTTTACGGCCAATTCTCACGAGCGTTCTGCCCAAACCAGGATTGGTTTGGGCAGAACGCTCGTGAGAATTGGCCGGCGTAGGACAGCGCTGCGGACCGCCGTGCTCTCCATGGCCCAGGGCTCTTTCTCGCCCAGGGCATGTTGCTGCCGCCAAGAAATGGCTCGGAAAAGACGCGGCCAACCCCGGCACGACGGCGAATTGGACCGTTCCCGGAGAAGAGTTGAAGAACGGGTGGTGGCCTGGTGTGCGCCTCTGTCTCTCGGGGAGACGGGCCGGCCAAGGATGAGGATGACCTCATCTTGGTCATACCGGTTTATCTCACTCTGAGGGTTGTCCGAAGCACCAGAGGGGCCGATGGAGACTGCGTGGTTGGGAGATGCGTAGCTACGGGTCTAAGGGTTTCCGATATGGAGGCCATGAGGGACAGGACCCCGGAAGCAGGTTGGGGAAGCAGGCGAGTGTCCCAGACCGTACTTCCTGATGGGCCTGGCCCCATGGTAGAGCGCAGGGATGGGACCACTGCAAGACGAGGATCCACGGGCGTTGTCCTCGCTGCATTCCGTCTTGTGGAGTGCCCCTTGGCGGCGATCGGGTGCGGGCACTCACCATGCCCTTCAAGGCCCCGAGGTGGGGGCAGCCCAGCAGACGTGCGGCGCCCGAATGACTTCGCCGGGCTTTTTCCGGCCAATTCTCACGAGCGTTCTGTCCAAACCAGGATTGGTTTGGGCAGAACGCTCGTGAGAATTGGCCGGCGTAGGACAGCCCTGCGGACCGCCGTGCTCTCCATGGCCCAGGGCCCTTTCTCGCCCAGGGCATGTTGCTGCCGCCAAGTAATGGCTCGGAAAAGACGCGGCCCACCCCGGCACGACGGCGCTATGGAGCGTTCCCGGAGCAGAGTTGAAGAACGGGTGGTGGCCTGGTGTGCGCCTCTGTCTCTCGGGTAGACGGGCCGGCCAAGGATGGGGATGACCTCATCTTGGTCATACCGGTTTATCTCACTCTGAGGGTTGTCCGAAGCACCAGAGGGGCCGATGGAGACTGCGTGGTTGGAGGATGCGTGGCTGCGGGTCTAAGGGTTTCCGATATGGAGGCCATGAGGGACAGGACCCCGGAAGCAGGTTGGGGAAGCAGGCGAGTGTCCACGACCGGTCTTCGTGATGGGCCTGGCCCCATGGAAGAGCGCAGGGATGGGACCCCTGCAAGTCGAGGATCCACGGGCGTTGTCCTCGCTGCATTCCGTCTTGCGGAGTGCCCCTTTGCGGCGATCGGGTGCGGGCACTCACCATGCCCTTCAAGGCCCCGAGGTGGGGGCGGCCCAGCAGACGTGCGGCGCCCGAATGACTTCGCCGGGCTTTTTCCGGCCAATTCTCACGAGCGTTCTGCCCAAACCAGGATTTGTTTGGGCAGAACGCTCGTGAGAATTGGCCGGCGTAGGACAGCCCTGCGGACCGCCGTGCTCTCCATGGCCCAGGGCCCTTTCTCGCCCAGGGCATGTTGCTGCCGCCAAGAAATGGCTCGGAAAAGACGCGGCCCACCCCGGCACGACGGCGCTATGGAGCGTTCCCGGAGCAGAGTTGAAGAACGGGTGGTGGCCTGGTGTGCGCCTCTGTCTCTCGGGTAGACGGGCCGGCCAAGGATGGGGATGACCTCATCTTGGTCATACCGGTTTATCTCACTCTGAGGGTTGTCCGAAGCACCAGAGGGGCCGATGGAGACTGCGTGGTTGGGAGATGCGTGGCTGCGGGTCTAAGGGTTTCCGATATGGAGGCCATGAGGGACAGGACCCCGGAAGCAGGTTGGGGAAGCAGGCGAGTATTCCAGACCGGACTTCGTGATGGGCCTGGCCCCATGGTAGAGCGCAGGGATGGGACCCCTGCAAGTAGAGGACCACGGGCGTTGTCCTCGCTGCATTCCGTCTTGTGGAGTGCCCCTTGGCGGCGATCGGGTGCGGGCACTCACCATGCCCTTCAAGGCCCCGAGGTGGGGGCGGCCCAGCAGACGTGCGGCGCCGAATGAATTCGCCGGGCTTTTTCCGGCCAATTCTCACGAGCGTTCTGCCCAAACGAGGATTGGTTTGGGCAGAACGCTCGTGAGAATTGGCCGGCTTAGGACAGCTCTGCGGACCGCCGTGCTCTCCATGGCCCAGGGCCCTTTCTCGCCCAGGGCATGTTGCTGCCGCCAAGAAATGGCTCGGAAAAGACGCGGCCAACCCCGGCATGACGGCGCATTGGAGCGTTCCCGGAGCAGAGTTGAAGAACGGGTGGTGGCCTGGTGTGCGCCTCTGTCTCTCGGGGAGACGGGCCGGCCAAGGATGAGGATGACCTCATCTTGGTCATACCGGTTTATCTCACTCTGAGGGTTGTCCGAAGCACCAGAGGGGCCGATGGAGACTGCGTGGTTGGGAGATGCGTGGCTGCGGGTCTAAGGGTTTCCGATATGGAGGCCTTGAGGGACAGGACCCCGGAAGCAGGTTGGGGAAGCAGGCGAGTGTCCCAGACCGGACTTCGTGATGGGCCTGGCCCCATGGTAGAGCGCAGGGATGGGACCCCTGCAATCGAGGATCCTCGGGCGTTGTCCTCGCTGCATTCCGTCTTGTGGAGTGCCCCTTGGCGGCGATCGGGTGCGGGCACTCACCATGCCCTTCAAGGCCCCGAGGTGGAGGCGGCCCAGCAGACGTGCGGCGCCCGAATGACTTCGCCGGGCTTTTTCCGGCCAATTCTCACGAGCGTTCTGCCCAAACCAGGATTGGTTTGGGCAGAACGCTCGTGAGAATTGGCCGGCGTAGGACAGCCCTGCGGACCGCCGTGCTCTCCATGGCCCAGGGCCCTTTCTCGCCCAGGGCATGTTGCTGCCGCCAAGAAATGGCTCGGAAAAGACGCGGCCAACCCTGGCACGACGGCGCATTGGAGCGTTCCCGGAGCAGAGTTGAAGAACGGGTGGTGGCCTGGTGTGCGCCTCTGTCTCTCGGGTAGACGGGCCGGCCAAGGATGGGGATGACCTCATCTTGGTCATACCAATTTATCTCACTCTGTGGGTTGTCCGAAGCACCAGAGGGGCCGATGGAGACTGCGTGGTTGGGAGATGCGTGGCTGCGGGTCTAAGGGTTTCCGATATGGAGGCCATGAGGGACAGGACCCCGGAAGCAGGTTGGGGAAGCAGGCGAGTGTCCCAGACCGGACTTCGTGATGGGCCTGGCCCCATGGTAGAGCGCAGGGATGGGACCACTGCAAGTCGAGGATCCACGGGCGTTGTCCTCGCTGCATTCCGTCTTGTGGAGTGCCCCTTGGCGGCGATCGGGTGCGGGCACTCACCATGCCCTTCAAGGCCCGAGGTCGGTGTGGCCCAGCAGACGTGCGGCGCCCGAATGACTTCGCCGGGCTTTTTCCGGCCAATTCTCACGAGCGTTCTGCCCAAACCTGGATTGGTTTTTGCAGAACGCTCGTGAGTATTGGCCGGCGTAGGACAGCCCTGAGGACCGCCGTGCTCTCCATGGCCCAGGGCCCTTTCTCGCCCAGGGCATGTTGCTGCCGCCAAGTAATGGCTCGGAAAAGACGCGGCCCAGCCCGGCACGACGGCGCTATGGAGCGTTCCCGGAGCAGAGTTGAAGAACGGGTGGTGGCCTGGTGTGCGCCTCTGTCTCTCGGGTAGACGGGCCGGCCAAGGATGGGGATGACCTCATCTTGGTCATACCGGTTTATCTCACTCTGAGGGTTGTCCGAAGCACCAGAGGGGCCGATGGAGACTGCGTGGTTGGGAGATGCGTGGCTGCGGGTCTAAGGGTTTCCGATATGGAGGCCATGAGGGACAGGACCCCGGAAGCAGGTTGGGGAAGCAGGCGAGTGTCCCAGACCGGTCTTCGTGATGGGCATGGCCCCATGGAAGAGCGCAGGGATGGGACCCCTGCAAGTCGAGGATCCACGGGCGTTGTCCTCGCTGCATTCCGTCTTGTGGAGTGCCCCTTTGCGGCGATCGGGTGCCGGCACTCACCATGCCCTTCAAGGCCCCGAGGTGGGGGCGGCCCAGCAGACGTGCGGCGCCCGAATGACTTCGCCGGGCTTTTTCCGGCCAATTCTCACGAGCGTTCTGCCCAAACCAGGATTGGTTTGGGCAGAACGCTCGTGAGAATTGGCCGGCGTAGGACAGCCCTGCGGACCGCCGTGCTCTCCATGGCCCAGGGCCCTTTCTCGCCCAGGGCATGTTTCTGCCGCCAAGAAATGGCTCGTAAAAGAAGCGGCCAACCCCGGCACGACGGCGCATTGGAGCGTTCCCGGAGCAGATTTGAAGAACGGGTGGTGGCCTGGTGTGCGCCTCTGTCTCTCGGGTAGACGGGCCGGCCAAAGATGGGGATGACCTCATCTTGGTCATACCGGTTTACCTCACTCTGAGGGTTGTCCGAAGCACCAGAGGGGCCGATGGAGACTGCGTGGTTGGGAGATGCGTGGCTGCGGGTCTAAGGGTTTCCGATATGGAGGCCATGAGGGACAGGACCCCGGAAGCAGGTTGGGGAAGCAGGCGAGTGTCCCAGACCGGACTTCGTGATGGGCCTGGCCCCATGGTAGAGCGCAGGGATGGGACCCCTGCAAGTCGAGGACCACGGGCGTTGTCCTCGCTGCATTCCGTCTTGTGGAGTGCCCCTTGGCGGCGATCGGGTGCCGGCACTCACCATGCCCTTCAAGGCCCCGAGGTGGGGGCGGCCCAGCAGACGTGCGGCGCCCGAATGACTTCGCCTTGCTTTTTCCGGCCAATTCTCACGAGCGTTCTGCCCAAACCAGGATTGGTTTGGGCAGAACGCTCGTGAGAATTGGCCGGCGTAGGACAGCCCTGCGGACCGCCGTGCTCTCCATGGCCCAGGGCCCTTTCTCGCCCAGGGCATGTTGCTGCCGCCAAGAAATGGCTCCGAAGACGCGGCCCACCCCGGCACGATGGCGCATTGGAGCGTTCCCGGAGCAGAGTTGAAGAACGGGTGGTGGCCTGGTGTGCGCCTCTGTCTCTCGGGTAGACGGGCCGGCCAAGGATGGGGATGACCTCATCTTGGTCATACCGGTTTATCTCACTCTGAGGGTTGTCCGAAGCACCAGAGGGGCCGATGGAGACTGCGTGGTTGGGAGATGCGTGGCTGCGGGTCTAAGGGTTTCCGATATGGAGGCCATGAGGGACAGGACCCCGGAAGCAGGTTGGGGAAGCAGGCGAGTGTCCCAGACCGGACTTCGTGATGGCCCTGGCCCCATGGTAGAGCGCAGGGATGGGACCACTGCAAGACGAGGACCCACGGGCGTTGTCCTCGCTGCATTCCGTCTTGTGGAGTGCCCCTTGGCGGCGATCGGGTGCGGGCACTCACCATGCCCTTCAAGGCCCCGAGGTGGGGGCAGCCCAGCAGACGTGCGGCGCCCGAATGACTTCGCCGGGCTTTTTCCGGCCAATTCTCACGAGCGTTCTGTCCAAACCAGGATTGGTTTGGGCAGAACGCTCGTGAGAATTGGCCGGCGTAGGACAGCCCTGCGGACCGCCGTGCTCTCCATGGCCCAGGGCCCTTTCTCGCCCAGGGCATGTTGTTGCCGCCAAGAAATGGCTCGGAAAAGACGCGGCCAAACCCGGCACGACGGCGCATTAGAGCATTCCCGGAGCAGAGTTGAAGAACGGGTGGTGGCCTGGTGTGTGCCTCTGTCTCTCGGGGAGACGGGCCGGCCAAGGATGGGGATGACCTCATCTTGGTCATACCGGTTTATCTCACTCTGAGGGTTGTCCGAAGCACCAGAGGGGCCGATGGAGACTGCGTGGTTGGGAGATGCGTGGCTGCGGGTCTAAGGGTTTCCGATATGGAGGCCATGAGGGACAGGACCCCGGAAGCAGGTTGGGGAAGCAGGCGAGTGTCCCAGACCGGACTTCGTGATGGGCCTGGCCCCATGGTAGAGCGCAGGGATGGGACCCCTGCAAGTCGAGTATCCTCGGGCGTTGTCCTCGCTGCATTCCGTCTTGTGGAGTGCCCCTTGGCGGCGATCGGGTGCGGGCACTCACCATCCCAAACAAGGGCCCGAGGTGGGGGCGGCCCAGCAGACGTGCGGCGCCCGAATGATTTCGCCGTGCTTTTTCCGGCCAATTCTCACGAGCGTTCTGCCCAAACCAGGATTGGTATGGGCAGAACGCTCGTGAGAATTGGCCGGCGTAGGACAGCGCTGCGGACCGCCGTGCTCTCCATGGCCCAGGGCCCTTTCTCGCCCAGGGCATGTGGCTGCCGCCAAGAAATGGCTCGGAAAAGACGCGGCCAACCCCGGCACGACGGCGCATTGGAGCTTTCCCGGAGCAGAGTTGAAGAACGGGTGGTGGCCTGGTGTGAGCCTCTGTCTCTCGATAGACGGGCCTGCCAAGGATGGGGATGACCTCATCTTGGTCATACCGGTTTATCTCACTCTGAGTGTTGTCCGAAGCACCAGAGGGGCCGATGGAGACTGCGTGGTTGGGAGATGCGTGGCTGCGGGTCTAAGGTTTTCCGATATGTAGGCCATGAGGGACAGGACCCCGGAAGCAGGTTGGGGAAGCAGGCGAGTGTCCCAGACCGTACTTCCTGATGGGCCTGGCCCCATGGTAGAGCGCAGGGATGGGACCCCTGCAAGTAGAGGACCACGGGCGTTGTCCTCGCTGCATTCCGTCTTGTGGAGTGCCCCTTGGCGGCGATCGGGTGCGGGCACTCACCATGCCCTTTCAGGCCCCGAGGTGGGGGCGGCCCAGCAGACGTGCGGCGCCCGAATGACTTCGCCGGGCTTTTTCGGCCAATTCTCATGAGCATTCTGCCCAAACCAGGATTGGTTTGGGCAGAACGCTTGTGAGAATTGGCCGGCGTAGGACAGCCCTGCGGACCGCCGTGCTCTCCATGGCCCAGGGCCCTTTCTCGCCCAGGGCATGATGCTGCCGCCAAGAAATGGCTCGGAAAAGACGCGGCCCACCCCGGCACGACGGCGCATTGGAGCGTTCCCGGAGCAGAGTTGAAGAACGGGTGGTGGCCAGGTGTGCGCCTCTGTCTCTCGGGGAGACGGGCCGGCCAAGGATGGGGATGACCTCATCTTGGTCATACCGGTTTATCTCACTCTGAGGGTTGTCCGAAGCACCAGAGGGGCCGATGGAGACTGCGTGGTTGGGAGATGCGTGGCTGCGGGTCTAAGGGTTTCCGATATGGAGGCCATGAGGGACAGGACCCCGGAAGCAGGTTGGGGAAGCAGGCGAGTGTCCCAGACCGGACTTCGTGATGGGCCTGGCCCCATGGTAGAGCGCAGGGATGGGACCCCTGCAAGTCGAGGATCCTCGGGCGTTGTCCTCGCTGCATTCCGTCTTGTGGAGTGCCCCTTGGCGGCGATCGGGTGCGGGCACTCACCATGCCCTTCAAGGCCCCGAGGTGGGGGCGGCCCAGCAGACGTGCGGCGCCGAATGAATTCGCCGTGCTTTTTCCGGCCAATTCTCACGAGCGTTCTGCCCAAACGAGGATTGGTTTGGGCAGAACGCTCGTGAGAATTGGCCGGCTTAGGACAGCTCTGCGGACCGCCGTGCTCTCCATGGCCCAGGGCCCTTTCTCGCCCAGGGCATGTTGCTGCCGCCAAGAAATGGCTCGGAAAAGACGCGGCCAACCCCGGCATGACGGCGCATTGGAGCGTTCCCGGAGCAGAGTTGAAGAACGGGTGGTGGCCTGGTGTGCGCCTCTGTCTCTCGGGGAGACGGGCCGCCCAAGGATGAGGATGACCTCATCTTGGTCATACCGGTTTATCTCACTCTGAGGGTTGTCCGAAGCACCAGAGGGGCCGATGGAGACTGCGTGGTTGGGAGATGCGTGGCTGCGGGTCTAAGGGTTTCCGATATGGAGGCCTTGAGTGACAGGACCCCGGAAGCAGGTTGGGGAAGCAGGCGAATGTCCCAGACCGGACTTCGTGATGGGCCTGGCCCCATGGTAGAGCGCAGGGATGGGACCCCTGCAATCGAGGATCCTCGGGCGTTGTCCTCGCTGCATTCCGTCTTGTGGAGTGCCCCTTGGCGGCGATCGGGTGCGGGCACTCACCATGCCCTTCAAGGCCCCGAGGTGGGGGCGGCCCAGCAGACGTGCGGCGCCCGAATGACTTCGCCGGGCTTTTTCCGGCCAATTCTCACGAGCGTTCTGCCCAAACCAGGATTGGTTTGGGCAGAACGCTCGTGAGAATTGGCCGGCGTAGGACAGCCCTGCGGACCGCCGTGCTCTCCATGGCCCAGGGCCCTTTCTCGCCCAGGGCATGTTTCTGCCGCCAAGAAATGGCTCGTAAAAGAAGCGGCCAACCCCGGCACGACGGCGCATTGGAGCGTTCCCGGAGCAGATTTGAAGAACGGGTGGTGGCCTGGTGTGCGCCTCTGTCTCTCGGGTAGACGGGCCGGCCAAAGATGGGGATGACCTCATCTTGGTCATACCGGTTTATCTCACTCTGAGGGTTGTCCGAAGCACCAGAGGGGCCGATGGAGACTGCGTGGTTGGGAGATGCGTGGCTGCGGGTCTAAGGGTTTCCGATATGGAGGCCATGAGGGACAGGACCCCGGAAGCAGGTTGGGGAAGCAGGCGAGTGTCCCAGACCGGACTTCGTGATGGGCCTGGCCCCATGGTAGAGCGCAGGGATGGGACCCCTGCAAGTCGAGGACCACGGGCGTTGTCCTCGCTGCATTCCGTCTTGTGGAGTGCCCCTTGGCGGCGATCGGGTGCCGGCACTCACCATGCCCTTCAAGGCCCCGAGGTGGGGGCGGCCCAGCAGACGTGCGGCGCCCGAATGACTTCGCCTTGCTTTTTCCGGCCAATTCTCACGAGCGTTCTGCCCAAACCAGGATTGGTTTGGGCAGAACGCTCGTGAGAATTGGCCGGCGTAGGACAGCCCTGCGGACCGCCGTGCTCTCCATGGCCCAGGGCCCTTTCTCGCCCAGGGCATGTTGCTGCCGCCAAGAAATGGCTCCGAAGACGCGGCCCACCCCGGCACGATGGCGCATTGGAGCGTTCCCGGAGCAGAGTTGAAGAACGGGTGGTGGCCTGGTGTGCGCCTCTGTCTCTCGGGTAGACGGGCCGGCCAAGGATGGGGATGACCTCATCTTGGTCATACCGGTTTATCTCACTCTGAGGGTTGTCCGAAGCACCAGAGGGGCCGATGGAGACTGCGTGGTTGGGAGATGCGTGGCTGCGGGTCTAAGGGTTTCCGATATGGAGGCCATGAGGGACAGGACCCCGGAAGCAGGTTGGGGAAGCAGGCGAGTGTCCCAGACCGGACTTCGTGATGGCCCTGGCCCCATGGTAGAGCGCAGGGATGGGACCCCTGCAAGACGAGGACCCACGGGCGTTGTCCTCGCTGCATTCCGTCTTGTGGAGTGCCCCTTGGCGGCGATCGGGTGCGGGCACTCACCATGCCCTTCAAGGCCCCGAGGTGGGGGCAGCCCAGCAGACGTGCGGCGCCCGAATGACTTCGCCGGGCTTTTTCCGGCCAATTCTCACGAGCGTTCTGTCCAAACCAGGATTGGTTTGGGCAGAACGCTCGTGAGAATTGGCCGGCGTAGGACAGCCCTGCGGACCGCCGTGCTCTCCATGGCCCAGGGCCCTTTCTCGCCCAGGGCATGTTGCTGCCGCCAAGAAATGGCTCGGAAAAGACGCGGCCAAACCCGGCACGACGGCGCATTAGAGCATTCCCGGAGCAGAGTTGAAGAACGGGTGGTGGCCTGGTGTGTGCCTCTGTCTCTCGGGGAGACGGGCCGGCCAAGGATGGGGATGACCTCATCTTGGTCATACCGGTTTATCTCACTCTGAGGGTTGTCCGAAGCACCAGAGGGGCCGATGGAGACTGCGTGGTTGGGAGATGCGTGGCTGCGGGTCTAAGGGTTTCCGATATGGAGGCCATGAGGGACAGGACCCCGGAAGCAGGTTGGGGAAGCAGGCGAGTGTCCCAGACCGGACTTCGTGATGGGCCTGGCCCCATGGTAGAGCGCAGGGATGGGACCCCTGCAAGTCGAGTATCCTCGGGCGTTGTCCTCGCTGCATTCCGTCTTGTGGAGTGCCCCTTGGCGGCGATCGGGTGCGGGCACTCACCATCCCAAACAAGGGCCCGAGGTGGGGGCGGCCCAGCAGACGTGCGGCGCCCGAATGATTTCGCCGTGCTTTTTCCGGCCAATTCTCACGAGCGTTCTGCCCAAACCAGGATTGGTATGGGCAGAACGCTCGTGAGAATTGGCCGGCGTAGGACAGCGCTGCGGACCGCCGTGCTCTCCATGGCCCAGGGCCCTTTCTCGCCCAGGGCATGTGGCTGCCGCCAAGAAATGGCTCGGAAAAGACGCGGCCAACCCCGGCACGACGGCGCATTGGAGCTTTCCCGGAGCAGAGTTGAAGAACGGGTGGTGGCCTGGTGTGAGCCTCTGTCTCTCGATAGACGGGCCTGCCAAGGATGGGGATGACCTCATCTTGGTCATACCGGTTTATCTCACTCTGAGTGTTGTCCGAAGCACCAGAGGGGCCGATGGAGACTGCGTGGTTGGGAGATGCGTGGCTGCGGGTCTAAGGTTTTCCGATATGTAGGCCATGAGGGACAGGACCCCGGAAGCAGGTTGGGGAAGCAGGCGAGTGTCCCAGACCGTACTTCCTGATGGGCCTGGCCCCATGGTAGAGCGCAGGGATGGGACCCCTGCAAGTAGAGGACCACGGGCGTTGTCCTCGCTGCATTCCGTCTTGTGGAGTGCCCCTTGGCGGCGATCGGGTGCGGGCACTCACCATGCCCTTTCAGGCCCCGAGGTGGGGGCGGCCCAGCAGACGTGCGGCGCACGAATGACTTCGCCGGGCTTTTTCGGCCAATTCTCATGAGCATTCTGCCCAAACCAGGATTGGTTTGGGCAGAACGCTTGTGAGAATTGGCCGGCGTAGGACAGCCCTGCGGACCGCCGTGCTCTCCATGGCCCAGGGCCCTTTCTCGCCCAGGGCATGATGCTGCCGCCAAGAAATGGCTCGGAAAAGACGCGGCCCACCCCGGCACGACGGCGCATTGGAGCGTTCCCGGAGCAGAGTTGAAGAACGGGTGGTGGCCAGGTGTGCGCCTCTGTCTCTCGGGGAGACGGGCCGGCCAAGGATGGGGATGACCTCATCTTGGTCATACCGGTTTATCTCACTCTGAGGGTTGTCCGAAGCACCAGAGGGGCCGATGGAGACTGCGTGGTTGGGAGATGCGTGGCTGCGGGTCTAAGGGTTTCCGATATGGAGGCCATGAGGGACAGGACCCCGGAAGCAGGTTGGGGAAGCAGGCGAGTGTCCCAGACCGGACTTCGTGATGGGCCTGGCCCCATGGTAGAGCGCAGGGATGGGACCCCTGCAAGTCGAGGATCCTCGGGCGTTGTCCTCGCTGCATTCCGTCTTGTGGAGTGCCCCTTGGCGGCGATCGGGTGCGGGCACTCACCATGCCCTTCAAGGCCCCGAGGTGGGGGCGGCCCAGCAGACGTGCGGCGCCGAATGAATTCGCCGTGCTTTTTCCGGCCAATTCTCACGAGCGTTCTGCCCAAACGAGGATTGGTTTGGGCAGAACGCTCGTGAGAATTGGCCGGCTTAGGACAGCTCTGCGGACCGCCGTGCTCTCCATGGCCCAGGGCCCTTTCTCGCCCAGGGCATGTTGCTGCCGCCAAGAAATGGCTCGGAAAAGACGCGGCCAACCCCGGCATGACGGCGCATTGGAGCGTTCCCGGAGCAGAGTTGAAGAACGGGTGGTGGCCTGGTGTGCGCCTCTGTCTCTCGGGGAGACGGGCCGCCCAAGGATGAGGATGACCTCATCTTGGTCATACCGGTTTATCTCACTCTGAGGGTTGTCCGAAGCACCAGAGGGGCCGATGGAGACTGCGTGGTTGGGAGATGCGTGGCTGCGGGTCTAAGGGTTTCCGATATGGAGGCCTTGAGGGACAGGACCCCGGAAGCAGGTTGGGGAAGCAGGCGAATGTCCCACACCGGACGTCGTGATGGGCCTGGCCCCATGGTAGAGCGCAGGGATGGGACCCCTGCAATCGAGGATCCTCGGGCGTTGTCCTCGCTGCATTCCGTCTTGTGGAGTGCCCCTTGGCGGCGATCGGGTGCGGGCACTCACCATGCCCTTCAAGGCCCCGAGGTGGGGGCGGCCCAGCAGACGTGCGGCGCCCGAATGACTTCGCCGGGCTTTTTCCGGCCAATTCTCACGAGCGTTCTGCCCAAACCAGGATTGGTTTGGGCAGAACGCTCGTGAGAATTGGCCGGCGTAGGACAGCCCTGCGGACCGCCGTGCTCTCCATGGCCCAGGGCCCTTTCTCGCCCAGGGCATGTTGCTGCCGCCAAGAAATGGCTCGGAAAAGACGCGGCCAACCCTGGCACGACGGCGCATTGGAGCGTTCCCGGAGCAGAGTTGAAGAACGGGTGGTGGCCTGGTGTGCGCCTCTGTCTCTCGGGTAGACGGGCCGGCCAAGGATGGGGATGACCTCATCTTGGTCATACCAATTTATCTCACTCTGTGGGTTGTCCGAAGCACCAGAGGGGCCGATGGAGACTGCGTGGTTGGGAGATGCGTGGCTGCGGGTCTAAGGGTTTCCGATATGGAGGCCATGAGGGACAGGACCCCGGAAGCAGGTTGGGGAAGCAGGCGAGTGTCCCAGACCGGACTTCGTGATGGGCCTGGCCCCATGGTAGAGCGCAGGGATGGGACCACTGCAAGTCGAGGATCCACGGGCGTTGTCCTCGCTGCATTCCGTCTTGTGGAGTGCCCCTTGGCGGCGATCGGGTGCGGGCACTCACCATGCCCTTCAAGGCCCGAGGTCGGTGTGGCCCAGCAGACGTGCGGCGCCCGAATGACTTCGCCGGGCTTTTTCCGGCCAATTCTCACGAGCGTTCTGCCCAAACCAGGATTGGTTTTTGCAGAACGCTCGTGAGAATTGGCCGGCGTAGGACAGCGCTGCGGACCGCCGTGCTCTCCATGGCCCAGGGCCCTTTCTCGCCCAGGGCATGTTGCTGCCGCCAAGTAATGGCTCGGAAAAGACGCGGCCCAGCCCGGCACGACGGCGCTATGGAGCGTTCCCGGAGCAGAGTTGAAGAACGGGTGGTGGCCTGGTGTGCGCCTCTGTCTCTCGGGTAGACGGGCCGGCCAAGGATGGTGATGACCTCATCTTGGTCATACCGGTTTATCTCACTCTGAGGGTTGTCCGAAGCACCAGAGGGGCCGATGGAGACTGCGTGGTTGGGAGATGCGTGGCTGCGGGTCTAAGGGTTTCCGATATGGAGGCCATGAGGGACAGGACCCCGGAAGCAGGTTGGGGAAGCAGGCGAGTGTCCCAGACCGGTCTTCGTGATGGGCATGGCCCCATGGAAGAGCGCAGGGATGGGACCCCTGCAAGTCGAGGATCCACGGGCGTTGTCCTCGCTGCATTCCGTCTTGTGGAGTGCCCCTTTGCGGCGATCGGGTGCCGGCACTCACCATGCCCTTCAAGGCCCCGAGGTGGGGGCGGCCCAGCAGACGTGCGGCGCCCGAATGACTTCGCCGGGCTTTTTCCGGCCAATTCTCACGAGCGTTCTGCCCAAACCAGGATTGGTTTGGGCAGAACGCTCGTGAGAATTGGCCGGCGTAGGACAGCCCTGCGGACCGCCGTGCTCTCCATGGCCCAGGGCCCTTTCTCGCCCAGGGCATGTTTCTGCCGCCAAGAAATGGCTCGTAAAAGAAGCGGCCAACCCCGGCACGACGGCGCATTGGAGCGTTCCCGGAGCAGATTTGAAGAACGGGTGGTGGCCTGGTGTGCGCCTCTGTCTCTCGGGTAGACGGGCCGGCCAAAGATGGGGATGACCTCATCTTGGTCATACCGGTTTATCTCACTCTGAGGGTTGTCCGAAGCACCAGAGGGGCCGATGGAGACTGCGTGGTTGGGAGATGCGTGGCTGCGGGTCTAAGGGTTTCCGATATGGAGGCCATGAGGGACAGGACCCCGGAAGCAGGTTGGTGAAGCAGGCGAGTGTCCCAGACCGGACTTCGTGATGGGCCTGGCCCCATGGTAGAGCGCAGGGATGGGACCCCTGCAAGTCGAGGACCACGGGCGTTGTCCTCGCTGCATTCCGTCTTGTGGAGTGCCCCTTGGCGGCGATCGGGTGCCGGCACTCACCATGCCCTTCAAGGCCCCGAGGTGGGGGCGGCCCAGCAGACGTGCGGCGCCCGAATGACTTCGCCTTGCTTTTTCCGGCCAATTCTCACGAGCGTTCTGCCCAAACCAGGTTTGGTTTGGGCAGAACGCTCGTGAGAATTGGCCGGCGTAGGACAGCCCTGCGGACCGCCGTGCTCTCCATGGCCCAGGGCCCTTTCTCGCCCAGGGCATGTTGCTGCCGCCAAGAAATGGCTCGGAAGACGCGGCCCACCCCGGCACGATGGCGCATTGGAGCGTTCCCGGAGCAGAGTTGAAGAACGGGTGGTGGCCTGGTGTGCGCCTCTGTCTCTCGGGTAGACGGGCCGGCCAAGGATGGGGATGACCTCATCTTGGTCATACCGGTTTATCTCACTCTGAGGGTTGTCCGAAGCACCAGAGGGGCCGATGGAGACTGCGTGGTTGGGAGATGCGTGGCTGCGGGTCTAAGGGTTTCCGATATGGAGGCCATGAGGGACAGGACCCCGGAAGCAGGTTGGGGAAGCAGGCGAGTGTCCCAGACCGGACTTCGTGATGGCCCTGGCCCCATGGTAGAGCGCAGGGATGGGACCACTGCAAGACGAGGACCCACGGGCGTTGTCCTCGCTGCATTCCGTCTTGTGGAGTGCCCCTTGGCGGCGATCGGGTGCGGGCACTCACCATGCCCTTCAAGGCCCCGAGGTGGGGGCAGCCCAGCAGACGTGCGGCGCCCGAATGACTTCGCCGGGCTTTTTCCGGCCAATTCTCACGAGCGTTCTGTCCAAACCAGGATTGGTTTGGGCAGAACGCTCGTGAGAATTGGCCGGCGTAGGACAGCCCTGCGGACCGCCGTGCTCTCCATGGCCCAGGGCCCTTTCTCGCCCAGGGCATGTTGCTGCCGCCAAGAAATGGCTCGGAAAAGACGCGGCCAAACCCGGCACGACGGCGCATTGGAGCATTCCCGGAGCAGAGTTGAAGAACGGGTGGTGGCCTGGTGTGTGCCTCTGTCTCTCGGGGAGACGGGCCGGCCAAGGATGGGGATGACCTCATTTTGGTCATACCGGTTTATCTCACTCTGAGGGTTGTCCGAAGCACCAGAGGGGCCGATGGAGACTGCGTGGTTGGGAGATGCGTGGCTGCGGGTCTAAGGGTTTCCGATATGGAGGCCATGAGGGACAGGACCCCGGAAGCAGGTTGGGGAAGCAGGCGAGTGTCCCAGACCGGACTTCGTGATGGGCCTGGCCCCATGGTAGAGCGCAGGGATGGGACCCCTGCAAGTCGAGTATCCTCGGGCGTTGTCCTCGCTGCATTCCGTCTTGTGGAGTGCCCCTTGGCGGCGATCGGGTGCGGGCACTCACCATCCCAAACAAGGGCCCGAGGTGGGGGCGGCCCAGCAGACGTGCGGCGCCCGAATGATTTCGCCGTGCTTTTTCCGGCCAATTCTCACGAGCGTTCTGCCCAAACCAGGATTGGTATGGGCAGAACGCTCGTGAGAATTGGCCGGCGTAGGACAGCGCTGCGGACCGCCGTGCTCTCCATGGCCCAGGGCCCTTTCTCGCCCAGGGCATGTGGCTGCCGCCAAGAAATGGCTCGGAAAAGACGCGGCCAACCCCGGCACGACGGCGCATTGGAGCTTTCCCGGAGCAGAGTTGAAGAACGGGTGGTGGCCTGGTGTGAGCCTCTGTCTCTCGATAGACGGGCCTGCCAAGGATGGGGATGACCTCATCTTGGTCATACCGGTTTATCTCACTCTGAGGGTTGTCCGAAGCACCAGAGGGGCCGATGGAGACTGCGTGGTTGGGAGATGCGTGGCTGCGGGTCTAAGGTTTTCCGATATGTAGGCCATGAGGGACAGGACCCCGGAAGCAGGTTGGGGAAGCAGGCGAGTTTCCCAGACCGTACTTCCTGATGGGCCTGGCCCCATGGTAGAGCGCAGGGATGGGACCCCTGCAAGTAGAGGACCACGGGCGTTGTCCTCGCTGCATTCCGTCTTGTGGAGTGCCCCTTGGCGGCGATCGGGTGCGGGCACTCACCATGCCCTTTCAGGCCCCGAGGTGGGGGCGGCCCAGCAGACGTGCGGCGCCCGAATGACTTCGCCGGGCTTTTTCGGCCAATTCTCATGAGCATTCTGCCCAAACCAGGATTGGTTTGGGCAGAACGCTTGTGAGAATTGGCCGGCGTAGGACAGCCCTGCGGACCGCCGTGCTCTCCATGGCCCAGGGCCCTTTCTCGCCCAGGGCATGATGCTGCCGCCAAGAAATGGCTCGGAAAAGACGCGGCCCACCCCGGCACGACGGCGCATTGGAGCGTTCCCGGAGCAGAGTTGAAGAACGGTGGTGGCCAGGTGTGCGCCTCTGTCTCTCGGGGAGACGGGCCGGCCAAGGATGGGGATGACCTCATCTTGGTCATACCGGTTTATCTCACTCTGAGGGTTGTCCGAAGCACCAGAGGGGCCGATGGAGACTGCGTGGTTGGGAGATGCGTGGCTGCGGGTCTAAGGGTTTCCGATATGGAGGCCATGAGGGACAGGACTCCGGAAGCCGGTTGGGGAAGCAGGCGAGTGTCCCAGACCGGACTTCGTGATGGGCCTGGCCCCATGGTAGAGCGCAGGGATGGGACCCCTGCAAGTCGAGGATCCTCGGGCGTTGTCCTCGCTGCATTCCGTCTTGTGGAGTGCCCCTTGGCGGCGATCGGGTGCGGGCACTCACCATGCCCTTCAAGGCCCCGAGGTTGGGGCGGCCCAGCAGACGTGCGGCGCCGAATGAATTCGCCGGGCTTTTTCCGGCCAATTCTCACGAGCGTTCTGCCCAAACGAGGATTGGTTTGGGCAGAACGCTCGTGAGAATTGGCCGGCTTAGGACAGCTCTGCGGACCGCCGTGCTCTCCATGGCCCAGGGCCCTTTCTCGCCCAGGGCATGTTGCTGCCGCCAAGAAATGGCTCGGAAAAGACGCGGCCAACCCCGGCATGACGGCGCATTGGAGCGTTCCCGGAGCAGAGTTGAAGAACGGGTGGTGGCCTGGTGTGCGCCTCTGTCTCTCGGGGAGACGGGCCGGCCAAGGATGAGGATGACCTCATCTTGGTCATACCGGTTTATCTCACTCTGAGGGTTGTCCGAAGCACCAGAGGGGCCGATGGAGACTGCGTGGTTGGGAGATGCGTGGCTGCGAGTCTAAGGGTTTCCGATATGGAGGCCATGAGGGACAGGACCCCGGAAGCAGGTTGGGGAAGCAGGCGAGTGTCCCAGACCGGACTTCGTGATGGGCCTGGCCCCATGGTTGAGCGCAGGGATGGGACCCCTGCATGTCGAGGATCCACGGCCATGTCCTCGCTGCATTCCGTCTTGTGGAGTGCCCCTTGGCGGCGATCGGGTGCGGGCACTCACCATGCCCTTCAAGGCCCCGAGGTGGGGGTGGCCCAGCAGACGTGCGGCGCCCGAATGACTTCGCCGGGCTTTTTACGGCCAATTCTCACGAGCGTTCTGCCCAAACCAGGATTGGTTTGGGCAGAACGCTCGTGAGAATTGGCCGGCGTAGGACAGCGCTGCGGACCGCCGTGCTCTCCATGGCCCAGGGCTCTTTCTCGCCCAGGGCATGTTGCTGCCGCCAAGAAATGGCTCGGAAAAGACGCGGCCAACCCCGGCACGACGGCGAATTGGACCGTTCCCGGAGAAGATTTGAAGAACGGGTGGTGGCCTGGTGTGCGCCTCTGTCTCTCGGGGAGACGGGCCGGCCAAGGATGAGGATGACCTCATCTTGGTCATACCGGTTTATCTCACTCTGAGGGTTGTCCGAAGCACCAGAGGGGCCGATGGAGACTGCGTGGTTGGGAGATGCGTAGCTACGGGTCTAAGGGTTTCCGATATGGAGGCCATGAGGGACAGGACCCCGGAAGCAGGTTGGGGAAGCAGGCGAGTGTCCCAGACCGTACTTCCTGATGGGCCTGGCCCCATGGTAGAGCGCAGGGATGGGACCACTGCAAGACGAGGATCCACGGGCGTTGTCCTCGCTGCATTCCGTCTTGTGGAGTGCCCCTTGGCGGCGATCGGGTGCGGGCACTCACCATGCCCTTCAAGGCCCCGAGGTGGGGGCAGCCCAGCAGACGTGCGGCGCCCGAATGACTTCGCCGGGCTTTTTCCGGCCAATTCTCACGAGCGTTCTGCCCAAACCAGGATTGGTTTGGGCAGAACGCTCGTGAGAATTGGCCGGCGTAGGACAGCCCTGCGGACCGCCGTGCTCTCCATGGCCCAGGGCCCTTTCTCGCCCAGGGCATGTTGCTGCCGCCAAGAAATGGCTCGGAAAAGACGCGGCCAAACCCGGCACGACGGCGCATTGGAGCGTTCCCGGAGCAGAGTTGAAGAACGGGTGGTGGCCTGGTGTGTGCCTCTGTCTCTCGGAGAGACGGGCCGGCCAAGGATGGGGATGACCTCATCTTGGTCATACCGGTTTATCTCACTCTGAGGGTTGTCCGAAGCTCCAGAGGGGCCGATGGAGACTGCGTGTTTAGGAGATGCGTAGCTACGGGTCTAAGGGTTTCCGATATGGAGGCCATGAGGGACAGGACCCCGGAAGCACGTTGGGGAAGCAGGCGAGTGTCCCAGACTGGACTTCGTGATGGGCCTGGCCCCATGGTAGAGCGCAGGGATGGGACCCCTGCAAGACGAGGATCCACGGGCGTTGTCCTCGCTGCATTCCGTCTTGTGGAGTGCCCCTTGGCGGCGATCGGGTGCGGGCACTCACCATGCCCTTCAAGGCCCCGAGGTGGGGGCGGCCCAGCAGACGTGCGGCGCCCGAATGACTTCGCCGGGCTTTTTCCGGCCAATTCTCACGAGCGTTCTGCCCAAACCAGGATTGGTTTGGGCAGAACGCTCGTGAGAATTGGCCGGCGTAGGACAGTGCTGCGGACCGCCGTGCTCTCCATGGCCCAGGGCCCTTTCTCGCCCAGGGCATGTTGCTGCCGCCAAGAAATGGCTCGGAAAAGACGCAGCCAAACCCGGCACGACGGCGCATTGGAGCGTTCCCGCAGCAGAGTTGAAGAACGGGTGGTGGCCTGGTGTGCGCCTCTGTCTCTCGGGGAGACGGGCCGGCCAAGGATGGGGATGACCTCATCTTGGTCATACCGGTTTATCTCACTCTGAGGGTTGTCCGAAGCACCAGAGGGGCCGATGGAGACTGCCTGGTTGGGTGTTCCGTGGCTGCGGGACTAAGGGTTTCCCATATGGAGGCCATGAGGGACAGGACCCCGGAAGCAGGTTGGGGAAGCAGGCGAGTGTCCCAGACCGGACTTCGTGATGGGCCTGGCCCCATGGTAGAGCGCAGGGATGGGACCCCTACAAGTCGAGGACCACGGGCGTTGTCCTCGCTGCATTCTGTCTTGTGGAGTGCCCCTTGGCGGCGATCGGGTGCGGGCACTCACCATGCCCTTCAAGGCCCCGAGGTGGGGGCGGCCCAGCAGACGTGCGGCGCCCGAATGACTTCGCCGGGCTTTTTACGGCCAATTCTCACGAGCGTTCTGCCCAAACCAGGATTGGTTTGGGCAGAACGCTCGTGAGAATTGTCCGGCGTAGGACAGCCCTGCGGACCGCCGTGCTCTCCATGGCCCAGGGCCCTTTCTCGCCCAGGGCATGTTGCTGCCGCCAAGAAATGGCTCGGAAAAGACGCGGCCAACCCCGGCACGACGGCGCATTGGAGCGTTCCCGGAGCAGAGTTGAAGAACGGGTGGTGGCCTGGTGTGCGCGTCTGTCTCTCGGGTAGACGGGCCGGCCAAGGATGGGGATGACCTCATCTTGGTCATACCGGTTTATCTCACTCTGAGGGTTGTCCGAAGCACCAGAGGGGCCGATGGAGACTGCGTGGTTGGGAGATGCGTGGCTGCGGGTCTAAGGGTTTCCGATATGGAGGCCATGAGGGACAGGACGCCGGAAGCAGGTTGGGGAAGCAGGCGAGTGTCCCAGACCGGACTTCGTGATGGGCCTGGCCCCATGGTAGAGCGCAGGGATGGGACCCCTGCAAGTCGAGGATCCACGGGCGTTGTCCTCGCTGCATTCCGTCTTGTGGAGTGCCCCTTGGCGGCGATAGGGTGCGGGCACTCACCATGACCTTCAAGGCCCCGAGATGGGGGCGGCCCAGCAGACGTGCGGCGCCCGTATGACTTCGCCGGGCTTTTTCCGGCCAATTCTCACGAGCGTTCTGCCCAAATCAGGATTGGTTTGGGCAGAACGCTCGTGAGAATTGGCCGGCGTAGGACAGCCCTGCGGACCGCCGTGCTCTCCATGGCCCAGGGCCCTTTCTCGCCCAGGGCATGATGCTGCCGCCAAGAAATGGCTCGGAAAAGACGCGGCCAAACCCGGCACGACGGCGCATTGGAGCGTTCCCGGAGAAGAGTTGAAGAACGGGTGGTGGCCTGGTGTGTGCCTCTGTCTCTCGGGGAGACGGGCCGGCCAAGGATGAGGATGACCTCATCTTGGTCATACCGGTTTATCTCACTCTGAGGGTTGTCCGAAGCACCAGAGGGGCCGATGGAGACTGCGTGGTTGGGAGATGCGTGGCTGCGGGTCTAAGGGTTTCCGATATGGAGGCCATGAGGGACAGGACCCCGGAAGCAGGTTGGGGAAGCAGGCGAGTGTTCCAGACCGGACTTCGTGATGGGCCTGGCCCCATGGTAGAGCGCAGGGATGGGACCCCTGCAAGTAGAGGACCACGGGCGTTGTCCTCGCTGCATTCCGTCTTGTGGAGTGCCCCTTGGCGGCGATCGGGTGCGGGCACTCACCATGCCCTTTCAGGCCCCGAGGTGGGGGCGGCCCAGCAGACGTGCGGCGCCCGAATGACTTCGCCGGGCTTTTTCGGCCAATTCTCATGAGCATTCTGCCCAAACCAGGATTGGTTTGGGCAGAACGCTTGTGAGAATTGGCCGGCGTAGGACAGCCCTGCGGACCGCCGTGCTCTCCATGGCCCAGGGCCCTTTCTCGCCCAGGGCATGATGCTGCCGCCAAGAAATGGCTCGGAAAAGACGCGGCCCACCCCGGCACGACGGCGCATTGGAGCGTTCCCGGAGCAGAGTTGAAGAACGGGTGGTGGCCAGGTGTGCGCCTCTGTCTCTCGGGGAGACGCGCCGGCCAAGGATGGGGATGACCTCATCTTGGTCATACCGGTTTATCTCACTCTGAGGGTTGTCCGAAGCACCAGAGGGGCCGATGGAGACTGCGTGGTTGGGAGATGCGTGGCTGCGGGTCTAAGGGTTTCCGATATGGAGGCCATGAGGGACAGGACCCCGGAAGCAGGTTGGGGAAGCAGGCGAGTGTCCCAGACCGGACTTCGTGATGGGCCTGGCCCCATGGTAGAGCGCAGGGATGGGACCCCTGCAAGTCGAGGATCCTCGGGCGTTGTCCTCGCTGCATTCCGTCTTGTGGAGTGCCCCTTGGCGGCGATCGGGTGCGGGCACTCACCATGCCCTTCAAGGCCCCGAGGTGGGGGCGGCCCAGCAGACGTGCGGCGCCGAATGAATTCGCCGGGCTTTTTCCGGCCAATTCTCACGAGCGTTCTGCCCAAACGAGGATTGGTTTGGGCAGAACGCTCGTGAGAATTGGCCGGCTTAGGACAGCTCTGCGGACCGCCGTGCTCTCCATGGCCCAGGGCCCTTTCTCGCCCAGGGCATGTTGCTGCCGCCAAGAAATGGCTCGGAAAAGACGCGGCCAACCCCGGCATGACGGCGCATTGGAGCGTTCCCGGAGCAGAGTTGAAGAACTGGTGGTGGCCTGGTGTGCGCCTCTGTCTCTCGGGGAGACGGGCCGGCCAAGGATGAGGATGACCTCATCTTGGTCATACCGGTTTATCTCACTCTGAGGGTTGTCCGAAGCACCAGAGGGGCCGATGGAGACTGCGTGGTTGGGAGATGCGTGGCTGCGAGTCTAAGGGTTTCCGATATGGAGGCCATGAGGGACAGGACCCCGGAAGCAGGTTGGGGAAGCAGGCGAGTGTCCCAGACCGGAGTTTGTGATGGGCCTGGCCCCATGGTTGAGCGCAGGGATGGGACCCCTGCATGTCGAGGATCCACGGCCATGTCCTCGCTGCATTCCGTCTTGTGGAGTGCCCCTTGGCGGCGATCGGGTGCGGGCACTCACCATGCCCTTCAAGGCCCCGAGGTGGGGGCGGCCCAGCAGACGTGCGGCGCCCGAATGACATCGCCGTGTTTTTCCGGCCAATTCTCACGAGCGTTCTGCCCAAACCAGGATTGGTTTGGGCAGAACGCTCGTGAGAATTGGCCGGCATAGGACAGCCCTGCGGACCGCCGTGCTGTCCATGGCCCAGGGCCCTTTCTCGTCCAGGGCATGATGCTGCCGCCAAGAAATGGCTCGGAAAAGACGCGGCCCACCCCGGCACGACGGCGCATTGGAGCGTTCCCGGAGCAGAGTTGAAGAACGGGTGGTGGCCAGGTGTGCGCCTCTGTCTCTCGGGGAGACGGGCCGGCCAAGGATGGGGATGACCTCATCTTGGTCATACCAGTTTATCTCACTCTGAGGGTTGTCCGAAGCACCAGAGGGGCCAATGGAGACTGCGTGGTTGGGAGATGCGTGTCTGCGGTCTAAGTGTTTCCGATATGGAGGCCATGAGGGACAGGACCCCGGAAGCAGGTTGGGGAAGCAGGCGAGTGTCCCAGACCGGACTTCGTGATGTGCCTGGCCCCATGGTAGAGCGCAGGGATGGGACCCCTGCAAGTCGAGGATCCGCGGGCGTTGTCCTCGCTGCATTCCGACTTGTGGAGTGCCCCTTGGCGGCGATCAGGTGCGGGCACTCACCATGCCCTTCAAGGCCCCGAGGTGGGGGCGGCCCAGCAGACGTGCGGCGCCCGAATGACTTCGCCGGGCTTTTTACGGCCAATTCTCACGAGCGTTCTGCCCAAACCAGGATTGGTTTGGGCAGAACGCTCGTGAGAATTGGCCGGCGTAGGACAGCGCTGCGGACCGCCGTGCTCTCCATGGCCCAGGGCTCTTTCTCGCCCAGGGCATGTTGCTGCCGCCAAGAAATGGCTCGGAAAAGACGCGGCCAACCCCGGCACGACGGCGAATTGGACCGTTCCCGGAGAAGAGTTGAAGAACGGGTGGTGGCCTGGTGTGCGCCTCTGTCTCTCGGGGAGACGGGCCGGCCAAGGATGAGGATGACCTCATCTTGGTCATACCGGTTTATCTCACTCTGAGGGTTGTCCGAAGCACCAGAGGGGCCGATGGAGACTGCGTGGTTGGGAGATGCGTAGCTACGGGTCTAAGGGTTTCCGATATGGAGGCCATGAGGGACAGGACCCCGGAAGCAGGTTGGGGAAGCAGGCGAGTGTCCCAGACCGTACTTCCTGATGGGCCTGGCCCCATGGTAGAGCGCAGGGATGGGACCACTGCAAGACGAGGATCCACGGGCGTTGTCCTCGCTGCATTCCGTCTTGTGGAGTGCCCCTTGGCGGCGATCGGGTGCGGGCACTCACCATGCCCTTCAAGGCCCCGAGGTGGGGGCAGCCCAGCAGACGTGCGGCGCCCGAATGACTTCGCCGGGCTTTTTCCGGCCAATTCTCACGAGCGTTCTGTCCAAACCAGGATTGGTTTGGGCAGAACGCTCGTGAGAATTGGCCGGCGTAGGACAGCCCTGCGGACCGCCGTGCTCTCCATGGCCCAGGGCCCTTTCTCGCCCAGGGCATGTTGCTGCCGCCAAGAAATGGCTCGGAAAAGACGCGGCCAACCCCGGCACGACGGCGCATTGGAGCTTTCCCGGAGCAGAGTTGAAGAACGGGTGGTGGCCTGGTGTGAGCCTCTGTCTCTCGATAGACGGGCCTGCCAAGAATGGGGATGACCTCATCTTGGTCATACCGGTTTATCTCACTCTGAGGGTTGTCCGAAGCACCAGAGGGGCCGATGGAGACTGCGTGGTTGGGAGATGCGTGGCTGCGGGTCTAAGGTTTTCCGATATGTAGGCCATGAGGGACAGGACCCCGGAAGCAGGTTGGGGAAGCAGGCGAGTGTCCCAGACCGTACTTCCTGATGGGCCTGGCCCCATGGTAGAGCGCAGGGATGGGACCACTGCAAGTCGAGGATCCACGGGCGTTGTCCTCGCTGCATTCCGTCTTGTGGAGTGCCCCTTGGCGGCGATCGGGTGCGGGCACTCACCATGCCCTTCAAGGCCCCGAGGTGGGTGTGGCCCAGCAGACGTGCGGCGCCCGAATGACTTCGCCGGGCTTTTTCCGGCCAATTCTCACGAGGGTTCTGTCCAAACCAGGATTGGTTTGGGCAGAACGCTCGTGAGAATTGGCCGGCGTAGGACAGCCCGGAGGACCACCGTGCTCTCCATGGCCCAGGGCCCTTTCTCGCCCAGGGCATGTTGCTGCCGCCAAGTAATGGCTCGGAAAAGACGCGGCCCACCCCGGCACGACGGCGCTATGGAGCGTTCCCGGAGCAGAGTTGAAGAACGGGTGGTGGCCTGGTGTGCGCCTCTGTCTCTCGGGTAGACGGGCCGGCCAAGGATGGGGATGACCTCATCTTGGTCATACCGGTTTATCTCACTCTGAGGGTTGTCCGAAGCACCAGAGGGGCCGATGGAGACTGCGTGGTTGGAGGATGCGTGGCTGCGGGTCTAAGGGTTTCCGATATGGAGGCCATGAGGGACAGGACCCCGGAAGCAGGTTGGGGAAGCAGGCGAGTGTCCACGACCGGTCTTCGTGATGGGCCTGGCCCCATGGAAGAGCGCAGGGATGGGACCCCTGCAAGTCGAGGATCCACGGGCGTTGTCCTCGCTGCATTCCGTCTTGCGGAGTGCCCCTTTGCGGCGATCGGGTGCGGGCACTCACCATGCCCTTCAAGGCCCCGAGGTGGGGGCGGCCCAGCAGACGTGCGGCGCCCGAATGACTTCGCCGGGCTTTTTCCGGCCAATTCTCACGAGCGTTCTGCCCAAACCAGGATTTGTTTGGGCAGAACGCTCGTGAGAATTGGCCGGCGTAGGACAGCCCTGCGGACCGCCGTGCTCTCCATGGCCCAGGGCCCTTTCTCGCCCAGGGCATGTTGCTGCCGCCAAGAAATGGCTCGGAAAAGACGCGGCCAAACCCGGCACGACGGCGCATTGGAGCGTTCCCGGAGCAGAGTTGAAGAACGGGTGGTGGCCTGGTGTGCGCCTCTGTCTCTCGGGGAGACGGGCCGGCCAAGGATGGGGATGACCTCATCTTGGTCATACCGGTTTATCTCACTCTGAGGGTTGTCCGAAGCACCAGAGGGGCCGATGGAGACTGCGTGGTTGGGAGATGCGTGGCTGCGGGTCTAAGGGTTTCCGATATGGAGGCCATGAGGGACAGGACCCCGGAAGCAGGTTGGGGAAGCAGGCGAGTATTCCAGACCGGACTTCGTGATGGGCCTGGCCCCATGGTAGAGCGCAGGGATGGGACCCCTGCAAGTAGAGGACCACGGGCGTTGTCCTCGCTGCATTCCGTCTTGTGGAGTGCCCCTTGGCGGCGATCGGGTGCGGGCACTCACCATGCCCTTCAAGGCCCCGAGGTGGGGGCGGCCCAGCAGACGTGCGGCGCCGAATGAATTCGCCGGGCTTTTTCCGGCCAATTCTCACGAGCGTTCTGCCCAAACGAGGATTGGTTTGGGCAGAACGCTCGTGAGAATTGGCCGGCTTAGGACAGCTCTGCGGACCGCCGTGCTCTCCATGGCCCAGGGCCCTTTCTCGCCCAGGGCATGTTGCTGCCGCCAAGAAATGGCTCGGAAAAGACGCGGCCAACCCCGGCATGACGGCGCATTGGAGCGTTCCCGGAGCAGAGTTGAAGAACGGGTGGTGGCCTGGTGTGCGCCTCTGTCTCTCGGGGAGACGGGCCGGCCAAGGATGAGGATGACCTCATCTTGGTCATACCGGTTTATCTCACTCTGAGGGTTGTCCGAAGCACCAGAGGGGCCGATGGAGACTGCGTGGTTGGGAGATGCGTGGCTGCGGGTCTAAGGGTTTCCGATATGGAGGCCTTGAGGGACAGGACCCCGGAAGCAGGTTGGGGAAGCAGGCGAGTGTCCCAGACCGGACTTCGTGATGGGCCTGGCCCCATGGTAGAGCGCAGGGATGGGACCCCTGCAATCGAGGATCCTCGGGCGTTGTCCTCGCTGCATTCCGTCTTGTGGAGTGCCCCTTGGCGGCGATCGGGTGCGGGCACTCACCATGCCCTTCAAGGCCCCGAGGTGGAGGCGGCCCAGCAGACGTGCGGCGCCCGAATGACTTCGCCGGGCTTTTTCCGGCCAATTCTCACGAGCGTTCTGCCCAAACCAGGATTGGTTTGGGCAGAACGCTCGTGAGAATTGGCCGGCGTAGGACAGCCCTGCGGACCGCCGTGCTCTCCATGGCCCAGGGCCCTTTCTCGCCCAGGGCATGTTGCTGCCGCCAAGAAATGGCTCGGAAAAGACGCGGCCAACCCTGGCACGACGGCGCATTGGAGCGTTCCCGGAGCAGAGTTGAAGAACGGGTGGTGGCCTGGTGTGCGCCTCTGTCTCTCGGGTAGACGGGCCGGCCAAGGATGGGGATGACCTCATCTTGGTCATACCAATTTATCTCACTCTGTGGGTTGTCCGAAGCACCAGAGGGGCCGATGGAGACTGCGTGGTTGGGAGATGCGTGGCTGCGGGTCTAAGGGTTTCCGATATGGAGGCCATGAGGGACAGGACCCCGGAAGCAGGTTGGGGAAGCAGGCGAGTGTCCCAGACCGGACTTCGTGATGGGCCTGGCCCCATGGTAGAGCGCAGGGATGGGACCACTGCAAGTCGAGGATCCACGGGCGTTGTCCTCGCTGCATTCCGTCTTGTGGAGTGCCCCTTGGCGGCGATCGGGTGCGGGCACTCACCATGCCCTTCAAGGCCCGAGGTCGGTGTGGCCCAGCAGACGTGCGGCGCCCGAATGACTTCGCCGGGCTTTTTCCGGCCAATTCTCACGAGCGTTCTGCCCAAACCTGGATTGGTTTTTGCAGAACGCTCGTGAGAATTGGCCGGCGTAGGACAGCCCTGAGGACCGCCGTGCTCTCCATGGCCCAGGGCCCTTTCTCGCCCAGGGCATGTTGCTGCCGCCAAGTAATGGCTCGGAAAAGACGCGGCCCAGCCCGGCACGACGGCGCTATGGAGCGTTCCCGGAGCAGAGTTGAAGAACGGGTGGTGGCCTGGTGTGCGCCTCTGTCTCTCGGGTAGACGGGCCGGCCAAGGATGGGGATGACCTCATCTTGGTCATACCGGTTTATCTCACTCTGAGGGTTGTCCGAAGCACCAGAGGGGCCGATGGAGACTGCGTGGTTGGGAGATGCGTGGCTGCGGGTCTAAGGGTTTCCGATATGGAGGCCATGAGGGACAGGACCCCGGAAGCAGGTTGGGGAAGCAGGCGAGTGTCCCAGACCGGTCTTCGTGATGGGCATGGCCCCATGGAAGAGCGCAGGGATGGGACCCCTGCAAGTCGAGGATCCACGGGCGTTGTCCTCGCTGCATTCCGTCTTGTGGAGTGCCCCTTTGCGGCGATCGGGTGCCGGCACTCACCATGCCCTTCAAGGCCCCGAGGTGGGGGCGGCCCAGCAGACGTGCGGCGCCCGAATGACTTCGCCGGGCTTTTTCCGGCCAATTCTCACGAGCGTTCTGCCCAAACCAGGATTGGTTTGGGCAGAACGCTCGTGAGAATTGGCCGGCGTAGGACAGCCCTGCGGACCGCCGTGCTCTCCATGGCCCAGGGCCCTTTCTCGCCCAGGGCATGTTTCTGCCGCCAAGAAATGGCTCGTAAAAGAAGCGGCCAACCCCGGCACGACGGCGCATTGGAGCGTTCCCGGAGCAGATTTGAAGAACGGGTGGTGGCCTGGTGTGCGCCTCTGTCTCTCGGGTAGACGGGCCGGCCAAAGATGGGGATGACCTCATCTTGGTCATACCGGTTTACCTCACTCTGAGGGTTGTCCGAAGCACCAGAGGGGCCGATGGAGACTGCGTGGTTGGGAGATGCGTGGCTGCGGGTCTAAGGGTTTCCGATATGGAGGCCATGAGGGACAGGACCCCGGAAGCAGGTTGGGGAAGCAGGCGAGTGTCCCAGACCGGACTTCGTGATGGGCCTGGCCCCATGGTAGAGCGCAGGGATGGGACCCCTGCAAGTCGAGGACCACGGGCGTTGTCCTCGCTGCATTCCGTCTTGTGGAGTGCCCCTTGGCGGCGATCGGGTGCCGGCACTCACCATGCCCTTCAAGGCCCCGAGGTGGGGGCGGCCCAGCAGACGTGCGGCGCCCGAATGACTTCGCCTTGCTTTTTCCGGCCAATTCTCACGAGCGTTCTGCCCAAACCAGGATTGGTTTGGGCAGAACGCTCGTGAGAATTGGCCGGCGTAGGACAGCCCTGCGGACCGCCGTGCTCTCCATGGCCCAGGGCCCTTTCTCGCCCAGGGCATGTTGCTGCCGCCAAGAAATGGCTCCGAAGACGCGGCCCACCCCGGCACGATGGCGCATTGGAGCGTTCCCGGAGCAGAGTTGAAGAACGGGTGGTGGCCTGGTGTGCGCCTCTGTCTCTCGGGTAGACGGGCCGGCCAAGGATGGGGATGACCTCATCTTGGTCATACCGGTTTATCTCACTCTGAGGGTTGTCCGAAGCACCAGAGGGGCCGATGGAGACTGCGTGGTTGGGAGATGCGTGGCTGCGGGTCTAAGGGTTTCCGATATGGAGGCCATGAGGGACAGGACCCCGGAAGCAGGTTGGGGAAGCAGGCGAGTGTCCCAGACCGGACTTCGTGATGGCCCTGGCCCCATGGTAGAGCGCAGGGATGGGACCACTGCAAGACGAGGACCCACGGGCGTTGTCCTCGCTGCATTCCGTCTTGTGGAGTGCCCCTTGGCGGCGATCGGGTGCGGGCACTCACCATGCCCTTCAAGGCCCCGAGGTGGGGGCAGCCCAGCAGACGTGCGGCGCCCGAATGACTTCGCCGGGCTTTTTCCGGCCAATTCTCACGAGCGTTCTGTCCAAACCAGGATTGGTTTGGGCAGAACGCTCGTGAGAATTGGCCGGCGTAGGACAGCCCTGCGGACCGCCGTGCTCTCCATGGCCCAGGGCCCTTTCTCGCCCAGGGCATGTTGTTGCCGCCAAGAAATGGCTCGGAAAAGACGCGGCCAAACCCGGCACGACGGCGCATTAGAGCATTCCCGGAGCAGAGTTGAAGAACGGTCGGTGGCCTGGTGTGTGCCTCTGTCTCTCGGGGAGACGGGCCGGCCAAGGATGGGGATGACCTCATCTTGGTCATACCGGTTTATCTCACTCTGAGGGTTGTCCGAAGCACCAGAGGGGCCGATGGAGACTGCGTGGTTGGGAGATGCGTGGCTGCGGGTCTAAGGGTTTCCGATATGGAGGCCATGAGGGACAGGACCCCGGAAGCAGGTTGGGGAAGCAGGCGAGTGTCCCAGACCGGACTTCGTGATGGGCCTGGCCCCATGGTAGAGCGCAGGGATGGGACCCCTGCAAGTCGAGTATCCTCGGGCGTTGTCCTCGCTGCATTCCGTCTTGTGGAGTGCCCCTTGGCGGCGATCGGGTGCGGGCACTCACCATCCCAAACAAGGGCCCGAGGTGGGGGCGGCCCAGCAGACGTGCGGCGCCCGAATGATTTCGCCGTGCTTTTTCCGGCCAATTCTCACGAGCGTTCTGCCCAAACCAGGATTGGTATGGGCAGAACGCTCGTGAGAATTGGCCGGCGTAGGACAGCGCTGCGGACCGCCGTGCTCTCCATGGCCCAGGGCCCTTTCTCGCCCAGGGCATGTGGCTGCCGCCAAGAAATGGCTCGGAAAAGACGCGGCCAACCCCGGCACGACGGCGCATTGGAGCTTTCCCGGAGCAGAGTTGAAGAACGGGTGGTGGCCTGGTGTGAGCCTCTGTCTCTCGATAGACGGGCCTGCCAAGGATGGGGATGACCTCATCTTGGTCATACCGGTTTATCTCACTCTGAGTGTTGTCCGAAGCACCAGAGGGGCCGATGGAGACTGCGTGGTTGGGAGATGCGTGGCTGCGGGTCTAAGGTTTTCCGATATGTAGGCCATGAGGGACAGGACCCCGGAAGCAGGTTGGGGAAGCAGGCGAGTGTCCCAGACCGTACTTCCTGATGGGCCTGGCCCCATGGTAGAGCGCAGGGATGGGACCCCTGCAAGTAGAGGACCACGGGCGTTGTCCTCGCTGCATTCCGTCTTGTGGAGTGCCCCTTGGCGGCGATCGGGTGCGGGCACTCACCATGCCCTTTCAGGCCCCGAGGTGGGGGCGGCCCAGCAGACGTGCGGCGCCCGAATGACTTCGCCGGGCTTTTTCGGCCAATTCTCATGAGCATTCTGCCCAAACCAGGATTGGTTTGGGCAGAACGCTTGTGAGAATTGGCCGGCGTAGGACAGCCCTGCGGACCGCCGTGCTCTCCATGGCCCAGGGCCCTTTCTCGCCCAGGGCATGATGCTGCCGCCAAGAAATGGCTCGGAAAAGACGCGGCCCACCCCGGCACGACGGCGCATTGGAGCGTTCCCGGAGCAGAGTTGAAGAACGGGTGGTGGCCAGGTGTGCGCCTCTGTCTCTCGGGGAGACGGGCCGGCCAAGGATGGGGATGACCTCATCTTGGTCATACCGGTTTATCTCACTCTGAGGGTTGTCCGAAGCACCAGAGGGGCCGATGGAGACTGCGTGGTTGGGAGATGCGTGGCTGCGGGTCTAAGGGTTTCCGATATGGAGGCCATGAGGGACAGGACCCCGGAAGCAGGTTGGGGAAGCAGGCGAGTGTCCCAGACCGGACTTCGTGATGGGCCTGGCCCCATGGTAGAGCGCAGGGATGGGACCCCTGCAAGTCGAGGATCCTCGGGCGTTGTCCTCGCTGCATTCCGTCTTGTGGAGTGCCCCTTGGCGGCGATCGGGTGCGGGCACTCACCATGCCCTTCAAGGCCCCGAGGTGGGGGCGGCCCAGCAGACGTGCGGCGCCGAATGAATTCGCCGTGCTTTTTCCGGCCAATTCTCACGAGCGTTCTGCCCAAACGAGGATTGGTTTGGGCAGAACGCTCGTGAGAATTGGCCGGCTTAGGACAGCTCTGCGGACCGCCGTGCTCTCCATGGCCCAGGGCCCTTTCTCGCCCAGGGCATGTTGCTGCCGCCAAGAAATGGCTCGGAAAAGACGCGGCCAACTCCGGCACGACGGCGCATTGGAGCGTTCCCGGAGCAGAGTTGAAGAACGGGTGGTGGCCTGGTGTGCGCCTCTGTCTCTCGGGGAGACGGGCCGCCCAAGGATGAGGATGACCTCATCTTGGTCATACCGGTTTATCTCACTCTGAGGGTTGTCCGAAGCACCAGAGGGGCCGATGGAGACTGCGTGGTTGGGAGATGCGTGGCTGCGGGTCTAAGGGTTTCCGATATGGAGGCCTTGAGTGACAGGACCCCGGAAGCAGGTTGGGGAAGCAGGCGAATGTCCCAGACCGGACTTCGTGATGGGCCTGGCCCCATGGTAGAGCGCAGGGATGGGACCCCTGCAATCGAGGATCCTCGGGCGTTGTCCTCGCTGCATTCCGTCTTGTGGAGTGCCCCTTGGCGGCGATCGGGTGCGGGCACTCACCATGCCCTTCAAGGCCCCGAGGTGGGGGCGGCCCAGCAGACGTGCGGCGCCCGAATGACTTCGCCGGGCTTTTTCCGGCCAATTCTCACGAGCGTTCTGCCCAAACCAGGATTGGTTTGGGCAGAACGCTCGTGAGAATTGGCCGGCGTAGGACAGCCCTGTGGACCGCCGTGCTCTCCATGGCCCAGGGCCCTTTCTCGCCCAGGGCATGTTTCTGCCGCCAAGAAATGGCTCGTAAAAGAAGCGGCCAACCCCGGCACGACGGCGCATTGGAGCGTTCCCGGAGCAGATTTGAAGAACGGGTGGTGGCCTGGTGTGCGCCTCTGTCTCTCGGGTAGACGGGCCGGCCAAAGATGGGGATGACCTCATCTTGGTCATACCGGTTTATCTCACTCTGAGGGTTGTCCGAAGCACCAGAGGGGCCGATGGAGACTGCGTGGTTGGGAGATGCGTGGCTGCGGGTCTAAGGGTTTCCGATATGGAGGCCATGAGGGACAGGACCCCGGAAGCAGGTTGGGGAAGCAGGCGAGTGTCCCAGACCGGACTTCGTGATGGGCCTGGCCCCATGGTAGAGCGCAGGGATGGGACCCCTGCAAGTCGAGGACCACGGGCGTTGTCCTCGCTGCATTCCGTCTTGTGGAGTGCCCCTTGGCGGCGATCGGGTGCCGGCACTCACCATGCCCTTCAAGGCCCCGAGGTGGGGGCGGCCCAGCAGACGTGCGGCGCCCGAATGACTTCGCCTTGCTTTTTCCGGCCAATTCTCACGAGCGTTCTGCCCAAACCAGGATTGGTTTGGGCAGAACGCTCGTGAGAATTGGCCGGCGTAGGACAGCCCTGCGGACCGCCGTGCTCTCCATGGCCCAGGGCCCTTTCTCGCCCAGGGCATGTTGCTGCCGCCAAGAAATGGCTCCGAAGACGCGGCCCACCCCGGCACGATGGCGCATTGGAGCGTTCCCGGAGCAGAGTTGAAGAACGGGTGGTGGCCTGGTGTGCGCCTCTGTCTCTCGGGTAGACGGGCCGGCCAAGGATGGGGATGACCTCATCTTGGTCATACCGGTTTATCTCACTCTGAGGGTTGTCCGAAGCACCAGAGGGGCCGATGGAGACTGCGTGGTTGGGAGATGCGTGGCTGCGGGTCTAAGGGTTTCCGATATGGAGGCCATGAGGGACAGGACCCCGGAAGCAGGTTGGGGAAGCAGGCGAGTGTCCCAGACCGGACTTCGTGATGGCCCTGGCCCCATGGTAGAGCGCAGGGATGGGACCCCTGCAAGACGAGGACCCACGGGCGTTGTCCTCGCTGCATTCCGTCTTGTGGAGTGCCCCTTGGCGGCGATCGGGTGCGGGCACTCACCATGCCCTTCAAGGCCCCGAGGTGGGGGCAGCCCAGCAGACGTGCGGCGCCCGAATGACTTCGCCGGGCTTTTTCCGGCCAATTCTCACGAGCGTTCTGTCCAAACCAGGATTGGTTTGGGCAGAACGCTCGTGAGAATTGGCCGGCGTAGGACAGCCCTGCGGACCGCCGTGCTCTCCATGGCCCAGGGCCCTTTCTCGCCCAGGGCATGTTGCTGCCGCCAAGAAATGGCTCGGAAAAGACGCGGCCAAACCCGGCACGACGGCGCATTAGAGCATTCCCGGAGCAGAGTTGAAGAACGGGTGGTGGCCTGGTGTGTGCCTCTGTCTCTCGGGGAGACGGGCCGGCCAAGGATGGGGATGACCTCATCTTGGTCATACCGGTTTATCTCACTCTGAGGGTTGTCCGAAGCACCAGAGGGGCCGATGGAGACTGCGTGGTTGGGAGATGCGTGGCTGCGGGTCTAAGGGTTTCCGATATGGAGGCCATGAGGGACAGGACCCCGGAAGCAGGTTGGGGAAGCAGGCGAGTGTCCCAGACCGGACTTCGTGATGGGCCTGGCCCCATGGTAGAGCGCAGGGATGGGACCCCTGCAAGTCGAGTATCCTCGGGCGTTGTCCTCGCTGCATTCCGTCTTGTGGCGTGCCCCTTGGCGGCGATCGGGTGCGGGCACTCACCATCCCAAACAAGGGCCCGAGGTGGGGGCGGCCCAGCAGACGTGCGGCGCCCGAATGATTTCGCCGTGCTTTTTCCGGCCAATTCTCACGAGCGTTCTGCCCAAACCAGGATTGGTATGGGCAGAACGCTCGTGAGAATTGGCCGGCGTAGGACAGCGCTGCGGACCGCCGTGCTCTCCATGGCCCAGGGCCCTTTCTCGCCCAGGGCATGTGGCTGCCGCCAAGAAATGGCTCGGAAAAGACGCGGCCAACCCCGGCACGACGGCGCATTGGAGCTTTCCCGGAGCAGAGTTGAAGAACGGGTGGTGGCCTGGTGTGAGCCTCTGTCTCTCGATAGACGGGCCTGCCAAGGATGGGGATGACCTCATCTTGGTCATACCGGTTTATCTCACTCTGAGTGTTGTCCGAAGCACCAGAGGGGCCGATGGAGACTGCGTGGTTGGGAGATGCGTGGCTGCGGGTCTAAGGTTTTCCGATATGTAGGCCATGAGGGACAGGACCCCGGAAGCAGGTTGGGGAAGCAGGCGAGTGTCCCAGACCGTACTTCCTGATGGGCCTGGCCCCATGGTAGAGCGCAGGGATGGGACCCCTGCAAGTAGAGGACCACGGGCGTTGTCCTCGCTGCATTCCGTCTTGTGGAGTGCCCCTTGGCGGCGATCGGGTGCGGGCACTCACCATGCCCTTTCAGGCCCCGAGGTGGGGGCGGCCCAGCAGACGTGCGGCGCACGAATGACTTCGCCGGGCTTTTTCGGCCAATTCTCATGAGCATTCTGCCCAAACCAGGATTGGTTTGGGCAGAACGCTTGTGAGAATTGGCCGGCGTAGGACAGCCCTGCGGACCGCCGTGCTCTCCATGGCCCAGGGCCCTTTCTCGCCCAGGGCATGATGCTGCCGCCAAGAAATGGCTCGGAAAAGACGCGGCCCACCCCGGCACGACGGCGCATTGGAGCGTTCCCGGAGCAGAGTTGAAGAACGGGTGGTGGCCAGGTGTGCGCCTCTGTCTCTCGGGGAGACGGGCCGGCCAAGGATGGGGATGACCTCATCTTGGTCATACCGGTTTATCTCACTCTGAGGGTTGTCCGAAGCACCAGAGGGGCCGATGGAGACTGCGTGGTTGGGAGATGCGTGGCTGCGGGTCTAAGGGTTTCCGATATGGAGGCCATGAGGGACAGGACCCCGGAAGCAGGTTGGGGAAGCAGGCGAGTGTCCCAGACCGGACTTCGTGATGGGCCTGGCCCCATGGTAGAGCGCAGGGATGGGACCCCTGCAAGTCGAGGATCCTCGGGCGTTGTCCTCGCTGCATTCCGTCTTGTGGAGTGCCCCTTGGCGGCGATCGGGTGCGGGCACTCACCATGCCCTTCAAGGCCCCGAGGTGGGGGCGGCCCAGCAGACGTGCGGCGCCGAATGAATTCGCCGTGCTTTTTCCGGCCAATTCTCACGAGCGTTCTGCCCAAACGAGGATTGGTTTGGGCAGAACGCTCGTGAGAATTGGCCGGCTTAGGACAGCTCTGCGGACCGCCGTGCTCTCCATGGCCCAGGGCCCTTTCTCGCCCAGGGCATGTTGCTGCCGCCAAGAAATGGCTCGGAAAAGACGCGGCCAACCCCGGCATGACGGCGCATTGGAGCGTTCCCGGAGCAGAGTTGAAGAACGGGTGGTGGCCTGGTGTGCGCCTCTGTCTCTCGGGGAGACGGGCCGCCCAAGGATGAGGATGACCTCATCTTGGTCATACCGGTTTATCTCACTCTGAGGGTTGTCCGAAGCACCAGAGGGGCCGATGGAGACTGCGTGGTTGGGAGATGCGTGGCTGCGGGTCTAAGGGTTTCCGATATGGAGGCCTTGAGGGACAGGACCCCGGAAGCAGGTTGGGGAAGCAGGCGAATGTCCCAGACCGGACGTCGTGATGGGCCTGGCCCCATGGTAGAGCGCAGGGATGGGACCCCTGCAATCGAGGATCCTCGGGCGTTGTCCTCGCTGTATTCCGTCTTGTGGAGTGCCCCTTGGCGGCGATCGGGTGCGGGCACTCACCATGCCCTTCAAGGCCCCGAGGTGGGGGCGGCCCAGCAGACGTGCGGCGCCCGAATGACTTCGCCGGGCTTTTTCCGGCCAATTCTCACGAGCGTTCTGCCCAAACCAGGATTGGTTTGGGCAGAACGCTCGTGAGAATTGGCCGGCGTAGGACAGCCCTGCGGACCGCCGTGCTCTCCATGGCCCAGGGCCCTTTCTCGCCCAGGGCATGTTGCTGCCGCCAAGAAATGGCTCGGAAAAGACGCGGCCAACCCTGGCACGACGGCGCATTGGAGCGTTCCCGGAGCAGAGTTGAAGAACGGGTGGTGGCCTGGTGTGCGCCTCTGTCTCTCGGGTAGACGGGCCGGCCAAGGATGGGGATGACCTCATCTTGGTCATACCAATTTATCTCACTCTGTGGGTTGTCCGAAGCACCAGAGGGGCCGATGGAGACTGCGTGGTTGGGAGATGCGTGGCTGCGGGTCTAAGGGTTTCCGATATGGAGGCCATGAGGGACAGGACCCCGGAAGCAGGTTGGGGAAGCAGGCGAGTGTCCCAGACCGGACTTCGTGATGGGCCTGGCCCCATGGTAGAGCGCAGGGATGGGACCACTGCAATTCGAGGATCCACGGGCGTTGTCCTCGCTGCATTCCGTCTTGTGGAGTGCCCCTTGGCGGCGATCGGGTGCGGGCACTCACCATGCCCTTCAAGGCCCGAGGTCGGTGTGGCCCAGCAGACGTGCGGCGCCCGAATGACTTCGCCGGGCTTTTTCCGGCCAATTCTCACGAGCGTTCTGCCCAAACCAGGATTGGTTTTTGCAGAACGCTCGTGAGAATTGGCCGGCGTAGGACAGCGCTGCGGACCGCCGTGCTCTCCATGGCCCAGGGCCCTTTCTCGCCCAGGGCATGTTGCTGCCGCCAAGTAATGGCTCGGAAAAGACGCGGCCCAGCCCGGCACGACGGCGCTATGGAGCGTTCCCGGAGCAGAGTTGAAGAACGGGTGGTGGCCTGGTGTGCGCCTCTGTCTCTCGGGTAGACGGGCCGGCCAAGGATGGTGATGACCTCATCTTGGTCATACCGGTTTATCTCACTCTGAGGGTTGTCCGAAGCACCAGAGGGGCCGATGGAGACTGCGTGGTTGGGAGATGCGTGGCTGCGGGTCTAAGGGTTTCCGATATGGAGGCCATGAGGGACAGGACCCCGGAAGCAGGTTGGGGAAGCAGGCGAGTGTCCCAGACCGGTCTTCGTGATGGGCATGGCCCCATGGAAGAGCGCAGGGATGGGACCCCTGCAAGTCGAGGATCCACGGGCGTTGTCCTCGCTGCATTCCGTCTTGTGGAGTGCCCCTTTGCGGCGATCGGGTGCCGGCACTCACCATGCCCTTCAAGGCCCCGAGGTGGGGGCGGCCCAGCAGACGTGCGGCGCCCGAATGACTTCGCCGGGCTTTTTCCGGCCAATTCTCACGAGCGTTCTGCCCAAACCAGGATTGGTTTGGGCAGAACGCTCGTGAGAATTGGCCGGCGTAGGACAGCCCTGCGGACCGCCGTGCTCTCCATGGCCCAGGGCCCTTTCTCGCCCAGGGCATGTTTCTGCCGCCAAGAAATGGCTCGTAAAAGAAGCGGCCAACCCCGGCACGACGGCGCATTGGAGCGTTCCCGGAGCAGATTTGAAGAACGGGTGGTGGCCTGGTGTGCGCCTCTGTCTCTCGGGTAGACGGGCCGGCCAAAGATGGGGATGACCTCATCTTGGTCATACCGGTTTATCTCACTCTGAGGGTTGTCCGAAGCACCAGAGGGGCCGATGGAGACTGCGTGGTTGGGAGATGCGTGGCTGCGGGTCTAAGGGTTTCCGATATGGAGGCCATGAGGGACAGGACCCCGGAAGCAGGTTGGTGAAGCAGGCGAGTGTCCCAGACCGGACTTCGTGATGGGCCTGGCCCCATGGTAGAGCGCAGGGATGGGACCCCTGCAAGTCGAGGACCACGGGCGTTGTCCTCGCTGCATTCCGTCTTGTGGAGTGCCCCTTGGCGGCGATCGGGTGCCGGCACTCACCATGCCCTTCAAGGCCCCGAGGTGGGGGCGGCCCAGCAGACGTGCGGCGCCCGAATGACTTCGCCTTGCTTTTTCCGGCCAATTCTCACGAGCGTTCTGCCCAAACCAGGTTTGGTTTGGGCAGAACGCTCGTGAGAATTGGCCGGCGTAGGACAGCCCTGCGGACCGCCGTGCTCTCCATGGCCCAGGGCCCTTTCTCGCCCAGGGCATGTTGCTGCCGCCAAGAAATGGCTCGGAAGACGCGGCCCACCCCGGCACGATGGCGCATTGGAGCGTTCCCGGAGCAGAGTTGAAGAACGGGTGGTGGCCTGGTGTGCGCCTCTGTCTCTCGGGTAGACGGGCCGGCCAAGGATGGGGATGACCTCATCTTGGTCATACCGGTTTATCTCACTCTGAGGGTTGTCCGAAGCACCAGAGGGGCCGATGGAGACTGCGTGGTTGGGAGATGCGTGGCTGCGGGTCTAAGGGTTTCCGATATGGAGGCCATGAGGGACAGGACCCCGGAAGCAGGTTGGGGAAGCAGGCGAGTGTCCCAGACCGGACTTCGTGATGGCCCTGGCCCCATGGTAGAGCGCAGGGATGGGACCACTGCAAGACGAGGACCCACGGGCGTTGTCCTCGCTGCATTCCGTCTTGTGGAGTGCCCCTTGGCGGCGATCGGGTGCGGGCACTCACCATGCCCTTCAAGGCCCCGAGGTGGGGGCAGCCCAGCAGACGTGCGGCGCCCGAATGACTTCGCCGGGCTTTTTCCGGCCAATTCTCACGAGCGTTCTGTCCAAACCAGGATTGGTTTGGGCAGAACGCTCGTGAGAATTGGCCGGCGTAGGACAGCCCTGCGGACCGCCGTGCTCTCCATGGCCCAGGGCCCTTTCTCGCCCAGGGCATGTTGCTGCCGCCAAGAAATGGCTCGGAAAAGACGCGGCCAAACCCGGCACGACGGCGCATTGGAGCATTCCCGGAGCAGAGTTGAAGAACGGGTGGTGGCCTGGTGTGTGCCTCTGTCTCTCGGGGAGACGGGCCGGCCAAGGATGGGGATGACCTCATTTTGGTCATACCGGTTTATCTCACTCTGAGGGTTGTCCGAAGCACCAGAGGGGCCGATGGAGACTGCGTGGTTGGGAGATGCGTGGCTGCGGGTCTAAGGGTTTCCGATATGGAGGCCATGAGGGACAGGACCCCGGAAGCAGGTTGGGGAAGCAGGCGAGTGTCCCAGACCGGACTTCGTGATGGGCCTGGCCCCATGGTAGAGCGCAGGGATGGGACCCCTGCAAGTCGAGTATCCTCGGGCGTTGTCCTCGCTGCATTCCGTCTTGTGGAGTGCCCCTTGGCGGCGATCGGGTGCGGGCACTCACCATCCCAAACAAGGGCCCGAGGTGGGGGCGGCCCAGCAGACGTGCGGCGCCCGAATGATTTCGCCGTGCTTTTTCCGGCCAATTCTCACGAGCGTTCTGCCCAAACCAGGATTGGTATGGGCAGAACGCTCGTGAGAATTGGCCGGCGTAGGACAGCGCTGCGGACCGCCGTGCTCTCCATGGCCCAGGGCCCTTTCTCGCCCAGGGCATGTGGCTGCCGCCAAGAAATGGCTCGGAAAAGACGCGGCCAACCCCGGCACGACGGCGCATTGGAGCTTTCCCGGAGCAGAGTTGAAGAACGGGTGGTGGCCTGGTGTGAGCCTCTGTCTCTCGATAGACGGGCCTGCCAAGGATGGGGATGACCTCATCTTGGTCATACCGGTTTATCTCACTCTGAGGGTTGTCCGAAGCACCAGAGGGGCCGATGGAGACTGCGTGGTTGGGAGATGCGTGGCTGCGGGTCTAAGGTTTTCCGATATGTAGGCCATGAGGGACAGGACCCCGGAAGCAGGTTGGGGAAGCAGGCGAGTTTCCCAGACCGTACTTCCTGATGGGCCTGGCCCCATGGTAGAGCGCAGGGATGGGACCCCTGCAAGTAGAGGACCACGGGCGTTGTCCTCGCTGCATTCCGTCTTGTGGAGTGCCCCTTGGCGGCGATCGGGTGCGGGCACTCACCATGCCCTTTCAGGCCCCGAGGTGGGGGCGGCCCAGCAGACGTGCGGCGCCCGAATGACTTCGCCGGGCTTTTTCGGCCAATTCTCATGAGCATTCTGCCCAAACCAGGATTGGTTTGGGCAGAACGCTTGTGAGAATTGGCCGGCGTAGGACAGCCCTGCGGACCGCCGTGCTCTCCATGGCCCAGGGCCCTTTCTCGCCCAGGGCATGATGCTGCCGCCAAGAAATGGCTCGGAAAAGACGCGGCCCACCCCGGCACGACGGCGCATTGGAGCGTTCCCGGAGCAGAGTTGAAGAACGGTGGTGGCCAGGTGTGCGCCTCTGTCTCTCGGGGAGACGGGCCGGCCAAGGATGGGGATGACCTCATCTTGGTCATACCGGTTTATCTCACTCTGAGGGTTGTCCGAAGCACCAGAGGGGCCGATGGAGACTGCGTGGTTGGGAGATGCGTGGCTGCGGGTCTAAGGGTTTCCGATATGGAGGCCATGAGGGACAGGACACCGGAAGCCGGTTGGGGAAGCAGGCGAGTGTCCCAGACCGGACTTCGTGATGGGCCTGGCCCCATGGTAGAGCGCAGGGATGGGACCCCTGCAAGTCGAGGATCCTCGGGCGTTGTCCTCGCTGCATTCCGTCTTGTGGAGTGCCCCTTGGCGGCGATCGGGTGCGGGCACTCACCATGCCCTTCAAGGCCCCGAGGTTGGGGCGGCCCAGCAGACGTGCGGCGCCGAATGAATTCGCCGGGCTTTTTCCGGCCAATTCTCACGAGCGTTCTGCCCAAACGAGGATTGGTTTGGGCAGAACGCTCGTGAGAATTGGCCGGCTTAGGACAGCTCTGCGGACCGCCGTGCTCTCCATGGCCCAGGGCCCTTTCTCGCCCAGGGCATGTTGCTGCCGCCAAGAAATGGCTCGGAAAAGACGCGGCCAACCCCGGCATGACGGCGCATTGGAGCGTTCCCGGAGCAGAGTTGAAGAACGGGTGGTGGCCTGGTGTGCGCCTCTGTCTCTCGGGGAGACGGGCCGGCCAAGGATGAGGATGACCTCATCTTGGTCATACCGGTTTATCTCACTCTGAGGGTTGTCCGAAGCACCAGAGGGGCCGATGGAGACTGCGTGGTTGGGAGATGCGTGGCTGCGAGTCTAAGGGTTTCCGATATGGAGGCCATGAGGGACAGGACCCCGGAAGCAGGTTGGGGAAGCAGGCGAGTGTCCCAGACCGGACTTCGTGATGGGCCTGGCCCCATGGTTGAGCGCAGGGATGGGACCCCTGCATGTCGAGGATCCACGGCCATGTCCTCGCTGCATTCCGTCTTGTGGAGTGCCCCTTGGCGGCGATCGGGTGCGGGCACTCACCATGCCCTTCAAGGCCCCGAGGTGGGGGCGGCCCAGCAGACGTGCGGCGCCCGAATGACTTCGCCGGGCTTTTTACGGCCAATTCTCACGAGCGTTCTGCCCAAACCAGGATTGGTTTGGGCAGAACGCTCGTGAGAATTGGCCGGCGTAGGACAGCGCTGCGGACCGCCGTGCTCTCCATGGCCCAGGGCTCTTTCTCGCCCAGGGCATGTTGCTGCCGCCAAGAAATGGCTCGGAAAAGACGCGGCCAACCCCGGCACGACGGCGAATTGGACCGTTCCCGGAGAAGATTTGAAGAACGGGTGGTGGCCTGGTGTGCGCCTCTGTCTCTCGGGGAGACGGGCCGGCCAAGGATGAGGATGACCTCATCTTGGTCATACCGGTTTATCTCACTCTGAGGGTTGTCCGAAGCACCAGAGGGGCCGATGGAGACTGCGTGGTTGGGAGATGCGTAGCTACGGGTCTAAGGGTTTCCGATATGGAGGCCATGAGGGACAGGACCCCGGAAGCAGGTTGGGGAAGCAGGCGAGTGTCCCAGACCGTACTTCCTGATGGGCCTGGCCCCATGGTAGAGCGCAGGGATGGGACCACTGCAAGACGAGGATCCACGGGCGTTGTCCTCGCTGCATTCCGTCTTGTGGAGTGCCCCTTGGCGGCGATCGGGTGCGGGCACTCACCATGCCCTTCAAGGCCCCGAGGTGGGGGCAGCCCAGCAGACGTGCGGCGCCCGAATGACTTCGCCGGGCTTTTTCCGGCCAATTCTCACGAGCGTTCTGTCCAAACCAGGATTGGTTTGGGCAGAACGCTCGTGAGAATTGGCCGGCGTAGGACAGCCCTGCGGACCGCCGTGCTCTCCATGGCCCAGGGCCCTTTCTCGCCCAGGGCATGTTGCTGCCGCCAAGAAATGGCTCGGAAAAGACGCGGCCAACCCCGGCACGACGGCGCATTGGAGCTTTCCCGGAGCAGAGTTGAAGAACGGGTGGTGGCCTGGTGTGAGCCTCTGTCTCTCGATAGACGGGCCTGCCAAGAATGGGGATGACCTCATCTTGGTCATACCGGTTTATCTCACTCTGAGGGTTGTCCGAAGCACCAGAGGGGCCGATGGAGACTGCGTGGTTGGGAGATGCGTGGCTGCGGGTCTAAGGTTTTCCGATATGTAGGCCATGAGGGACAGGACCCCGGAAGCAGGTTGGGGAAGCAGGCGAGTGTCCCAGACCGTACTTCCTGATGGGCCTGGCCCCATGGTAGCGCGCAGGGATGGGACCACTGCAAGTCGAGGATCCACGGGCGTTGTCCTCGCTGCATTCCGTCTTGTGGAGTGCCCCTTGGCGGCGATCGGGTGCGGGCACTCACCATGCCCTTCAAGGCCCCGAGGTGGGTGTGGCCCAGCAGACGTGCGGCGCCCGAATGACTTCGCCGGGCTTTTTCCGGCCAATTCTCACGAGGGTTCTGTCCAAACCAGGATTGGTTTGGGCAGAACGCTCGTGAGAATTGGCCGGCGTAGGACAGCCCTGCGGACCGCCGTGCTCTCCATGGCCCAGGGCCCTTTCTCGCCCAGGGCATGTTGCTGCCGCCAAGTAATGGCTCGGAAAAGACGCGGCCCACCCAGGCACGACGGCGCTATGGAGCGTTCCCGGAGCAGAGTTGAAGAACGGGTGGTGGCCTGGTGTGCGCCTCTGTCTCTGGGGTAGACGGGCCGGCCAAGGATGGGGATGACCTCATCTTGGTCATACCGGTTTATCTCACTCTGAGGGTTGTCCGAAGCACCAGAGGGGCCGATGGAGACTGCGTGGTTGGGAGATGCGTGGCTGCGGGTCTAAGGGTTTCCGATATGGAGGCCATGAGGGACAGGACCCCGGAAGCAGGTTGGGGAAGCAGGCGAGTGTCCCAGACCGGTCTTCGTGATGGGCCTGGCCCCATGGAAGAGCGCAGGGATGGGACCCCTGCAAGTCGAGGATCCACGGGCGTTGTCCTCGCTGCATTCCGTCTTGCGGAGTGCCCCTTTGCGGCGATCGGGTGCCGGCACTCACCATGCCCTTCAAGGCCCCGAGGTGGGGGCGGCCCAGCAGACGTGCGGCGCCCGAATGACCTCGCCGGGCTTTTTCCGGCCAATTCTCACGAGCGTTCTGCCCAAACCAGGATTGGTTTGGGCAGAACGCTCGTGAGAATTGGCCGGCGTAGGACAGCCCTGCGGACCGCCGTGCTCTCCATGGCCCAGGGCCCTTTCTCGCCCAGGGCATGTTGCTGCCGCCAAGAAATGGCTCGGAAAAGACGCGGCCAAACCCGGCACGACGGCGCATTGGAGCGTTCCCGGAGCAGAGTTGAAGAACGGGTGGTGGCCTGGTGTGCGCCTCTGTCTCTCGGGGAGACGGGCCGGCCAAGGATGGGGATGACCTCATATTGGTCATACCGATTTATCTCACTCTGAGGGTTGTCCGAAGCACCAGAGGGGCCGATGGAGACTGCGTGGTTGGGAGATGCGTGGCTGCGGGTCTAAGGGTTTCCGATATGGAGGCCATGAGGGACAGGACCCCGGAAGCAGGTTGGGGAAGCAGGCGAGTGTCCCAGACCGGACTTCGTGATGGGCCTGGCCCCATGGTAGAGCGCAGGGATGGGACCCCTGCAAGTCGAGTATCCTCGGGCGTTGTCCTCGCTGCATTCCGTCTTGTGGAGTGCCCCTTGGCGGCGATCGGGTGCGGGCACTCACCATCCCAAACAAGGGCCCGAGGTGGGGGCGGCCCAGCAGATGTGCGGCGCCCGAATGATTTCGCCGTGCTTTTTCCGGCCAATTCTCACGAGCGTTCTGCCCAAACCAGGATTGGTATGGGCAGAACGCTCGTGAGAATTGGCCGGCGTAGGACAGCGCTTCGGACCGCCGTGCTCTCCATGGCCCAGGGCCCTTTCTCGCCCAGGGCATGTGGTTGCCGCCAAGAAATGGCTCGGAAAAGACGCGGCCAACCCCGGCACGACGGCGCATTGGAGCTTTCCCGGAGCAGAGTTGAAGAACGGGTGGTGGCCTGGTGTGAGCCTCTGTCTCTCGATAGACGGGCCTGCCAAGGATGGGGATGACCTCATCTTGGTCATACCGGTTTATCTCACTCTGAGGGTTGTCCGAAGCACCAGAGGGGCCGATGGAGACTGCGTGGTTGGGAGATGCGTGGCTGCGGGTCTAAGGTTTTCCGATATGTAGGCCATGAGGGACAGGACCCCGGAAGCAGGTTGGGGAAGCAGGCGAGTGTCCCAGACCGTACTTCCTGATGGGCCTGGCCCCATGGTAGAGCGCAGGGATGGGACCCCTGCAAGTAGAGGACCACGGGCGTTGTCCTCGCTGCATTCCGTCTTGTGGAGTGCCCCTTGGCGGCGATCGGGTGCGGGCACTCACCATGCCCTTTCAGGCCCCGAGGTGGGGGCGGCCCAGCAGACGTGCGGCGCCCGAATGACTTCGCCGGGCTTTTTCCGGCCAATTCTCACGAGCGTTCTGCCCAAACCAGGATTGGTTTGGGCAGAACGCTCGTGAGAATTGGCCGGCTTAGGACAGCGCTGCGGACCGCCGTGCTCTCCATGGCCCAGGGCCCTTTCTCGCCCAGGGCATGTTGCTGCCGCCAAGAAATGGCTCGGAAAAGACGCGGCCAACTCCGGCACGACGGCGCATTGGAGCGTTCCCGGAGCAGAGTTGAAGAACGGGTGGTGGCCTGGTGTGCGCCTCTGTCTCTCGGGTAGACGGGCCGGCCAAGGATGGGGATGACCTCATCTTGGTCATACCGGTTTATCTCACTCTGAGGGTTGTCCGAAGCACCAGAGGGGCCGATGGAGACTGCGTGGTTGGGAGATGCGTGGCTGCGGGTCTAAGGGTTTCCGATATGGAGGCCATGAGGGACAGGACCCCGGAAGCAGGTTGGGGAAGCAGGCGAGTGTCCCAGACCGGACTTCGTGATGGGCCTGGCCCCATGGTAGAGCGCAGGGATGGGACCCCTGCAAGTCGAGGATCCACGGGCGTTGTCCTCGCTGCATTCCGTCTTGTGGAGTGCCCCTTGGCGGCGATCGGGTGCGGGCACTCACCATCCCAAACAAGGGCCCGAGGTGGGGGCGGCCCAGCAGACGTGCGGCGCCCGAATGATTTCGCCGGGCTTTTTCCGGCCAATTCTCACGAGCGTTCTGCCCAAACCAGGATTGGTATGGGCAGAACGCTCGTGAGAATTGGCCGGCGTAGGACAGTGCTGCGGACCGCCGTGCTCTCCATGGCCCAGGGCCCTTTCTCGCCCAGGGCATGTGGCTGCCGCCAAGAAATGGCTCGGAAAAGACGCGGCCAACCCGGGCACGACGGCGCATTGGAGCTTTCCCGGAGCAGAGTTGAAGAACGGGTGGTGGCCTGGTGTGCGCCTCTGTCTCTCGGGTAGACGGGCCTGCCAAGGATGGGGATGACCTCATCTTGGTCATACCGGTTTATCTCACTCTGAGGGTTGTCCGAAGCACCAGAGGGGCCGATGGAGACTGCGTGGTTGGGAGATGCGTGGCTGCGGGTCTAAGGGTTTCCGATATGGAGGCCATGAGGGACAGGACCCCGGAAGCAGGTTGGGGAAGCAGGCGAGTGTCCCAGACCGTACTTCCTGATGGGCCTGGCCCCATGGTAGAGCGCAGGGATGGGACCACTGCAAGTCGAGGATCCACGGGCGTTGTCCTCGCTGCATTCCGTCTTGTGGAGTGCCCCTTGGCGGCGATCGGGTGCGGGCACTCACCATGCCCTTCAAGGCCCCGAGGTGGGTGTGGCCCAGCAGACGTGCGGCGCCCGAATGACTTCGCCGGGCTTTTTCCGGCCAATTCTCACGAGCGTTCTGCCCAAACCAGGATTGGTTTGGGCAGAACGCTCGTGAGAATTGGCCGGCGTAGGACAGCCCGGAGGACCGCCGTGCTCTCCATGGCCCAGGGCCCTTTCTCGCCCAGGGCATGTTGCTGCCGCCAAGTAATGGCTTGGAAAAGACGCGGCCCACCCCGGCACGACGGCGCTATGGAGCGTTCCCGGAGCAGAGTTGAAGAACGGGTGGTGGCCTGGTGTGCGCCTCTGTCTCTCGGGTAGACGGGCCGGCCAAGGATGGGGATGACCTCATCTTGGTCATACCGGTTTATCTCACTCTGAGGGTTGTCCGAAGCACCAGAGGGGCCGATGGAGACTGCGTGGTTGGGAGATGCGTGGCTGCGGGTCTAAGGGTTTCCGATATGGAGGCCATGAGGGACAGGACCCCGGAAGCAGGTTGGGGAAGCAGGCGAGTGTCCCAGACCGGTCTTCGTGATGGGCCTGGCCCCATGGAAGAGCGCAGGGATGGGACCCCTGGAAGTCGAGGATCCACGGGCGTTGTCCTCGCTGCATTCCGTTTTGTGGAGTGCCCCTTTGCGGCGATCGGGTGCCGGCACTCACCATGCCCTTCAAGGCCCCGAGGTGGGGGCGGCCCAGCAGACGTGCGGCGCCCGAATGACTTCGCCGGGCTTTTTCCGGCCAATTCTCACGAGCGTTCTGCCCAAACCAATCCTGGTTTGGGCAGAACGCTCGTGAGAATTGGCCGGCGTAGGACAGCCCTGCGGACCGCCGTGCTCTCCATGGCCCAGGGCCCTTTCTCGCCCAGGGCATGTTGCTGCCGCCAAGAAATGGCTCGGAAAAGACGCGGCCAACCCCGGCACGACGGCGCATTGGAGCGTTCCCGGAGCAGAGTTGAAGAACGGGTGGTGGCATGGTGTGCGCCTCTGTCTCTCGTGTAGACGGGCCGGCCAAGGATGGGGATGACCTCATCTTGGTCATACCGGTTTATCTCACTCTGAGGGTTGTCCGAAGCACCAGAGGGGCCGATGGAGACTGCGTGGTTGGGAGATGCGTGGCTGCGGGTCTAAGGGTTTCCGATATGGAGGCCATGAGGGACAGGACCCCGGAAGCAGGTTGGGGAAGCAGGCGAGTGTCCCAGACTGGACATTGTGATGGGCCTGGCCCCATGGTAGAGCGCAGGGATGGGACCCCTGCAAGTCGAGGATCCACGGGCGTTGTCCTCGCTGCATTCCGTCTTGTGGAGTGCCCCTTGGCGGCGATTGGGTGCGGGCACTCACCATGCCCTTCAAGGCCCCGAGGTGGGGGCGGCCCAGCAGACGTGCGGCGCCCGAATGACTTCGCCGGGCTTTTTCCGGCCAATTCTCACGAGCGTTCTGCCCAAACCAGGATTGGTTTGGGCAGAACGCTCGTGAGAATTGGCCGGCGTAGGACAGCGCTGCGGACCGCCGTGCTCTCCTTGGCCCAGGGCCCTTTCTCGCCCAGGGCATGTTGCTGCCGCCAAGAAATGGCTCGGAAAAGACGCGGCCAACTCCGGCACGACGGCGCATTGGAGCGTTCCCGGAGCAGAGTTGAAGAACGGGTGGTGGCCTGGTGTGCGCCTCTGTCTCTCGGGTAGACGGACCGGCCAAAGATGGGGATGACCTCATCTTGGTCATACCGGTTTATCTCACTCTGAGGGTTGTCCGAAGCACCAGAGGGGCCGATGGAGACTGCGTGGTTGGGAGATGCGTGGCTGCGGGTCTAAGGGTTTCCGATATGGAGGCCACGAGGGACAGGACCCCGGAAGCAGGTTGGGGAAGTAGGCGAGTGTCCCAGACCGGACTTCGTGATGGGCCTGGCCCCATGGTAGAGCGCAGGGATGGGACCCCTGCAAGTCGAGGATCCACGGGCGTTGTCCTCGCTGCATTCCGTCTTGTGGAGTGCCCCTTGGCGGCGATCGGGTGCGGGCACTCACCATCCCAAACAAGGGCCCGAGGTGGGTGCGGCCCAGCAGACGTGCGGCGCCCGAATGATTTCGCCGGGCTTTTTCCGGCCAATTCTCACGAGCGTTCTGCCCAAACCAGGATTGGTATGGGCAGAACGCTCGTGAGAATTGGCCGGCGTAGGACAGTGCTGCGGACCGCCGTGCTCTCCATGGCCCAGGGCCCTTTCTCGCCCAGGGCATGTGGCTGCCGCCACGAAATGGCTCGGAAAAGACGCGGCCAACCCCGGCACGACGGCGCATTGGAGCGTTCCCGGAGCAGAGTTGAAGAACGGGTGGTGGCCTGGTGTGCGCCTCTGTCTCTCGGGTAGACGGGCCGGCCAAGGATGGGGATGACCTCATCTTGGTCATACCGGTTTATCTCACTCTGAGGGTTGTCCGAAGCACCAGAGGGGCCGATGGAGACTGCGTGGTTGGGAGATGCGTGGCTGCGGGTCTAAGGGTTTCCGATATGGAGGCCATGAGGGACAGGACCCCGGAAGCAGGTTGGGGAAGCAGGCGAGTGTCCCAGACCGTACTTCCTGATGGGCCTGGCCCCATGGTAGAGCGCAGGGATGGGACCACTGCAAGTCGAGGATCCACGGGCGTTGTCCTCGCTGCATTCCGTCTTGTGGAGTGCCCCTTGGCGGCGATCGGGTGCGGGCACTCACCATGCCCTTCAAGGCCCCGAGGTGGGGGCGGCCCAGCAGACGTGCGGCGCCCGAATGACTTCGCCGGGCTTTTTCCGGCCAATTCTCACGAGCGTTCTGCCCAAACCAGGATTGGTTTGGGCAGAACGCTCGTGAGAATTGGCCGGCGTAGGACAGCCCTGAGGACCGCCGTGCTCTCCATGGCCCAGGGCCCTTTCTCGCCCAGGGCATGTTGCTGCCGCCAAGTAATGGCTCGGAAAAGACGCGGCCAACCCCGGCACGACGGCGCTTTGGAGCGTTCCCGGAGCAGAGTTGAAGAACGGGTGGTGGCCTGGTGTGCGCCTCTGTCTCTCGGGGAGACGGGCCGGCCAAGGATGGGGATGACCTCATCTTGGTCATACCGGTTTATCTCACTCTGAGGGTTGTCCGAAGCACCAGAGGGGCCGATGGAGACTGCGTGGTTGGGAGATGCGTGGCTGCGGGTCTAAGGGTTTCCGATATGGAGGCCATGAGGGACAGGACCCCGGAAGCAGGTTGGGGAAGCAGGCGAGTGTCCCAGACCGGACTTCGTGATGGGCCTGGCCCCATGGTTGAGCGCACGGATGGGACCCCTGCATGTCGAGGATCCACGGGCGTTGTCCTCGCTGCATTCCGTCTTGTGGAGTGCCCCTTGGCGGCGATCGGGTGCGGGCACTCACCATGCCCTTCAAGGCCCCGAGGTGGGGGCGGCCCAGCAGACGTGCGGCGCCCGAATGACTTCGCAGGGCTTTTTCCGGCCAATTCTCACGAGCGTTCTGCCCAAACCAGGATTGGTTTGGGCAGAACGCTCGTGAGAATTGGCCGGCGTAGGACAGCCCTGCGGACCGCCGTGCTCTCCATGGCCCAGGGCCCTTTCTCGCCCAGGGCATGATGCTGCCGCCAAGAAATGGCTCGGAAAAGACGCGGCCCACCCCGGCACGACGGCGCATTGGAGCGTTCCCGGAGCAGAGTTGAAGAACGGGTGGTGGCCAGGTGTGCGCCTCTGTCTCTCGGGGAGACGGGCCGGCCAAAGATGGGGATGACCTCATCTTGGTCATACCAGTTTATCTCACTCTGAGGGTTGTCCGAAGCACCAGAGGGGCCAATGGAGACTGCGTGGTTGGGAGATGCGTGGCTGCGGTCTAAGTGTTTCCGATATGGAGGCCATGAGGGACAGGACCCCGGAAGCAGGTTGGGGAAGCAGGCGAGTGTCCCAGACCGGACTTCGTGATGGGCCTGGCCCCATGGTAGAGCGCAGGGATGGGACCCCTGCAAGTCGAGGATCCGCGGGCGTTGTCCTCGCTGCATTCCGTCTTGTGGAGTCCCCCTTGGCGGCGATCGGGTGCGGGCACTCACCATGCCCTTCAAGGCCCCGAGGTGGGGGCGGCCCAGCAGACGTGCGGCGCCCGAATGACTTCGCCGGGCTTTTTCCGGCCAATTCTCACGAGCGTTCTGCCCAAACCAGGATTGGTTTGGGCAGAACGCTCGTGAGAATTGGCCGGCGTAGGACAGCGCTGCGGACCGCCGTGCTCTCCATGGCCCAGGGCTCTTTCTCGCCCAGGGCATGTTGCTGCCGCCAAGAAATGGCTCGGAAAAGACGCGGCCAACCCCGGCACGACGGCGCATTGGAGCGTTCCCGGAGAAGAGTTGAAGAACGGGTGGTGGCCTGGTGTGCGCCTCTGTCTCTCGGGGAGACGGGCCGGCCAAGGATGAGGATGACCTCATCTTGGTCATACCGGTTTATCTCACTCTGAGGGTTGTCCGAAGCACCAGAGGGACGATGGAGACTGCGTGTTTGGGAGATGCGTAGCTACGGGTCTAAGGGTTTCCGATATGGAGGCCATGAGGGACAGGACCCCGGAAGCAGGTTGGGGAAGCAGGCGAGTGTCCCAGACCGGACTTCGTGATGGGCCTGGCCCCATGGTAGAGCGCAGGGATGGGACCCCTGCAAGACGAGGATCCACGAGCGTTGTCCTCGCTGCATTCCGTCTTGTGGAGTGCCCCTTGGCGGCGATCGGGTGCGGGCACTCACCATGCCCTTCAAGCCCCCGAGGTGGGGGCGGGCCAGCAGACGTGCGGCGCCCGAATGACTTCGCCGGGCTTTTTCCGGCCAATTCTCACGAGCGTTCTGCCCAAACCAGGATTGGTTTGGGCAGAACGCTCGTGAGAATTGGCCGGCGTAGGACAGCCCTGCGGACCGCCGTGCTCTCCATGGCCCAGGGCCCTTTCTCGCCCAGGGCATGTTGCTGCCGCCAAGAAATGGCTCGGAAAAGACGCGGCCAAACCCGGCACGACGGCGCATTGGAGCGTTCCCGGAGCAGAGTTGAAGAACGGGTGGTGGCCTGGTGTGTGCCTCTGTCTCTCGGAGAGACGGGCCGGCCAAGGATGGGGATGACCTCATCTTGGTCATACCGGTTTATCTCACTCTGAGGGTTGTCCGAAGCTCCAGAGGGGCCGATGGAGACTGCGTGTTTGGGAGATGCGTAGCTACGGGTCTAAGGGTTTCCGATATGGAGGCCATGAGGGACAGGACCCCGGAAGCACGTTGGGGAAGCAGGCGAGTGTCCCAGACTGGACTTCGTGATGGGCCTGGCCCCATGGTAGAGCGCAGCGATGGGACCCCTGCAAGACGAGGATCCACGGGCGTTGTCCTCGCTGCATTCCGTCTTGTGGAGTGCCCCTTGGCGGCGATCGGGTGCGGGCACTCACCATGCCCTTCAAGGCCCCGAGGTGGGGGCGGCCCAGCAGACGTGCGGCGCCCGAATGACTTCGCCGGGCTTTTTCCGGCCAATTCTCACGAGCGTTCTGCCCAAACCAGGATTGGTTTGGGCAGAACGCTCGTGAGAATTGGCCGGCGTAGGACAGTGCTGCGGACCGCCGTGCTCTCCATGGCCCAGGGCCCTTTCTCGCCCAGGGCATGTTGCTGCCGCCAAGAAATGGCTCGGAAAAGACGCAGCCAAACCCGGCACGACGGCGCATTGGAGCGTTCCCGCAGCAGAGTTGAAGAACGGGTGGTGGCCTGGTGTGCTCCTCTGTCTCTCGGGGAGACGGGCCGGCCAAGGATGGGGATGACCTCATCTTGGTCATACCGGTTTATCTCACTCTGAGGGTTGTCCGAAGCACCAGAGGGGCCGATGGAGACTGCCTGGTTGGGTGTTCCGTGGCTGCGGGACTAAGGGTTTCCCATATGGAGGCCATGAGGGACAGGACCCCGGAAGCAGGTTGGGGAAGCAGGCGAGTGTCCCAGACCGGACTTCGTGATGGGCCTGGCCCCATGGTAGAGCGCAGGGATGGGACCCCTACAAGTCGAGGACCACGGGCGTTGTCCTCGCTGCATTCTGTCTTGTGAGGTGCCCCTTGGCGGCGATCGGGTGCGGGCACTCACCATGCCCTTCAAGGCCCCGAGGTGGGGGCGGCCCAGCAGACGTGCGGCGCCCGATAGACTTCGCCGGGCTTTTTACGGCCAATTCTCACGAGCGTTCTGCCCAAACCAGGATTGGTTTGGGCAGAACGCTCGTGAGAATTGTCCGGCGTAGGACAGCCCTGCGGACCGCCGTGCTCTCCATGGCCCAGGGCCCTTTCTCGCCCAGGGCATGTTGCTGCCGCCAAGAAATGGCTCGGAAAAGACGCGGCCAACCCCGGCACGACGGCGCATTGGAGCGTTCCGGAGCAGAGTTGAAGAACGGGTGGTGGCCTGGTGTGCGCCTCTGTCTCTCGGGTAGACGGGCCGGCCAAGGATGGGGATGACCTCATCTTGGTCATACCGGTTTATCTCACTCTGAGGGTTGTCCGAAGCACCAGAGGGGCCGATGGAGACTGCGTGGTTGGGAGATGCGTGGCTGCGGGTCTAAGGGTTTCCGATATGGAGGCCATGAGGGACAGGACGCCGGAAGCAGGTTGGGGAAGCAGGCGAGTGTCCCAGACCGGACTTCGTGATGGGCCTGGCCCCATGGTAGAGCGCAGGGATGGGACCCCTGCAAGTCGAGGATCCACGGGCGTTGTCCTCGCTGCATTCCGTCTTGTGGAGTGCCCCTTGGCGGCGATCGGGTGCGGGCACTCACCATGACCTTCAAGGCCCCGAGATGGGGGCGGCCCAGCAGACGTGCGGCGCCCGTATGACTTCGCCGGGCTTTTTCCGGCCAATTCTCACGAGCGTTCTGCCCAAATCAGGATTGGTTTGGGCAGAACGCTCGTGAGAATTGGCCGGCGTAGGACAGCCCTGCGGACCGCCGTGCTCTCCATGGCCCAGGGCCCTTTCTCGCCCAGGGCATGATGCTGCCGCCAAGAAATGGCTCGGAAAAGACGCGGCCAAACCCGGCACGACGGCGCATTGGAGCGTTCCCGGAGAAGAGTTGAAGAACGGGTGGTGGCCTGGTGTGCGCCTCTGTCTCTCGGGGAGACGGGCCGGCCAAGGATGAGGATGACCTCATCTTGGTCATACCGGTTTATCTCACTCTGAGGGTTGTCCGAAGCACCAGAGGGGCCGATGGAGACTGCGTGGTTGGGAGATGCGTGGCTGCGGGTCTAAGGGTTTCCGATATGGAGGCCATGAGGGACAGGACCCCGGAAGCAGGTTGGGGAAGCAGGCGAGTGTTCCAGACCGGACTTCGTGATGGGCCTGGCCCCATGGTAGAGCGCAGGGATGGGACCCCTGCAAGTAGAGGACCACGGGCGTTGTCCTCGCTGCATTCCGTCTTGTGGAGTGCCCCTTGGCGGCGATCGGGTGCGGGCACTCACCATGCCCTTTCAGGCCCCGAGGTGGGGGCGGCCCAGCAGACGTGCGGCGCCCGAATGACTTCGCCGGGCTTTTTCGGCCAATTCTCATGAGCATTCTGCCCAAACCAGGATTGGTTTGGGCAGAACGCTTGTGAGAATTGGCCGGCGTAGGACAGCCCTGCGGACCGCCGTGCTCTCCATGGCCCAGGGCCCTTTCTCGCCCAGGGCATGATGCTGCCGCCAAGAAATGGCTCGGAAAAGACGCGGCCCACCCCGGCACGACGGCGCATTGGAGCGTTCCCGGAGCAGAGTTGAAGAACGGGTGGTGGCCAGGTGTGCGCCTCTGTCTCTCGGGGAGACGCGCCGGCCAAGGATGGGGATGACCTCATCTTGGTCATACCGGTTTATCTCACTCTGAGGGTTGTCCGAAGCACCAGAGGGGCCGATGGAGACTGCGTGGTTGGGAGATGCGTGGCTGCGGGTCTAAGGGTTTCCGATATGGAGGCCATGAGGGACAGGACCCCGGAAGCAGGTTGGGGAAGCAGGCGAGTGTCCCAGACCGGACTTCGTGATGGGCCTGGCCCCATGGTAGAGCGCAGGGATGGGACCCCTGCAAGTCGAGGATCCTCGGGCGTTGTCCTCGCTGCATTCCGTCTTGTGGAGTGCCCCTTGGCGGCGATCGGGTGCGGGCACTCACCATGCCCTTCAAGGCCCCGAGGTGGGGGCGGCCCAGCAGACGTGCGGCGCCGAATGAATTCGCCGGGCTTTTTCCGGCCAATTCTCACGAGCGTTCTGCCCAAACGAGGATTGGTTTGGGCAGAACGCTCGTGAGAATTGGCCGGCTTAGGACAGCTCTGCGGACCGCCGTGCTCTCCATGGCCCAGGGCCCTTTCTCGCCCAGGGCATGTTGCTGCCGCCAAGAAATGGCTCGGAAAAGACGCGGCCAACCCCGGCATGACGGCGCATTGGAGCGTTCCCGGAGCAGAGTTGAAGAACTGGTGGTGGCCTGGTGTGCGCCTCTGTCTCTCGGGGAGACGGGCCGGCCAAGGATGAGGATGACCTCATCTTGGTCATACCGGTTTATCTCACTCTGAGGGTTGTCCGAAGCACCAGAGGGGCCGATGGAGACTGCGTGGTTGGGAGATGCGTGGCTGCGAGTCTAAGGGTTTCCGATATGGAGGCCATGAGGGACAGGACCCCGGAAGCAGGTTGGGGAAGCAGGCGAGTGTCCCAGACCGGACTTCGTGATGGGCCTGGCCCCATGGTTGAGCGCAGGGATGGGACCCCTGCATGTCGAGGATCCACGGCCATGTCCTCGCTGCATTCCGTCTTGTGGAGTGCCCCATGGCGGCGATCGGGTGCGGGCACTCACCATGCCCTTCAAGGCCCCGAGGTGGGGGCGGCCCAGCAGACGTGCGGCGCCCGAATGACATCGCCGTGTTTTTCCGGCCAATTCTCACGAGCGTTCTGCCCAAACCAGGATTGGTTTGGGCAGAACGCTCGTGAGAATTGGCCGGCATAGGACAGCCCTGCGGACCGCCGTGCTGTCCATGGCCCAGGGCCCTTTCTCGTCCAGGGCATGATGCTGCCGCCAAGAAATGGCTCGGAAAAGACGCGGCCCACCCCGGCACGACGGCGCATTGGAGCGTTCCCGGAGCAGAGTTGAAGAACGGGTGGTGGCCAGGTGTGCGCCTCTGTCTCTCGGGGAGACGGGCCGGCCAAGGATGGGGATGACCTCATCTTGGTCATACCAGTTTATCTCACTCTGAGGGTTGTCCGAAGCACCAGAGGGGCCAATGGAGACTGCGTGGTTGGGAGATGCGTGTCTGCGGTCTAAGTGTTTCCGATATGGAGGCCATGAGGGACAGGACCCCGGAAGCAGGTTGGGGAAGCAGGCGAGTGTCCCAGACCGGACTTCGTGATGGGCCTGGCCCCATGGTAGAGCGCAGGGATGGGACCCCTGCAAGTCGAGGATCCGCGGGCGTTGTCCTCGCTGCATTCCGACTTGTGGAGTGCCCCTTGGCGGCGATCAGGTGCGGGCACTCACCATGCCCTTCAAGGCCCCGAGGTGGGGGCGGCCCAGCAGACGTGCGGCGCCCGAATGACTTCGCCGGGCTTTTTACGGCCAATTCTCACGAGCGTTCTGCCCAAACCAGGATTGGTTTGGGCAGAACGCTCGTGAGAATTGGCCGGCGTAGGACAGCGCTGCGGACCGCCGTGCTCTCCATGGCCCAGGGCTCTTTCTCGCCCAGGGCATGTTGCTGCCGCCAAGAAATGGCTCGGAAAAGACGCGGCCAACCCCGGCACGACGGCGAATTGGACAGTTCCCGGAGAAGAGTTGAAGAACGGGTGGTGGCCTGGTGTGCGCCTCTGTCTCTCGGGGAGACGGGCCGGCCAAGGATGAGGATGACCTCATCTTGGTCATACCGGTTTATCTCACTCTGAGGGTTGTCCGAAGCACCAGAGGGGCCGATGGAGACTGCGTGGTTGGGAGATGCGTGGCTGCGGGTCTAAGGGTTTCCGATATGGAGGCCATGAGGGACAGGACCCCGGAAGCAGGTTGGGGAAGCAGGCGAGTGTCCCAGACCGTACTTCCTGATGGGCCTGGCCCCATGGTAGAGCGCAGGGATGGGACCACTGCAAGACGAGGATCCACGGGCGTTGTCCTCGCTGCATTCCGTCTTGTGGAGTGCCCCTTGGCGGCGATCGGGTGCGGGCACTCACCATGCCCTTCGAGGCCCCGAGGTGGGGGCAGCCCAGCAGACGTGCGGCGCCCGAATGACTTCGCCGGGCTTTTTCCGGCCAATTCTCACGAGCGTTCTGTCCAAACCAGGATTGGTTTGGGCAGAACGCTCGTGAGAATTGGCCGGCGTAGGACAGCCCTGCGGACCGCCGTGCTCTCCATGGCCCAGGGCCCTTTCTCGCCCAGGGCATGTTGCTGCCGCCAAGAAATGGCTCGGAAAAGACGCGGCCAACCCCGGCACGACGGCGCATTGGAGCTTTCCCGGAGCAGAGTTGAAGAACGGGTGGTGGCCTGGTGTGAGCCTCTGTCTCTCGATAGACGGGCCTGCCAAGAATGGGGATGACCTCATCTTGGTCATACCGGTTTATCTCACTCTGAGGGTTGTCCGAAGCACCAGAGGGGCCGATGGAGACTGCGTGGTTGGGAGATGCGTGGCTGCGGGTCTAAGGTTTTCCGATATGTAGGCCATGAGGGACAGGACCCCGGAAGCAGGTTGGGGAAGCAGGCGAGTGTCCCAGACCGTACTTCCTGATGGGCCTGGCCCCATGGTAGAGCGCAGGGATGGGACCACTGCAAGTCGAGGATCCACGGGCGTTGTCCTCGCTGCATTCCGTCTTGTGGATTGCCCCTTGGCGGCGATCGGGTGCGGGCACTCACCATGCCCTTCAAGGCCCCGAGGTGGGTGTGGCCCAGCAGACGTGCGGCGCCCGAATGACTTCGCCGGGCTTTTTCCGGCCAATTCTCACGAGGGTTCTGTCCAAACCAGGATTGGTTTGGGCAGAACGCTCGTGAGAATTGGCCGGCGTAGGACAGCCCGGAGGACCGCCGTGCTCTCCATGGCCCAGGGCCCTTTCTCGCCCAGGGCATGTTGCTGCCGCCAAGTAATGGCTCGGAAAAGACGCGGCCCACCCCGGCACGACGGCGCTATGGAGCGTTCCCGGAGCAGAGTTGAAGAACGGGTGGTGGCCTGGTGTGCGCCTCTGTCTCTCGGGTAGACGGGCCGGCCAAGGATGGGGATGACCTCATCTTGGTCATACCGGTTTATCTCACTCTGAGGGTTGTCCGAAGCACCAGAGGGGCCGATGGAGACTGCGTGGTTGGAGGATGCGTGGCTGCGGGTCTAAGGGTTTCCGATATGGAGGCCATGAGGGACAGGACCCCGGAAGCAGGTTGGGGAAGCAGGCGAGTGTCCCAGACCGGTCTTCGTGATGGGCCTGGCCCCATGGAAGAGCGCAGGGATGGGACCCCTGCAAGTCGAGGATCCACGGGCGTTGTCCTCGCTGCATTCCGTCTTGCGGAGTGCCCCTTTGCGGCGATCGGGTGCCGGCACTCACCATGCCCTTCAAGGCCCCGAGGTGGGGGCGGCCCAGCAGACGTGCGGCGCCCGAATGACTTCGCCGGGCTTTTTCCGGCCAATTCTCACGAGCGTTCTGCCCAAACCAGGATTGGTTTGGGCAGAACGCTCGTGAGAATTGGCCGGCGTAGGACAGCCCTGCGGACCGCCGTGCTCTCCATGGCCCAGGGCCCTTTCTCGCCCAGGGCATGTTGCTGCCGCCAAGAAATGGCTCGGAAAAGACGCGGCCAACCCCGGCACGACGGCGCATTGGAGCGTTCCCGGAGCAGAGTTGAAGAACGGGTGGTGGCCTGGTGTGCGCCTCTGTCTCTCGGGGAGACGGGCCGGCCAAGGATGGGGATGACCTCATATTGGTCATACCGATTTATCTCACTCTGAGGGTTGTCCGAAGCACCAGAGGGGCCGATGGAGACTGCGTGGTTGGGAGATGCGTGGCTGCGGGTCTAAGGGTTTCCGATATGGAGGCCATGAGGGACAGGACCCCGGAAGCAGGTTGGGGAAGCAGGCGAGTATTCCAGACCGGACTTCGTGATGGGCCTGGCCCCATGGTAGAGCGCAGGGATGGGACCCCTGCAAGTAGAGGACCACGGGCGTTGTCCTCGCTGCATTCCGTCTTGTGGAGTGCCCCTTGGCGGCGATCGGGTGCGGGCACTCACCATGCCCTTCAAGGCCCCGAGGTGGGGGCGGCCCAGCAGACGTGCGGCGCCGAATGAATTCGCCGGGCTTTTTCCGGCCAATTCTCACGAGCGTTCTGCCCAAACGAGGATTGGTTTGGGCAGAACGCTCGTGAGAATTGGCCGGCTTAGGACAGCTCTGCGGACCGCCGTGCTCTCCATGGCCCAGGGCCCTTTCTCGCCCAGGGCATGTTGCTGCCGCCAAGAAATGGCTCGGAAAAGACGCGGCCAACCCCGGCATGACGGCGCATTGGAGCGTTCCCGGAGCAGAGTTGAAGAACGGGTGGTGGCCTGGTGTGCGCCTCTGTCTCTCGGGGAGACGGGCCGGCCAAGGATGAGGATGACCTCATCTTGGTCATACCGGTTTATCTCACTCTGAGGGTTGTCCGAAGCACCAGAGGGGCCGATGGAGACTGCGTGGTTGGGAGATGCGTGGCTGCGGGTCTAAGGGTTTCCGATATGGAGGCCTTGAGGGACAGGACCCCGGAAGCAGGTTGGGGAAGCAGGCGAGTGTCCCAGACCGGACTTCGTGATGGGCCTGGCCCCATGGTAGAGCGCAGGGATGGGACCCCTGCAATCGAGGATCCTCGGGCGTTGTCCTCGCTGCATTCCGTCTTGTGGAGTGCCCCTTGGCGGCGATCGGGTGCGGGCACTCACCATGCCCTTCAAGGCCCCGAGGTGGGGGCGGCCCAGCAGACGTGCGGCGCCCGAATGACTTCGCCGGGCTTTTTCCGGCCAATTCTCACGAGCGTTCTGCCCAAACCAGGATTGGTTTGGGCAGAACGCTCGTGAGAATTGGCCGGCGTAGGACAGCCCTGCGGACCGCCGTGCTCTCCATGGCCCAGGGCCCTTTCTCGCCCAGGGCATGTTGCTGCCGCCAAGAAATGGCTCGGAAAAGACGCGGCCAACCCTGGCACGACGGCGCATTGGAGCGTTCCCGGAGCAGAGTTGAAGAACGGGTGGTGGCCTGGTGTGCGCCTCTGTCTCTCGGGTAGACGGGCCGGCCAAGGATGGGGATGACCTCATCTTGGTCATACCAATTTATCTCACTCTGTGGGTTGTCCGAAGCACCAGAGGGGCCGATGGAGACTGCGTGGTTGGGAGATGCGTGGCTGCGGGTCTAAGGGTTTCCGATATGGAGGCCATGAGGGACAGGACCCCGGAAGCAGGTTGGGGAAGCAGGCGAGTGTCCCAGACCGGACTTCGTGATGGGCCTGGCCCCATGGTAGAGCGCAGGGATGGGACCACTGCAAGTCGAGGATCCACGGGCGTTGTCCTCGCTGCATTCCGTCTTGTGGAGTGCCCCTTGGCGGCGATCGGGTGCGGGCACTCACCATGCCCTTCAAGGCCCGAGGTCGGTGTGGCCCAGCAGACGTGCGGCGCCCGAATGACTTCGCCGGGCTTTTTCCGGCCAATTCTCACGAGCGTTCTGCCCAAACCAGGATTGGTTTTTGCAGAACGCTCGTGAGAATTGGCCGGCGTAGGACAGCCCTGAGGACCGCCGTGCTCTCCATGGCCCAGGGCCCTTTCTCGCCCAGGGCATGTTGCTGCCGCCAAGTAATGGCTCGGAAAAGACGCGGCCCAGCCCGGCACGACGGCGCTATGGAGCGTTCCCGGAGCAGAGTTGAAGAACGGGTGGTGGCCTGGTGTGCGCCTCTGTCTCTCGGGTAGACGGGCCGGCCAAGGATGGGGATGACCTCATCTTGGTCATACCGGTTTATCTCACTCTGAGGGTTGTCCGAAGCACCAGAGGGGCCGATGGAGACTGCGTGGTTGGGAGATGCGTGGCTGCGGGTCTAAGGGTTTCCGATATGGAGGCCATGAGGGACAGGACCCCGGAAGCAGGTTGGGGAAGCAGGCGAGTGTCCCAGACCGGTCTTCGTGATGGGCATGGCCCCATGGAAGAGCGCAGGGATGGGACCCCTGCAAGTCGAGGATCCACGGGCGTTGTCCTCGCTGCATTCCGTCTTGTGGAGTGCCCCTTTGCGGCGATCGGGTGCCGGCACTCACCATGCCCTTCAAGGCCCCGAGGTGAGGGCGGCCCAGCAGACGTGCGGCGCCCGAATGACTTCGCCGGGCTTTTTCCGGCCAATTCTCACGAGCGTTCTGCCCAAACCAGGATTGGTTTGGGCAGAACGCTCGTGAGAATTGGCCGGCGTAGGACAGCCCTGCGGACCGCCGTGCTCTCCATGGCCCAGGGCCCTTTCTCGCCCAGGGCATGTTTCTGCCGCCAAGAAATGGCTCGTAAAAGAAGCGGCCAACCCCGGCACGACGGCGCATTGGAGCGTTCCCGGAGCAGATTTGAAGAACGGGTGGTGGCCTGGTGTGCGCCTCTGTCTCTCGGGTAGACGGGCCGGCCAAAGATGGGGATGACCTCATCTTGGTCATACCGGTTTATCTCACTCTGAGGGTTGTCCGAAGCACCAGAGGGGCCGATGGAGACTGCGTGGTTGGGAGATGCGTGGCTGCGGGTCTAAGGGTTTCCGATATGGAGGCCATGAGGGACAGGACCCCGGAAGCAGGTTGGTGAAGCAGGCGAGTGTCCCAGACCGGACTTCGTGATGGGCCTGGCCCCATGGTAGAGCGCAGGGATGGGACCCCTGCAAGTCGAGGACCACGGGCGTTGTCCTCGCTGCATTCCGTCTTGTGGAGTGCCCCTTGGCGGCGATCGGGTGCCGGCACTCACCATGCCCTTCAAGGCCCCGAGGTGGGGGCGGCCCAGCAGACGTGCGGCGCCCGAATGACTTCGCCTTGCTTTTTCCGGCCAATTCTCACGAGCGTTCTGCCCAAACCAGGATTGGTTTGGGCAGAACGCTCGTGAGAATTGGCCGGCGTAGGACAGCCCTGCGGACCGCCGTGCTCTCCATGGCCCAGGGCCCTTTCTCGCCCAGGGCATGTTGCTGCCGCCAAGAAATGGCTCCGAAGACGCGGCCCACCCCGGCACGATGGCGCATTGGAGCGTTCCCGGAGCAGAGTTGAAGAACGGGTGGTGGCCTGGTGTGCGCCTCTGTCTCTCGGGTAGACGGGCCGGCCAAGGATGGGGATGACCTCATCTTGGTCATACCGGTTTATCTCACTCTGAGGGTTGTCCGAAGCACCAGAGGGGCCGATGGAGACTGCGTGGTTGGGAGATGCGTGGCTGCGGGTCTAAGGGTTTCCGATATGGAGGCCATGAGGGACAGGACCCCGGAAGCAGGTTGGGGAAGCAGGCGAGTGTCCCAGACCGGACTTCGTGATGGCCCTGGCCCCATGGTAGAGCGCAGGGATGGGACCACTGCAAGACGAGGACCCACGGGCGTTGTCCTCGCTGCATTCCGTCTTGTGGAGTGCCCCTTGGCGGCGATCGGGTGCGGGCACTCACCATGCCCTTCAAGGCCCCGAGGTGGGGGCAGCCCAGCAGACGTGCGGCGCCCGAATGACTTCGCCGGGCTTTTTCCGGCCAATTCTCACGAGCGTTCTGTCCAAACCAGGATTGGTTTGGGCAGAACGCTCGTGAGAATTGGCCGGCGTAGGACAGCCCTGCGGACCGCCGTGCTCTCCATGGCCCAGGGCCCTTTCTCGCCCAGGGCATGTTGCTGCCGCCAAGAAATGGCTCGGAAAAGACGCGGCCAAACCCGGCACGACGGCGCATTGGAGCATTCCCGGAGCAGAGTTGAAGAACGGGTGGTGGCCTGGTGTGTGCCTCTGTCTCTCGGGGAGACGGGCCGGCCAAGGATGGGGATGACCTCATCTTGGTCATACCGGTTTATCTCACTCTGAGGGTTGTCCGAAGCACCAGAGGGGCCGATGGAGACTGCGTGGTTGGGAGATGCGTGGCTGCGGGTCTAAGGGTTTCCGATATGGAGGCCATGAGGGACAGGACCCCGGAAGCAGGTTGGGGAAGCAGGCGAGTGTCCCAGACCGGACTTCGTGATGGGCCTGGCCCCATGGTAGAGCGCAGGGATGGGACCCCTGCAAGTCGAGTATCCTCGGGCGTTGTCCTCGCTGCATTCCGTCTTGTGGAGTGCCCCTTGGCGGCGATCGGGTGCGGGCACTCACCATCCCAAACAAGGGCCCGAGGTGGGGGCGGCCCAGCAGACGTGCGGCGCCCGAATGATTTCGCCGTGCTTTTTCCGGCCAATTCTCACGAGCGTTCTGCCCAAACCAGGATTGGTATGGGCAGAACGCTCGTGAGAATTGGCCGGCGTAGGACAGCGCTGCGGACCGCCGTGCTCTCCATGGCCCAGGGCCCTTTCTCGCCCAGGGCATGTGGCTGCCGCCAAGAAATGGCTCGGAAAAGACGCGGCCAACCCCGGCACGACGGCGCATTGGAGCTTTCCCGGAGCAGAGTTGAAGAACGGGTGGTGGCCTGGTGTGAGCCTCTGTCTCTCGATAGACGGGCCTGCCAAGGATGGGGATGACCTCATCTTGGTCATACCGGTTTATCTCACTCTGAGTGTTGTCCGAAGCACCAGAGGGGCCGATGGAGACTGCGTGGTTGGGAGATGCGTGGCTGCGGGTCTAAGGTTTTCCGATATGTAGGCCATGAGGGACAGGACCCCGGAAGCAGGTTGGGGAAGCAGGCGAGTTCCCAGACCGTACTTCCTGATGGGCCTGGCCCCATGGTAGAGCGCAGGGATGGGACCCCTGCAAGTAGAGGACCACGGGCGTTGTCCTCGCTGCATTCCGTCTTGTGGAGTGCCCCTTGGCGGCGATCGGGTGCGGGCACTCACCATGCCCTTTCAGGCCCCGAGGTGGGGGCGGCCCAGCAGACGTGCGGCGCCCGAATGACTTCGCCGGGCTTTTTCGGCCAATTCTCATGAGCATTCTGCCCAAACCAGGATTGGTTTGGGCAGAACGCTTGTGAGAATTGGCCGGCGTAGGACAGCCCTGCGGACCGCCGTGCTCTCCATGGCCCAGGGCCCTTTCTCGCCCAGGGCATGATGCTGCCGCCAAGAAATGGCTCGGAAAAGACGCGGCCCACCCCGGCACGACGGCGCATTGGAGCGTTCCCGGAGCAGAGTTGAAGAACGGGTGGTGGCCAGGTGTGCGCCTCTGTCTCTCGGGGAGACGGGCCGGCCAAGGATGGGGATGACCTCATCTTGGTCATACCGGTTTATCTCACTCTGAGGGTTGTCCGAAGCACCAGAGGGGCCGATGGAGACTGCGTGGTTGGGAGATGCGTGGCTGCGGGTCTAAGGGTTTCCGATATGGAGGCCATGAGGGACAGGACCCCGGAAGCAGGTTGGGGAAGCAGGCGAGTGTCCCAGACCGGACTTCGTGATGGGCCTGGCCCCATGGTAGAGCGCAGGGATGGGACCCCTGCAAGTCGAGGATCCTCGGGCGTTGTCCTCGCTGCATTCCGTCTTGTGGAGTGCCCCTTGGCGGCGATCGGGTGCGGGCACTCACCATGCCCTTCAAGGCCCCGAGGTGGGGGCGGCCCAGCAGACGTGCGGCGCCGAATGAATTCGCCGGGCTTTTTCCGGCCAATTCTCACGAGCGTTCTGCCCAAACGAGGATTGGTTTGGGCAGAACGCTCGTGAGAATTGGCCGGCTTAGGACAGCTCTGCGGACCGCCGTGCTCTCCATGGCCCAGGGCCCTTTCTCGCCCAGGGCATGTTGCTGCCGCCAAGAAATGGCTCGGAAAAGACGCGGCCAACCCCGGCATGACGGCGCATTGGAGCGTTCCCGGAGCAGAGTTGAAGAACGGGTGGTGGCCTGGTGTGCGCCTCTGTCTCTCGGGGAGACGGGCCGGCCAAGGATGAGGATGACCTCATCTTGGTCATACCGGTTTATCTCACTCTGAGGGTTGTCTGAAGCACCAGAGGGGCCGATGGAGACTGCGTGGTTGGGAGATGCGTGGCTGCGGGTCTAAGGGTTTCCGATATGGAGGCCTTGAGGGACAGGACCCCGGAAGCAGGTTGGGGAAGCAGGCGAATGTCCCAGACCGGACTTCGTGATGGGCCTGGCCCCATGGTAGAGCGCAGGGATGGGACCCCTGCAATCGAGGATCCTCGGGCGTTGTCCTCGCTGCATTCCGTCTTGTGGAGTGCCCCTTGGCGGCGATCGGGTGCGGGCACTCACCATGCCCTTCAAGGCCCCGAGGTGGGGGCGGCCCAGCAGACGTGCGGCGCCCGAATGACTTCGCCGGGCTTTTTCCGGCCAATTCTCACGAGCGTTCTGTCCAAACCAGGATTGGTTTGGGCAGAACGCTCGTGAGAATTGGCCGGCGTAGGACAGCCCTGCGGACCGCCGTGCTCTCCATGGCCCAGGGCCCTTTCTCGCCCAGGGCATGTTGCTGCCGCCAAGAAATGGCTCGGAAAAGACGCGGCCAACCCTGGCACGACGGCGCATTGGAGCGTTCCCGGAGCAGAGTTGAAGAACGGGTGGTGGCCTGGTGTGCGCCTCTGTCTCTCGGGTAGACGGGCCGGCCAAGGATGGGGATGACCTCATCTTGGTCATACCAATTTATCTCACTCTGTGGGTTGTCCGAAGCACCAGAGGGGCCGATGGAGACTGCGTGGTTGGGAGATGCGTGGCTGCGGGTCTAAGGGTTTCCGATATGGAGGCCATGAGGGACAGGACCCCGGAAGCAGGTTGGGGAAGCAGGCGAGTGTCCCAGACCGGACTTCGTGATGGGCCTGGCCCCATGGTAGAGCGCAGGGATGGGACCACTGCAAGTCGAGGATCCACGGGCGTTGTCCTCGCTGCATTCCGTCTTGTGGAGTGCCCCTTGGCGGCGATCGGGTGCGGGCACTCACCATGCCCTTCAAGGCCCGAGGTCGGTGTGGCCCAGCAGACGTGCGGCGCCCGAATGACTTCGCCGGGCTTTTTCCGGCCAATTCTCACGAGCGTTCTGCCCAAACCAGGATTGGTTTTTGCAGAACGCTCGTGAGAATTGGCCGGCGTAGGACAGCGCTGCGGACCGCCGTGCTCTCCATGGCCCAGGGCCCTTTCTCGCCCAGGGCATGTTGCTGCCGCCAAGTAATGGCTCGGAAAAGACGCGGCCCAGCCCGGCACGACGGCGCTATGGAGCGTTCCCGGAGCAGAGTTGAAGAACGGGTGGTGGCCTGGTGTGCGCCTCTGTCTCTCGGGTAGACGGGCCGGCCAAGGATGGGGATGACCTCATCTTGGTCATACCGGTTTATCTCACTCTGAGGGTTGTCCGAAGCACCAGAGGGGCCGATGGAGACTGCGTGGTTGGGAGATGCGTGGCTGCGGGTCTAAGGGTTTCCGATATGGAGGCCATGAGGGACAGGACCCCGGAAGCAGGTTGGGGAAGCAGGCGAGTGTCCCAGACCGGTCTTCGTGATGGGCATGGCCCCATGGAAGAGCGCAGGGATGGGACCCCTGCAAGTCGAGGATCCACGGGCGTTGTCCTCGCTGCATTCCGTCTTGTGGAGTGCCCCTTTGCGGCGATCGGGTGCCGGCACTCACCATGCCCTTCAAGGCCCCGAGGTGGGGGCGGCCCAGCAGACGTGCGGCGCCCGAATGACTTCGCCGGGCTTTTTCCGGCCAATTCTCACGAGCGTTCTGCCCAAACCAGGATTGGTTTGGGCAGAACGCTCGTGAGAATTGGCCGGCGTAGGACAGCCCTGCGGACCGCCGTGCTCTCCATGGCCCAGGGCCCTTTCTCGCCCAGGGCATGTTTCTGCCGCCAAGAAATGGCTCGTAAAAGAAGCGGCCAACCCCGGCACGACGGCGCATTGGAGCGTTCCCGGAGCAGATTTGAAGAACGGGTGGTGGCCTGGTGTGCGCCTCTGTCTCTCGGGTAGACGGGCCGGCCAAAGATGGGGATGACCTCATCTTGGTCATACCGGTTTATCTCACTCTGAGGGTTGTCCGAAGCACCAGAGGGGCCGATGGAGACTGCGTGGTTGGGAGATGCGTGGCTGCGGGTCTAAGGGTTTCCGATATGGAGGCCATGAGGGACAGGACCCCGGAAGCAGGTTGGTGAAGCAGGCGAGTGTCCCAGACCGGACTTCGTGATGGGCCTGGCCCCATGGTAGAGCGCAGGGATGGGACCCCTGCAAGTCGAGGACCACGGGCGTTGTCCTCGCTGCATTCCGTCTTGTGGAGTGCCCCTTGGCGGCGATCGGGTGCCGGCACTCACCATGCCCTTCAAGGCCCCGAGGTGGGGGCGGCCCAGCAGACGTGCGGCGCCCGAATGACTTCGCCTTGCTTTTTCCGGCCAATTCTCACGAGCGTTCTGCCCAAACCAGGATTGGTTTGGGCAGAACGCTCGTGAGAATTGGCCGGCGTAGGACAGCCCTGCGGACCGCCGTGCTCTCCATGGCCCAGGGCCCTTTCTCGCCCAGGGCATGTTGCTGCCGCCAAGAAATGGCTCGGAAGACGCGGCCCACCCCGGCACGATGGCGCATTGGAGCGTTCCCGGAGCAGAGTTGAAGAACGGGTGGTGGCCTGGTGTGCGCCTCTGTCTCTCGGGTAGACGGGCCGGCCAAGGATGGGGATGACCTCATCTTGGTCATACCGGTTTATCTCACTCTGAGGGTTGTCCGAAGCACCAGAGGGGCCGATGGAGACTGCGTGGTTGGGAGATGCGTGGCTGCGGGTCTAAGGGTTTCCGATATGGAGGCCATGAGGGACAGGACCCCGGAAGCAGGTTGGGGAAGCAGGCGAGTGTCCCAGTCCGGACTTCGTGATGGCCCTGGCCCCATGGTAGAGCGCAGGGATGGGACCACTGCAAGACGAGGACCCACGGGCGTTGTCCTCGCTGCATTCCGTCTTGTGGAGTGCCCCTTGGCGGCGATCGGGTGCGGGCACTCACCATGCCCTTCAAGGCCCCGAGGTGGGGGCAGCCCAGCAGACGTGCGGCGCCCGAGTGACTTCGCCGGGCTTTTTCCGGCCAATTCTCACGAGCGTTCTGTCCAAACCAGGATTGGTTTGGGCAGAACGCTCGTGAGAATTGGCCGGCGTAGTACAGCCCTGCGGACCGCCGTGCTCTCCATGGCCCAGGGCCCTTTCTCGCCCAGGGCATGTTGCTGCCGCCAAGAAATGGCTCGGAAAAGACGCGGCCAAACCCGGCACGACGGCGCATTGGAGCATTCCCGGAGCAGAGTTGAAGAACGGGTGGTGGCCTGGTGTGTGCCTCTGTCTCTCGGGGAGACGGGCCGGCCAAGGATGGGGATGACCTCATCTTGGTCATACCGGTTTATCTCACTCTGAGGGTTGTCCGAAGCACCAGAGGGGCCGATGGAGACTGCGTGGTTGGGAGATGCGTGGCTGCGGGTCTAAGGGTTTCCGATATGGAGGCCATGAGGGACAGGACCCCGGAAGCAGGTTGGGGAAGCAGGCGAGTGTCCCAGACCGGACTTCGTGATGGGCCTGGCCCCATGGTAGAGCGCAGGGATGGGACCCCTGCAAGTCGAGTATCCTCGGGCGTTGTCCTCGCTGCATTCCGTCTTGTGGAGTGCCCCTTGGCGGCGATCGGGTGCGGGCACTCACCATCCCAAACAAGGGCCCGAGGTGGGGGCGGCCCAGCAGACGTGCGGCGCCCGAATGATTTCGCCGTGCTTTTTCCGGCCAATTCTCACGAGCGTTCTGCCCAAACCAGGATTGGTATGGGCAGAACGCTCGTGAGAATTGGCCGGCGTAGGACAGCGCTGCGGAACGCCGTGCTCTCCATGGCCCAGGGCCCTTTCTCGCCCAGGGCATGTGGCTGCCGCCAAGAAATGGCTCGGAAAAGACGCGGCCAACCCCGGCACGACGGCGCATTGGAGCTTTCCCGGAGCAGAGTTGAAGAACGGGTGGTGGCCTGGTGTGAGCCTCTGTCTCTCGATAGACGGGCCTGCCAAGGATGGGGATGACCTCATCTTGGTCATACCGGTTTATCTCACTCTGAGGGTTGTCCGAAGCACCAGAGGGGCCGATGGAGACTGCGTGGTTGGGAGATGCGTGGCTGCGGGTCTAAGGTTTTCCGATATGTAGGCCATGAGGGACAGGACCCCGGAAGCAGGTTGGGGAAGCAGGCGAGTTTCCCAGACCGTACTTCCTGATGGGCCTGGCCCCATGGTAGAGCGCAGGGATGGGACCCCTGCAAGTAGAGGACCACGGGCGTTGTCCTCGCTGCATTCCGTCTTGTGGAGTGCCCCTTGGCGGCGATCGGGTGCGGGCACTCACCATGCCCTTTCAGGCCCCGAGGTGGGGGCGGCCCAGCAGACGTGCGGCGCCCGAATGACTTCGCCGGGCTTTTTCGGCCAATTCTCATGAGCATTCTGCCCAAACCAGGATTGGTTTGGGCAGAACGCTTGTGAGAATTGGCCGGCGTAGGACAGCCCTGCGGACCGCCGTGCTCTCCATGGCCCAGGGCCCTTTCTCGCCCAGGGCATGATGCTGCCGCCAAGAAATGGCTCGGAATAGACGCGGCCCACCCCGGCACGACGGCGCATTGGAGCGTTCCCGGAGCAGAGTTGAAGAACGGTGGTGGCCAGGTGTGCGCCTCTGTCTCTCGGGGAGACGGGCCGGCCAAGGATGGGGATGACCTCATCTTGGTCATACCGGTTTATCTCACTCTGAGGGTTGTCCGAAGCACCAGAGGGGCCGATGGAGACTGCGTGGTTGGGAGATGCGTGGCTGCGGGTCTAAGGGTTTCCGATATGGAGGCCATGAGGGACAGGACCCCGGAAGCAGGTTGGGGAAGCAGGCGAGTATTCCAGACCGGACTTCGTGATGGGCCTGGCCCCATGGTAGAGCGCAGGGATGGGACCCCTGCAAGTAGAGGACCACGGGCGTTGTCCTCGCTGCATTCCGTCTTGTGGAGTGCCCCTTGGCGGCGATCGGGTGCGGGCACTCACCATGCCCTTCAAGGCCCCGAGGTGGGGGCGGCCCAGCAGACGTGCGGCGCCGAATGAATTCGCCGGGCTTTTTCCGGCCAATTCTCACGAGCGTTCTGCCCAAACGAGGATTGGTTTGGGCAGAACGCTCGTGAGAATTGGCCGGCTTAGGACAGCTCTGCGGACCGCCGTGCTCTCCATGGCCCAGGGCCCTTTCTCGCCCAGGGCATGTTGCTGCCGCCAAGAAATGGCTCGGAAAAGACGCGGCCAACCCCGGCATGACGGCGCATTGGAGCGTTCCCGGAGCAGAGTTGAAGAACGGGTGGTGGCCTGGTGTGCGCCTCTGTCTCTCGGGGAGACGGGCCGGCCAAGGATGAGGATGACCTCATCTTGGTCATACCGGTTTATCTCACTCTGAGGGTTGTCCGAAGCACCAGAGGGGCCGATGGAGACTGCGTGGTTGGGAGATGCGTGGCTGCGGGTCTAAGGGTTTCCGATATGGAGGCCTTGAGGGACAGGACCCCGGAAGCAGGTTGGGGAAGCAGGCGAGTGTCCCAGACCGGACTTCGTGATGGGCCTGGCCCCATGGTAGAGCGCAGGGATGGGACCCCTGCAATCGAGGATCCTCGGGCGTTGTCCTCGCTGCATTCCGTCTTGTGGAGTGCCCCTTGGCGGCGATCGGGTGCGGGCACTCACCATGCCCTTCAAGGCCCCGAGGTGGAGGCGGCCCAGCAGACGTGCGGCGCCCGAATGACTTCGCCGGGCTTTTTCCGGCCAATTCTCACGAGCGTTCTGCCCAAACCAGGATTGGTTTGGGCAGAACGCTCGTGAGAATTGGCCGGCGTAGGACAGCCCTGCGGACCGCCGTGCTCTCCATGGCCCAGGGCCCTTTCTCGCCCAGGGCATGTTGCTGCCGCCAAGAAATGGCTCGGAAAAGACGCGGCCAACCCTGGCACGACGGCGCATTGGAGCGTTCCCGGAGCAGAGTTGAAGAACGGGTGGTGGCCTGGTGTGCGCCTCTGTCTCTCGGGTAGACGGGCCGGCCAAGGATGGGGATGACCTCATCTTGGTCATACCAATTTATCTCACTCTGTGGGTTGTCCGAAGCACCAGAGGGGCCGATGGAGACTGCGTGGTTGGGAGATGCGTGGCTGCGGGTCTAAGGGTTTCCGATATGGAGGCCATGAGGGACAGGACCCCGGAAGCAGGTTGGGGAAGCAGGCGAGTGTCCCAGACCGGACTTCGTGATGGGCCTGGCCCCATGGTAGAGCGCAGGGATGGGACCACTGCAAGTCGAGGATCCACGGGCGTTGTCCTCGCTGCATTCCGTCTTGTGGAGTGCCCCTTGGCGGCGATCGGGTGCGGGCACTCACCATGCCCTTCAAGGCCCGAGGTCGGTGTGGCCCAGCAGACGTGCGGCGCCCGAATGACTTCGCCGGGCTTTTTCCGGCCAATTCTCACGAGCGTTCTGCCCAAACCTGGATTGGTTTTTGCAGAACGCTCGTGAGAATTGGCCGGCGTAGGACAGCCCTGAGGACCGCCGTGCTCTCCATGGCCCAGGGCCCTTTCTCGCCCAGGGCATGTTGCTGCCGCCAAGTAATGGCTCGGAAAAGACGCGGCCCAGCCCGGCACGACGGCGCTATGGAGCGTTCCCGGAGCAGAGTTGAAGAACGGGTGGTGGCCTGGTGTGCGCCTCTGTCTCTCGGGTAGACGGGCCGGCCAAGGATGGGGATGACCTCATCTTGGTCATACCGGTTTATCTCACTCTGAGGGTTGTCCGAAGCACCAGAGGGGCCGATGGAGACTGCGTGGTTGGGAGATGCGTGGCTGCGGGTCTAAGGGTTTCCGATATGGAGGCCATGAGGGACAGGACCCCGGAAGCAGGTTGGGGAAGCAGGCGAGTGTCCCAGACCGGTCTTCGTGATGGGCATGGCCCCATGGAAGAGCGCAGGGATGGGACCCCTGCAAGTCGAGGATCCACGGGCGTTGTCCTCGCTGCATTCCGTCTTGTGGAGTGCCCCTTTGCGGCGATCGGGTGCCGGCACTCACCATGCCCTTCAAGGCCCCGAGGTGGGGGCGGCCCAGCAGACGTGCGGCGCCCGAATGACTTCGCCGGGCTTTTTCCGGCCAATTCTCACGAGCGTTCTGCCCAAACCAGGATTGGTTTGGGCAGAACGCTCGTGAGAATTGGCCGGCGTAGGACAGCCCTGCGGACCGCCGTGCTCTCCATGGCCCAGGGCCCTTTCTCGCCCAGGGCATGTTTCTGCCGCCAAGAAATGGCTCGTAAAAGAAGCGGCCAACCCCGGCACGACGGCGCATTGGAGCGTTCCCGGAGCAGATTTGAAGAACGGGTGGTGGCCTGGTGTGCGCCTCTGTCTCTCGGGTAGACGGGCCGGCCAAAGATGGGGATGACCTCATCTTGGTCATACCGGTTTATCTCACTCTGAGGGTTGTCCGAAGCACCAGAGGGGCCGATGGAGACTGCGTGGTTGGGAGATGCGTGGCTGCGGGTCTAAGGTTTTCCGATATGTAGGCCATGAGGGACAGGACCCCGGAAGCAGGTTGGGGAAGCAGGCGAGTGTCCCAGACCGTACTTCCTGATGGGCCTGGCCCCATGGTAGAGCGCAGGGATGGGACCACTGCAAGTCGAGGATCCACGGGCGTTGTCCTCGCTGCATTCCGTCTTGTGGAGTGCCCCTTGGCGGCGATCGGGTGCGGGCACTCACCATGCCCTTCAAGGCCCCGAGGTGGGTGTGGCCCAGCAGACGTGCGGCGCCCGAATGACTTCGCCGGGCTTTTTCCGGCCAATTCTCACGAGGGTTCTGTCCAAACCAGGATTGGTTTGGGCAGAACGCTCGTGAGAATTGGCCGGCGTAGGACAGCCCGGAGGACCGCCGTGCTCTCCATGGCCCAGGGCCCTTTCTCGCCCAGGGCATGTTGCTGCCGCCAAGTAATGGCTCGGAAAAGACGCGGCCCACCCCGGCACGACGGCGCTATGGAGCGTTCCCGGAGCAGAGTTGAAGAACGGGTGGTGGCCTGGTGTGCGCCTCTGTCTCTCGGGTAGACGGGCCGGCCAAGGATGGGGATGACCTCATCTTGGTCATACCGGTTTATCTCACTCTGAGGGTTGTCCGAAGCACCAGAGGGGCCAATGGAGACTGCGTGGTTGGGAGATGCGTGGCTGCGGGTCTAAGGGTTTCCGATATGGAGGCCATGAGGGACAGGACCCCGGAAGCAGGTTGGGGAAGCAGGCGAGTGTCCCAGACCGGTCTTCGTGATGGGCCTGGCCCCATGGAAGAGCGCAGGGATGGGACCCCTGCAAGTCGAGGATCCACGGGCGTTGTCCTCGCTGCATTCCGTCTTGCGGAGTGCCCCTTTGCGGCGATCGGGTGCCGGTACTCACCATGCCCTACAAGGCCCCGAGGTGGGGGCGGCCCAGCAGACGTGCGGCGCCCGAATGACTTCGCCGGGCTTTTTCCGGCCAATTCTCACGAGCGTTCTGCCCAAACCAGGATTGGTTTGGGCAGAACGCTCGTGAGAATTGGCCGGCGTAGGACAGCCCTGCGGACCGCCGTGCTCTCCATGGCCCAGGGCCCTTTCTCGCCCAGGGCATGTTGTGCCGCCAAGAAATGGCTCGGAAAAGACGCGGCCAAACCCGGCACGACGGCGCATTGGAGCGTTCCCGGAGCAGAGTTGAAGAACGGGTGGTGGCCTGGTGTGCGCCTCTGTCTCTCGGGGAGACGGGCCGGCCAAGGATGGGGATGACCTCATATTGGTCATACCGATTTATCTCACTCTGAGGGTTGTCCGAAGCACCAGAGGGGCCGATGGAGACTGCGTGGTTGGGAGATGCGTGGCTGCGGGTCTAAGGGTTTCCGATATGGAGGCCATGAGGGACAGGACCCCGGAAGCAGGTTGGGGAAGCAGGCGAGTGTCCCAGACCGGACTTCGTGATGGGCCTGGCCCCATGCTAGAGCGCAGGGATGGGACCCCTGCAAGTCGAGTATCCTCGGGCGTTGTCCTCGCTGCATTCCGTCTTGTGGAGTGCCCCTTGGCGGCGATCGGGTGCGGGCACTCACCATCCCAAACAAGGGCCCGAGGTGGGGGCGGCCCAGCAGACGTGCGGCGCCCGAATGATTTCGCCGTGCTTTTTCCGGCCAATTCTCACGAGCGTTCTGCCCAAACCAGGATTGGTATGGGCAGAACGCTCGTGAGAATTGGCCGGCGTAGGACAGCGCTGCGGACCGCCGTGCTCTCCATGGCCCAGGGCCCTTTCTCGCCCAGGGCATGTGGCTGCCGCCAAGAAATGGCTCGGAAAAGACGCGGCCAACCCCGGCACGACGGCGCATTGGAGCTTTCCCGGAGCAGAGTTGAAGAACGGGTGGTGGCCTGGTGTGAGCCTCTGTCTCTCGATAGACGGGCCTGCCAAGGATGGGGATGACCTCATCTTGGTCATACCGGTTTATCTCACTCTGAGGGTTGTCCGAAGCACCAGAGGGGCCGATGGAGACTGCGTGGTTGGGAGATGCGTGGCTGCGGGTCTAAGGTTTTCCGATATGTAGGCCATGAGGGACAGGACCCCGGAAGCAGGTTGGGGAAGCAGGCGAGTGTCCCAGACCGTACTTCCTGATGGGCCTGGCCCCATGGTAGAGCGCAGGGATGGGACCCCTGCAAGTAGAGGACCACGGGCGTTGTCCTCGCTGCATTCCGTCTTGTGGAGTGCCCCTTGGCGGCGATCGGGTGCGGGCACTCACCATGCCCTTTCAGGCCCCGAGGTGGGGGCGGCCCAGCAGACGTGCGGCGCCCGAATGACTTCGCCGGGCTTTTTCGGCCAATTCTCATGAGCATTCTGCCCAAACCAGGATTGGTTTGGGCAGAACGCTTGTGAGAATTGGCCGGCGTAGGACAGCCCTGCGGACCGCCGTGCTCTCCATGGCCCAGGGCCCTTTCTCGCCCAGGGCATGATGCTGCCGCCAAGAAATGGCTCGGAAAAGACGCGGCCCACCCCGGCACGACGGCGCATTGGAGCGTTCCCGGAGCAGAGTTGAAGAACGGGTGGTGGCCAGGTGTGCGCCTCTGTCTCTCGGGGAGACGGGCCGGCCAAGGATGGGGATGACCTCATCTTGGTCATACCGGTTTATCTCACTCTGAGGGTTGTCCGAAGCACCAGAGGGGCCGATGGAGACTGCGTGGTTGGGAGATGCGTGGCTGCGGGTCTAAGGGTTTCCGATATGGAGGCCATGAGGGACAGGACCCCGGAAGCCGGTTGGGGAAGCAGGCGAGTGTCCCAGACCGGACTTCGTGATGGGCCTGGCCCCATGGTAGAGCGCAGGGATGGGACCCCTGCAAGTCGAGGATCCTCGGGCGTTGTCCTCGCTGCATTCCGTCTTGTGGAGTGCCCCTTGGCGGCGATCGGGTGCGGGCACTCACCATGCCCTTCAAGGCCCCGAGGTGGGGGCGGCCCAGCAGACGTGCGGCGCCGAATGAATTCGCCGGGCTTTTTCCGGCCAATTCTCACGAGCGTTCTGCCCAAACGAGGATTGGTTTGGGCAGAACGCTCGTGAGAATTGGCCGGCTTAGGACAGCTCTGCGGACCGCCGTGCTCTCCATGGCCCAGGGCCCTTTCTCGCCCAGGGCATGTTGCTGCCGCCAAGAAATGGCTCGGAAAAGACGCGGCCAACCCCGGCATGACGGCGCATTGGAGCGTTCCCGGAGCAGAGTTGAAGAACGGGTGGTGGCCTGGTGTGCGCCTCTGTCTCTCGGGGAGACGGGCCGGCCAAGGATGAGGATGACCTCATCTTGGTCATACCGGTTTATCTCACTCTGAGGGTTGTCCGAAGCACCAGAGGGGCCGATGGAGACTGCGTGGTTGGGAGATGCGTGGCTGCGAGTCTAAGGGTTTCCGATATGGAGGCCATGAGGGACAGGACCCCGGAAGCAGGTTGGGGAAGCAGGCGAGTGTCCCAGACCGGACTTCGTGATGGGCCTGGCCCCATGGTTGAGCGCAGGGATGGGACCCCTGCATGTCGAGGATCCACGGCCATGTCCTCGCTGCATTCCGTCTTGTGGAGTGCCCCTTGGCGGCGATCGGGTGCGGGCACTCACCATGCCCTTCAAGGCCCCGAGGTGGGGGCGGCCCAGCAGACGTGCGGCGCCCGAATGACATCGCCGTGTTTTTCCGGCCAATTCTCACGAGCGTTCTGCCCAAACCAGGATTGGTTTGGGCAGAACGCTCGTGAGAATTGGCCGGCATAGGACAGCCCTGCGGACCGCCGTGCTGTCCATGGCCCAGGGCCCTTTCTCGTCCAGGGCATGATGCTGCCGCCAAGAAATGGCTCGGAAAAGACGCGGCCCACCCCGGCACGACGGCGCATTGGAGCATTCCCGGAGCAGAGTTGAAGAACGGGTGGTGGCCAGGTGTGCGCCTCTGTCTCTCGGGGAGACGGGCCTGCCAAGGATGGGGATGACCTCATCTTGGTCATACCGGTTTATCTCACTCTGAGGGTTGTCCGAAGCACCAGAGGGGCCGATGGAGACTGCGTGGTTGGGAGATGCGTGGCTGCGGGTCTAAGGTTTTCCGATATGTAGGCCATGAGGGACAGGACCCCGGAAGCAGGTTGGGGAAGCAGGCGAGTGTCCCAGACCGTACTTCCTGATGGGCCTGGCCCCATGGTAGAGCGCAAGGATGGGACCACTGCAAGTCGAGGATCCACGGGCGTTGTCCTCGCTGCATTCCGTCTTGTGGAGTGCCCCTTGGCGGCGATCGGGTGCGGGCACTCACCATGCCCTTCAAGGCCCCGAGGTGGGTGTGGCCCAGCAGACGTGCGGCGCCCGAATGACTTCGCCGGGCTTTTTCCGGCCAATTCTCACGAGGGTTCTGTCCAAACCAGGATTGGTTTGGGCAGAACGCTCGTGAGAATTGGCCGGCGTAGGACAGCCCGGAGGACCGCCGTGCTCTCCATGGCCCAGGGCCCTTTCTCGCCCAGGGCATGTTGCTGCCGCCAAGTAATGGCTCGGAAAAGACGCGGCCCACCCCGGCACGACGGCGCTATGGAGCGTTCCCGGAGCAGAGTTGAAGAACGGGTGGTGGCCTGGTGTGCGCCTCTGTCTCTCGGGTAGACGGGCCGGCCAAGGATGGGGATGACCTCATCTTGGTCATACCGGTTTATCTCACTCTGAGGGTTGTCCGAAGCACCAGAGGGGCCGATGGAGACTGCGTGGTTGGGAGATGCGTGGCTGCGGGTCTAAGGGTTTCCGATATGGAGGCCATGAGGGACAGGACCCCGGAAGCAGGTTGGGGAAGCAGGCGAGTGTCCCAGACCGGTCTTCGTGATGGGCCTGGCCCCATGGAAGAGCGCAGGGATGGGACCCCTGCAAGTCGAGGATCCACGGGCGTTGTCCTCGCTGCATTCCGTCTTGCGGAGTGCCCCTTTGCGGCGATCGGGTGCCGGCACTCACCATGCCCTTCAAGGCCCCGAGGTGGGGGCGGCCCAGCAGACGTGCGGCGCCCGAATGACTTCGCCGGGCTTTTTCCGGCCAATTCTCACGAGCGTTCTGCCCAAACCAGGATTGGTTTGGGCAGAACGCTCGTGAGAATTGGCCGGCGTAGGACAGCCCTGCGGACCGCCGTGCTCTCCATGGCCCAGGGCCCTTTCTCGCCCAGGGCATGTTGCTGCCGCCAAGAAATGGCTCGGAAAAGACGCGGCCAAACCCGGCACGACGGCGCATTGGAGCGTTCCCGGAGCAGAGTTGAAGAACGGGTGGTGGCCTGGTGTGCGCCTCTGTCTCTCGGGGAGACGGGCCGGCCAAGGATGGGGATGACCTCATATTGGTCATACCGATTTATCTCACTCTGAGGGTTGTCCGAAGCACCAGAGGGGCCGATGGAGACTGCGTGGTTGGGAGATGCGTGGCTGCGGGTCTAAGGGTTTCCGATATGGAGGCCATGAGGGACAGGACCCCGGAAGCAGGTTGGGGAAGCAGGCGAGTGTCCCAGACCGGACTTCGTGATGGGCCTGGCCCCATGGTAGAGCGCAGGGATGGGACCCCTGCAAGTCGAGTATCCTCGGGAGTTGTCCTCGCTGCATTCCGTCTTGTGGAGTGCCCCTTGGCGGCGATCGGGTGCGGGCACTCACCATCCCAAACAAGGGCCCGAGGTGGGGGCGGCCCAGCAGACGTGCGGTGCCCGAATGATTTCGCCGTGCTTTTTCCGGCCAATTCTCACGAGCGTTCTGCCCAAACCAGGATTGGTATGGGCAGAACGCTCGTGAGAATTGGCCGGCGTAGGACAGCGCTGCGGACCGCCGTGCTCTCCATGGCCCAGGGCCCTTTCTCGCCCAGGGCATGTGGCTGCCGCCAAGAAATGGCTCGGAAAAGACGCGGCCAACCCCGGCACGACGGCGCATTGGAGCTTTCCCGGAGCAGAGTTTAAGAACGGGTGGTGGCCTGGTGTGAGCCTCTGTCTCTCGATAGACGGGCCTGCCAAGGATGGGGATGACCTCATCTTGGTCATACCGGTTTATCTCACTCTGAGGGTTGTCCGAAGCACCAGAGGGGCCGATGGAGACTGCGTGGTTGGGAGATGCGTGGCTGCGGGTCTAAGGTTTTCCGATATGTAGGCCATGAGGGACAGGACCCCGGAAGCAGGTTGGGGAAGCAGGCGAGTGTCCCAGACCGGACTTCGTGATGGGCCTGGCCCCATGGTAGAGCGCAGGGATGGGACCCCTGCAAGTAGAGGACCACGGGCGTTGTCCTCGCTGCATTCCGTCTTGTGGAGTGCCCCTTGGCGGCGATCGGGTGCGGGCACTCACCATGCCCTTTCAGGCCCCGAGGTGGGGGCGGCCCAGCAGACGTGCGGCGCCCGAATGACTTCGCCGGGCTTTTTCGGCCAATTCTCACGAGCATTCTGCCCAAACCAGGATTGGTTTGGGCAGAACGCTTGTGAGAATTGGCCGGCGTAGGACAGCCCTGCGGACCGCCGTGCTCTCCATGGCCCAGGGCCCTTTCTCGCCCAGGGCATGATGCTGCCGCCAAGAAATGGCTCGGAAAAGACGCGGCCCACCCCGGCACGACGGCGCATTGGAGCGTTCCCGGAGCAGAGTTGAAGAACGGGTGGTGGCCAGGTGTGCGCCTCTGTCTCTCGGGGAGACGGGCCGGCCAAGGATGGGGATGACCTCATCTTGGTCATACCGGTTTATCTCACTCTGAGGGTTGTCCGAAGCACCAGAGGGGCCGATGGAGACTGCGTGGTTGGGAGATGCGTGGCTGCGGGTCTAAGGGTTTCCGATATGGAGGCCATGAGGGACAGGACCCCGGAAGCCGGTTGGGGAAGCAGGCGAGTGTCCCAGACCGGACTTCGTGATGGGCCTGGCCCCATGGTAGAGCGCAGGGATGGGACCCCTGCAAGTCGAGGATCCTCGGGCGTTGTCCTCGCTGCATTCCGTCTTGTGGAGTGCCCCTTTGCGGCGATCGGGTGCGGGCACTCACCATGCCCTTCAAGGCCCCGAGGTGGGGGCGGCCCAGCAGACGTGCGGCGCTGAATGAATTCGCCGGGCTTTTTCCGGCCAATTCTCACGAGCGTTCTGCCCAAACGAGGATTGGTTTGGGCAGAACGCTCGTGAGAATTGGCCGGCTTAGGACAGCTCTGCGGATCGCCGTGCTCTCCATGGCCCAGGGCCCTTTCTCGCCCAGGGCATGTTGCTGCCGCCAAGAAATGGCTCGGAAAAGACGCGGCCAACCCCGGCATGACGGCGCATTGGAGCGTTCCCGGAGCAGAGTTGAAGAACGGGTGGTGGCCTGGTGTGCGCCTCTGTCTCTCGGGGAGACGGGCCGGCCAAGGATGAGGATGACCTCATCTTGGTCATACCGGTTTATCTCACTCTGAGGGTTGTCCGAAGCACCAGAGGGGCCGATGGAGACTGCGTGGTTGGGAGATGCGTGGCTGCGGGTCTAAGGGTTTCCGATATGGAGGCCATGAGGGACAGGACCCCGGAAGCAGGTTGGGGAAGCAGGCGAGTGTCCCAGACCGGACTTCGTGATGGGCCTGGCCCCATGCTAGAGCGCATGGATGGGACCCCTGCAAGTCGAGTATCCTCGGGCGTTGTCCTCGCTGCATTCCGTCTTGTGGAGTGCCCCTTGGTGGCGATCGGGTGCGGGCACTCACCATCCCAAACAAGGGCCCGAGGTGGGGGCGGCCCAGCAGACGTGCGGCGCCCGAATGATTTCGCCGTGCTTTTTCCGGCCAATTCTCACGAGCGTTCTGCCCAAACCAGGATTGGTATGGGCAGAACGCTCGTGAGAATTGGCCGGCGTAGGACAGCGCTGCGGACCGCCGTGCTCTCCATGGCCCAGGGCCCTTTCTCGCCCAGGGCATGTGGCTGCCGCCAAGAAATGGCTCGGAAAAGACGCGGCCAACCCCGGCACGACGGCGCATTGGAGCTTTCCCGGAGCAGAGTTGAAGAACGGGTGGTGGCCTGGTGTGAGCCTCTGTCTCTCGATAGACGGGCCTGCCAAGAATGGGGATGACCTCATCTTGGTCATACCGGTTTATCTCACTCTGAGGGTTGTCCGAAGCACCAGAGGGGCCGATGGAGACTGCGTGGTTGGGAGATGCGTGGCTGCGGGTCTAAGGTTTTCCGATATGTAGGCCATGAGGGACAGGACCCCGGAAGCAGGTTGGGGAAGCAGGCGAGTGTCCCAGACCGTACTTCCTGATGGGCCTGGCCCCATGGTAGAGCGCAGGGATGGGACCACTGCAAGTCGAGGATCCACGGGCGTTGTCCTCGCTGCATTCCGTCTTGTGGAGTGCCCCTTGGCGGCGATCGGGTGCGGGCACTCACCATGCCCTTCAAGGCCCCGAGGTGGGTGTGGCCCAGCAGACGTGCGGCGCCCGAATGACTTCGCCGGGCTTTTTCCGGCCAATTCTCACGAGGGTTCTGTCCAAACCAGGATTGGTTTGGGCAGAACGCTCGTGAGAATTGGCCGGCGTAGGACAGCCCGGAGGACCGCCGTGCTCTCCATGGCCCAGGGCCCTTTCTCGCCCAGGGCATGTTGCTGCCGCCAAGTAATGGCTCGGAAAAGACGCGGCCCACCCCGGCACGACGGCGCTATGGAGCGTTCCCGGAGCAGAGTTGAAGAACGGGTGGTGGCCTGGTGTGCGCCTCTGTCTCTCGGGTAGACGGGCCGGCCAAGGATGGGGATGACCTCATCTTGGTCATACCGGTTTATCTCACTCTGAGGGTTGTCCGAAGCACCAGAGGGGCCGATGGAGACTGCGTGGTTGGGAGATGCGTGGCTGCGGGTCTAAGGGTTTCCGATATGGAGGCCATGAGGGACAGGACCCCGGAAGCAGGTTGGGGAAGCAGGCGAGTGTCCCAGACCGGACTTCGTGATGGGCCTGGCCCCATGGTAGAGCGCAGGGATGGGACCCCTGCAAGTCGAGGATCCTCGGGCGTTGTCCTCGCTGCATTCCGTCTTGTGGAGTGCCCCTTGGCGGCGATCGGGTGCGGGCACTCACCATGCCCTTCAAGGCCCCGAGGTGGGGGCGGCCCAGCAGACGTGCGGCGCCGAATGAATTCGCCGGGCTTTTTCCGGCCAATTCTCATGAGCGTTCTGCCCAAACGAGGATTGGTTTGGGCAGAACGCTCGTGAGAATTGGCCGGCTTAGGACAGCTCTGCGGACCGCCGTGCTCTCCATGGCCCAGGGCCCTTTCTCGCCCAGGGCATGTTGCTGCCGCCAAGAAATGGCTCGGAAAAGACGCGGCCAACCCCGGCATGACGGCGCATTGGAGCGTTCCCGGAGCAGAGTTGAAGAACGGGTGGTGGCCTGGTGTGCGCCTCTGTCTCTCGGGGAGACGGGCCGGCCAAGGATGAGGATGACCTCATCTTGGTCATACCGGTTTATCTCACTCTGAGGGTTGTCCGAAGCACCAGAGGGGCCGATGGAGACTGCGTGGTTGGGAGATGCGTGGCTGCGGGTCTAAGGGTTTCCGATATGGAGGCCTTGAGGGACAGGACCCCGGAAGCAGGTTGGGGAAGCAGGCGAGTGTCCCAGACCGGACTTCGTGATGGGCCTGGCCCCATGGTAGAGCGCAGGGATGGGCCCCTTGCAATCGAGGATCCTCGGGCGTTGTCCTCGCTGCATTCCGTCTTGTGGAGTGCCCCTTGGCGGCGATCGGGTGCGGGCACTCACCATGCCCTTCAAGGCCCCGAGGTGGGGGCGGCCCAGCAGACGTGCGGCGCCCGAATGACTTCGCCGGGCTTTTTCCGGCCAATTCTCACGAGCGTTCTGCCCAAACCAGGATTGGTTTGGGCAGAACGCTCGTGAGAATTGGCCGGCGTAGGACAGCCCTGCGGACCGCCGTGCTCTCCATGGCCCAGGGCCCTTTCTCGCCCAGGGCATGTTGCTGCCGCCAAGAAATGGCTCGGAAAAGACGCGGCCAACCCTGGCACGACGGCGCATTGGAGCGTTCCCGGAGCAGAGTTGAAGAACGGGTGGTGGCCTGGTGTGCGCCTCTGTCTCTCGGGTAGACGGGCCGGCCAAGGATGGGGATGACCTCATCTTGGTCATACCAATTTATCTCACTCTGTGGGTTGTCCGAAGCACCAGAGGGGCCGATGGAGACTGCGTGGTTGGGAGATGCGTGGCTGCGGGTCTAAGGGTTTCCGATATGGAGGCCATGAGGGACAGGACCCCGGAAGCAGGTTGGGGAAGCAGGCGAGTGTCCCAGACCGGACTTCGTGATGGGCCTGGCCCCATGGTAGAGCGCAGGGATGGGACCACTGCAAGTCGAGGATCCACGGGCGTTGTCCTCGCTGCATTCCGTCTTGTGGAGTGCCCCTTGGCGGCGATCGGGTGCGGGCACTCACCATGCCCTTCAAGGCCCGAGGTCGGTGTGGCCCAGCAGACGTGCGGCGCCCGAATGACTTCGCCGGGCTTTTTCCGGCCAATTCTCACGAGCGTTCTGCCCAAACCAGGATTGGTTTTTGCAGAACGCTCGTGAGAATTGGCCGGCGTAGGACAGCCCTGAGGACCGCCGTGCTCTCCATGGCCCAGGGCCCTTTCTCGCCCAGGGCATGTTGCTGCCGCCAAGTAATGGCTCGGAAAAGACGCGGCCCAGCCCGGCACGACGGCGCTATGGAGCGTTCCCGGAGCAGAGTTGAAGAACGGGTGGCGGCCTGGTGTGCGCCTCTGTCTCTCGGGTAGACGGGCCGGCCAAGGATGGGGATGACCTCATCTTGGTCATACCGGTTTATCTCACTCTGAGGGTTGTCCGAAGCACCAGAGGGGCCGATGGAGACTGCGTGGTTGGGAGATGCGTGGCTGCGGGTCTAAGGGTTTCCGATATGGAGGCCATGAGGGACAGGACCCCGCAAGCAGGTTGGGGAAGCAGGCGAGTGTCCCAGACCGGTCTTCGTGATGGGCATGGCCCCATGGAAGAGCGCAGGGATGGGACCCCTGCAAGTCGAGGATCCACGGGCGTTGTCCTCGCTGCATTCCGTCTTGTGGAGTGCCCCTTTGCGGCGATCGGGTGCCGGCACTCACCATGCCCTTCAAGGCCCCGAGGTGGGGGCGGCCCAGCAGACGTGCGGCGCCCGAATGACTTCGCCGGGCTTTTTCCGGCCAATTCTCACGAGCGTTCTGCCCAAACCAGGATTGGTTTGGGCAGAACGCTCGTGAGAATTGGCCGGCGTAGGACAGCCCTGCGGACCGCCGTGCTCTCCATGGCCCAGGGCCCTTTCTCGCCCAGGGCATGTTGCTGCCGCCAAGAAATGGCTCGTAAAAGAAGCGGCCAACCCCGGCACGACGGCGCATTGGAGCGTTCCCGGAGCAGATTTGAAGAACGGGTGGTGGCCTGGTGTGCGCCTCTGTCTCTCGGGTAGACGGGCCGGCCAAAGATGGGGATGACCTCATCTTGGTCATACCGGTTTATCTCACTCTGAGGGTTGTCCGAAGCACCAGAGGGGCCGATGGAGACTGCGTGGTTGGGAGATGCGTGGCTGCGGGTCTAAGGGTTTCCGATATGGAGGCCATGAGGGACAGGACCCCGGAAGCAGGTGGTGAAGCAGGCGAGTGTCCCAGACCGGACTTCGTGATGGGCCTGGCCCCATGGTAGAGCGCAGGGATGGGACCCCTGCAAGTCGAGGACCACGGGCGTTGTCCTCGCTGCATTCCGTCTTGTGGAGTGCCCCTTGGCGGCGATCGGGTGCCGGCACTCACCATGCCCTTCAAGGCCCCGAGGTGGGGGCGGCCCAGCAGACGTGCGGCACCCGAATGACTTCGCCTTGCTTTTTCCGGCCAATTCTCACGAGCGTTCTGCCCAAACCAGGATTGGTTTGGGCAGAACGCTCGTGAGAATTGGCCGGCGTAGGACAGCCCTGCGGACCGCCGTGCTCTCCATGGCCCAGGGCCCTTTCTCGCCCAGGGCATGTTGCTGCCGCCAAGAAATGGCTCGGAAGACGCGGCCCACCCCGGCACGATGGCGCATTGGAGCGTTCCCGGAGCAGAGTTGAAGAACGGGTGGTGGCCTGGTGTGCGCCTCTGTCTCTCGGGTAGACGGGCCGGCCAAGGATGGGGATGACCTCATCTTGGTCATACCGGTTTATCTCACTCTGAGGGTTGTCCGAAGCACCAGAGGGGCCGATGGAGACTGCGTGGTTGGGAGATGCGTGGCTGCGGGTCTAAGGGTTTCCGATATGGAGGCCATGAGGGACAGGACCCCGGAAGCAGGTTGGGGAAGCAGGCGAGTGTCCCAGACCGGACTTCGTGATGGCCCTGGCCCCATGGTAGAGCGCAGGGATGGGACCCCTGCAAGTCGAGGATCCACGCGCGTTGTCCTCGCTGCATTCCGTCTTATGGAGTGCCCCTTGGCGGCGATCGGGTGCGGGAACTCACCATGCCCTTCAAGGCCCCGAGGTGGGGGCGGCCCAGCAGACGTGCGGCGCCCGAATGACTTCGCCGGGCTTTTTCCGGCCAATTCTCACGAGCGTTCTGCCCAAACCAATACTGGTTTGGGCAGAACGCTCGTGAGAATTGGCCGGCGTAGGACAGCGCTGCGGACCGCCGTGCTCTCCATGGCCCAGGGCCCTTTCTCGCCCAGGGCATGTTGCTGCCGCCAAGAAATGGCTCGGAAAAGACGTGGCCCACCCCGGCACGAAGGCGCATTGGAGCGTTCCCGGAGCAGAGTTGAAGAACGGGTGGTGGCCTGGTGTGCGCCTCTGTCTCTCGGGGAGACGGGCCGGCCAAGGATGAGGATGACCTCATCTTGGTCATACCGGTTTATCTCACTCTGAGGGTTGTCCGAAGCACCAGAGGGGCCGATGGAGACTGCGTGGTTGGGAGATGCGTGGCTGCGGGTCTAAGGGTTTCCGATATGGAGGCCATGAGGGACAGGACGCCGGAAGCAGGTTGGGGAAGCAGGCGAGTGTCCCAGACCGGACTTCGTGATGGGCCTGGCCCCATGGTAGAGCACAGGGATGGGACCCCTGCAAGTCGAGGATCCACGGGCGTTGTCCTCGCTGCATTCCGTCTTGTGGAGTGCCCCTTGGCGGCGATCGGGTGCGGGCACTCACCATGCCCTTCAAGGCCCCGAGGTGGGGGCGGCCCAGCAGACGTGCGGCGCCCGAATGACTTCGCCGGGCTTTTTCCGGCCAATTCTCACGAGCGTTCTGCCCAAATCAGGATTGGTTTGGGCAGAACGCTCGTGAGAATTGGCCGGCGTAGGACAGCCCTGCGGACCGCCGTGCTCTCCATGGCCCAGGGCCCTTTCTCGCCCAGGGCATGTTGCTGCCGCCAAGAAATGGCTCGGAAAAGACGCGGCCAAACCCGGCACGACGGCGCATTGGAGCGTTCCCGGAGAAGAGTTGAAGAACGGGTGGTGGCCTGGTGTGTGCCTCTGTCTCTCGGGGAGACGGGCCGGCCAAGGATGGGGATGACCTCATCTTGGTCATACCGGTTTATCTCACTCTGAGGGTTGTCCGAAGCACCAGAGGGGCCGATGGAGACTGCGTGGTTGGGAGATGCGTGGCTGCGGGTCTAAGGGTTTCCGATATGGAGGCCATGAGGGACAGGACCCCGGAAGCAGGTTGGGGAAGCAGGCGAGTGTTCCAGTCCGGACTTCGTGATGGGCCTGGCCCCATGGTAGAGCGCAGGGATGGGACCCCTGCAAGTAGAGGACCACGGGCGTTGTCCTCGCTGCATTCCGTCTTGTGGAGTGCCCCTTGGCGGCGATCGGGTGCGGGCACTCACCATGCCCTTTCAGGCCCCGAGGTGGGGGCGGCCCAGCAGACGTGCGGCGCCCGAATGACTTCGCCGGGCTTTTTCGGCCAATTCTCACGAGCGTTCTGCCCAAACCAGGATTGGTTTTGGCAGAAAGCTTGTGAGAATTGGCCGGCGTAGGACAGCCCTGCGGACCGCCGTGCTCTCCATGGCCCAGGGCCCTTTCTCGCCCAGGGCATGATGCTGCCGCCAAGAAATGGCTCGGAAAAGACGCGGCCCACCCCGGCACGACGGCGCATTGGAGCGTTCCCGGAGCAGAGTTGAAGAACGGGTGGTGGCCAGGTGTGCGCCTCTGTCTCTCGGGGAGACGGGCCGGCCAAGGATGGGGATGACCTCATCTTGGTCATACCGGTTTATCTCACTCTGAGGGTTGTCCGAAGCACCAGAGGGGCCGATGGAGACTGCGTGGTTGGGAGATGCGTGGCTGCGGGTCTAAGGGTTTCCGATATGGAGGCCATGAGGGACAGGACCCCGGAAGCAGGTTGGGGAAGCAGGCGAGTGTCCCAGACCGGACTTCGTGATGGGCCTGGCCCCATGTTAGAGCGCAGGGATGGGACCCCTGCAAGTCGAGGATCCTCGGGCGTTGTCCTCGCTGCATTCCGTCTTGTGGAGTGCCCCTTGGCGGCGATCGGGTGCGGGCACTCACCATGCCCTTCAAGGCCCCGAGGTGGGGGCGGCCCAGCAGACGTGCGGCGCCCGAATGACTTCGCCGGGCTTTTTCCGGCCAATTCTCACGAGCGTTCTGCCCAAACGAGGATTGGTTTGGGCAGAACGCTCGTGAGAATTGGCCGGCTTAGGACAGCTCTGCGGACCGCCGTGCTCTCCATGGCCCAGGGCCCTTTCTCGCCCAGGGCATGTTGCTGCCGCCAAGAAATGGCTCGGAAAAGACGCGGCCCACCCCGGCACGACGGCGCATTGGAGCGTTCCCGGAGCAGAGTTGAAGAACGGGTGGTGGCCAGGTGTGCGCCTCTGTCTCTCGGGGAGACGGGCCGGCCAAGGATGGGGATGACCTCATCTTGGTCATACCAGTTTATCTCACTCTGAGGGTTGTCCGAAGCACCAGAGGGGCCAATGGAGACTGCGTGGTTGGGAGATGCGTGGCTGCGGTCTAAGTGTTTCCGATATGGAGGCCATGAGGGACAGGACCCCGGAAGCAGGTTGGGGAAGCAGGCGAGTGTCCCAGACCGGACTTCG